>NC_060953.1:68698213-69057864 GCF_022045245.1 Lucilia cuprina | reverse complement strand
ACCTTTTAAGTGGGATAGATTTAATGAACGGTTATATAGTTCTTTATTAAATGTGTATATTTGATTTAATTTTTTATTAAGCCAAAGAAAATATTTTATAAAACTTGTTATATAAAGTATATAAAGTCACCATTAATACTATATATGCTCATCCATATATTCTGTTTCAAATGTTACAAGTCTGGTTTTTAGAAATGTCTCGCTTATTGTGATTCCTTCGACTTTAGATGCTACTACATGTCTGTAGAAAATTTATTTTATATGTCATTAGTTGTTTAAAAACTATAGTGTATTATTTTTCCGATGTTTTCAAAGCTCTATATATTTAGGGCCCCTAACAATATTATTATAATTTTTGCTTTTACTTAGTTATATGTTTAATTATAAATTCTCTATATGACCTATAGTCACACATCACAATTCAAATATTCACAACAATATTTTATGAAAATTATAATTTAATATTGAAAATGAGTGTCATCCCTTGTTTAAAGTTTTCCATAAATTATTTTCTCTATTTCCTAAATTTTCAAATATAATTGGCCAAAAATTATATAATTTTACTTGTATCATATCAATAAACAAATAAACAAATATTAAAAATGTTTAAAAAGTTTATCCATGTGAAAATCTATATTCACTACAATAAATAAGTCCCACGTGCTGATCAAATCTCCATGTGACCATTTTTAAGGTATTACACCTTTGATCAAACAAATCGCTCATTTCAATCTTACTCTGATTGACGGCTGAATGACTGATTTCAACGAATGACTTGATTCAACAAACACTTTTATTTGTCCCAACTGAACAGTTGATGTTCACGTGTCGACAATGTTGATGTTGAAGATAATCCGTTGTGTAGAATACAATCAAACATGCCACATACGCTGAAAGCATACGTTTGCCTACTCTTACTCTGCTCATGACCGAGTTGATTCAATCGTTTAGAAAATCAAAGAGACCTGTTTAACTTTTTTACTTTTATATCAAATAAAATCTTTTTTGCAACATTTCCCTTTTTTATTGTTATTGTTGTAAGTATTTGTTTATATATAAACAATGTTGCACACGACCAACCACTTAACATTAAAAAAAAACCTTTTAGGGTAGCATACGTTAAATTTGTGTTTTTTTATTATGGACTTGCAACATATTGGCCCTTCTTGTGCCTTTTTTTTAAGTTGCTGATTCTCGGTGTTTTTTTTTGCGACGCTAATCTACAACAAAATGTTACAAAAGTATTTAACAATTAAGTTGTGACACACTCCAGGCCATGCAACAATGTTCTCTCATGATCTGGCCATTAAGCATTCACTTGTAAATTGTGGGTATGGGAATAATGTTGTTGTCATTGTTATTGGACAAATATCACTGTGATAACGCTGCTTGCTCATCATTTGATTAAAAACAAATTCTTATCATCGTCAACGGTGTAATGTTTTATTTATGATTCTTTTAACAATTTTATTCAACATTGAATACTTACGATTGTTTGAAGTGTTTTATTAAGTATGTATGTATGTATGTATGTATGTATGTATGTATGTATGTATGTATGTATGTATGTATGTATGTATGTATGTATGTATGTAATTATGTATGTATGTATGTATGAAATTGATATTTTGAGGTCTATGAAAGATTTGATAAAAAGATGATGAAATTAAAATTTTCAGGAGAGAAAAAAAACTTTTTAGTTTGGTAAATATATTTGTATGTATCAACTTGCATCTCCAGTATTATAAACAAATGTGGAGTTAGTAGCTTAGCTGTCTAAGCAAAAAATTGTTATATAATAAAAATTATACAAAAAATAAACGTATTTTTGAGACACATATGAACAACACATAATAACTCATTACTTCACACAATCTCTACTCTGCACAGTTTTCTTACATTTCAACGCCTTTTCTTTGAAATTATCCCACCCATCATTGTATCATATTTATTTTTAAATTTCCAACTGTAGCCGCATTTAGACTTATGTATGTGTTTGTTTTTATTTCCATTGATGTCATTTCACACAATCATCCATCTATTGATTTCCCTGCCAACATCCATATTAGTTTTCGAAACAATTATTTTACAATTTCAATAAAAATCATTATTTTTAAAATAAATTGTCTTTAAAATACAACCAATTTGATCTGATCAGATCATTTTGTTTAGATTTTTATTTCTTTATTTGTTCAAACTCGAATTGATGCTAAATAATCCCATGGGAATCATCGTTTAAAACACTTTTAGACAAATATTTACTATTTCGATTCTATTGTGTTCTTTTAGGGGTTTGTTTCTATTCCATATATGTATGTATGTATGTGTATGATTGTTAAAATATCTAGTGAGAAAACAGTTAGAATGAATAGATGGCGTTGTTGATAAATACATTTTGTTGTGTATTTACAAATAGGAATCATTGTTATTCATACTTATTAGAATTTTATCTATTTGAAATCTATTACAATGCTAAATGTGCAAATATGTAGTATTTTACAAGGGAGTGGGAAATTATTTATTTGTAGAATATCGTTTTTAAAAAGGGATATTTTTTTGTTTTCTTGTCTAACTGGAATGAGTGAGTAAATTTATAACAATAAGTGAATTTGATATACATTTTTCTTCTCGCAAAATTTCAAATTTTTTTCAAAAATAAAAAGTGTAATAAAAGTAAAGTAAATAGAAATCGAGGATCGTTTTCCAATATCAAATAAGTAAAAAAGTATAGTCGATCGTGGTCGACCTTATGATCCTTACACCATTTATGTTTATTTTAAAGTTCGATTTGTTATACTCCCACTTGGTATAAAAACTATACGTACATATGTATGTATATATAGGTTAAATCTTATTTTTTCTTAACATAAAGTTTTTGTTTTTAGACTTCAGATTTGTTTAGACTTAAGAAAAACATGTTAAATTAAATTGATAAAGTTTTTGTCTTAGTGTGTGTTAACACATTTTCTTTGAAGTATTATTTCATTTTTCTTTTGGATTTTAACAGAAATCCGAACTGCTTTATTTACTGATTCGCCCACACACTCACTTATTTGGTAATCAACATTTTAAACATTCTTGATTATTGTCTTAAATTGTGGTTTCCGTTGCCAAATGATTTCTTAAAAGTTGCAAAACTTTTTATCGGCTTCATCAGACAACTTAAGGGGGATAAAGGGAACCAAAATTAACCACAAGAAAAGTACACAAAACAATGGCCTACACATAAAGTGAAGACCTCTCAGACCATAAAAAACAACAAATATTTATGAACATGTGTAGATTGCAATAGGAACAACAACACCTACTACAACAATAAAACAACAACATCAAAAAAGTTGAACTAAAAAATCAAGTTTCTTAAGAAAAAGTCTTTATTTAACTTTCGAACCCACTTTGAAAGTTGTTGCCATTTTCTTTATTGTTGTTCTTCCTTATCCTTGCTGCCATTTTTGTACATGTTTAACTTGACTACTTTTCTGTTGATTATTTGTATGAATGTGTATGAGAGTGTGTATTGTAAGATTTATAAGAATGTTTTTAAGTTGTTGTATTTTGTCTGTATTTGTTGTTGTGTTGTAACATGATGACGTTGATTGGTAGTCCTCATATCAAAGTTCATGTGTGTGTGTGGTTGGCTTCAAAAGAGTTTTGTTTCACACTTCCGTTTCCGTTTAACAACAAAGTTTAAAATATATTTGCTGATTTTTTTGTACTTTCTATTTGCACTTTTCTTGCTTTGTTGTTGTTGTCCTTGTTTTTATTTGTATTTTAGTTTTTAAATAGGGAAAAAGGAAATTTGCATGTGGTTTATTTCTTTGTATGAACTAAGTAAGTTGATGAGGTTGGTGGGAAGTAAGGTTTATGGATTGTTGTTGTTTATCTTTTGCTTTTGCAAACGGAAATTGTATACAAATTTCAGTGTTTTATGTTTAAAGTTTTTATTACATGCAAATAAACATTTTAATTTTGACAGACACTATGGGCCAAGAACAATATTTAATTTACATGTATTTGGCTTTTTGCGTTAAGAGAATTAATAGGGTTAAACTTCGATATGTGATGAAATTTTATATAAAATAAAAAGAACCTAGATAATTACTGCCAGGATATACAATTTTTTTCTGAAAAATGTAGGTTTCTATAAAAAGATGTAAGTTCCTTTTAAAAGAAGAAATTTGATACTAAAGTTATAGTCAGCGCTCTCATATTTTGTGAGTGGGCGTGGCACCTTTCCTACTTTATAAGTTAGGAGAATCGGACCTGTTGTGCGCTCCTTAACTAGTGCTTTAAGTGGGAAACAAACTTAACACCTCAGATCTACCAGACTATAATACTAACAAATTATCTATCGTAGGCCACACCTTGACTACTTAAAACAAGTTAAAAATAGCATATAATACGTTCAAATCGAACATGTTAACACTGTGAACATTTCAAGAAACACGGCCTTGGTGGTTAACAGCCTATAGAACTCAAATGCCAGAACATCTTATTTTAAGCTTTGAAATGTTTAACATTAAATTTAATTTCAATATTACAAAAAAAAAATATTTTTAAAAACATATTCTTGTTTGACCCATCAGAAACAAACAGACTTTTTTTATTGAAATACACAAACATAACGTTTTTATTCTTTTTCTTTCATTCTATTGCTGCAATAGTGTGAGCTTGTACTTAAATGTGGCACAGAGTACACTACTCTACACTATGTACACTATGTAAAACTCATACTTATCTTGTGGACGTTGTTATAACTGAATGTTACTTGTATGAGTGAAATAAAAATAAAAAACTGCTTTTCTTTGTCGTTTTTGGGGTTTTTATTTGTATTGAAGCATCTATTTTAGCCATTATTATTTTTTATGTGAATTTAGCAGGAGTTTGCCATTGTTGTGTTCACTTCTAGGACGCCATTTTTATTACTATGTTAGTTTTCCGTAACGCTTAAGAAAAACAAAAAAAGCAGAATAACCAAACAATAATAACATAGCAAAATATCAGCCAACAACTGTGAAATAACAGACAAAAAACGAAAGACCTTTTAGCAATGATTTTGACCATTTTCACAAAAGACCTCTAGATGAATATTTAACAATTTTTTCCACTACAATAGACAGTTTTAGCTTTGGTTTGGTTTTTATTATTATTTTTTATATGCATTTTTTCTCGACTGTTCATTCTTTACATACTCATTTTACTTTTTTTTTTTTTTTTTGCTTTTTTACCAGTTTTAACTTATATATTTTTCTTTTTTTTCTAATAACAATGTTTTCCATTTTGCTAAATCGTCATGTTTTATGTTATTCCACACTCTCTACATACAAAACTATTGAGTACACTGAGAGGAATTCTTACTAAGAAACCCGCAAAAAAAAGCTGTAACCAGTCCTTATTTAAAATTCAATATATACATATGTATAATAAAAATAACAACACTATATTTCGATTTCAAGGTTATTACTTTATTATGATTTTTTAATCGATTTCCGTTTAATTCTTTAAGTGTATCAAATTGTTTTTTTTTTCAATATTTGAACTGTTTTTATAGAATTTCTTGTATCATGTTGTACAATATTTTTGTGCTTTTTTGCAGCAGTAGTCCACCATATCGTGCTTCTACTAACTTGGCTAAAACTATCAACTAAACTCTTGTGTACAAGTACACAAGTATGTATGTATGTGTATGCGAATACTTTTTTAACTTGTCGATGACTGGTTGGTTTCTATGGTTTCCTTTTCGTTCATGTTTTTCTAATGTTGTTCGACAATGAACAATATTTTTTTTCTATTTCATTTTTATTTCAACCAGAGGGATTTTTTCGAGAAAAATATTTTTTTTGCAATCGTTTGTCCAAATGTATAAACATACATATATGTATAAGGGCATATGTATTTGTATTAGTCCATGTTTTAGTTTACTTTACATTTTGTTGGTCTTAACCATTCCACCAACCAACTAACCCTCAATTCATTCATCTATCCATAAGTGTTCTGAGTATGCTGAACATGTAGCTTTTGGTATTTATGACTATTGTCGGAAAGCAAATATTTGTCTGCAGCATATAAAAACAACAGTTAAATGTGAACGTAACCAGAATATCTATGAGAGGGTCATCCTTAAAAAACAATAGTTACACAAATATCAACAACAAAAAGAATCTACAACTTGAATAAAAAACATACATATTTTGTACTATATGGTCCAGTTGTACTTCTAAAACTAATAGTTTCAATGGTTTGTAGCATTTCCTTTTAAAATTATGTACCACAATTGGTGTGGTGTGGGATCTCAAATTGTCATCGAAAAAATACGAAATTTAAGTTGTCTGTAAATTTCAACTGAATTCTATTTATTTAAAATCATCTAGATTTTATTTGTTTAAAAACTTTCCTAATTAATTAACCGATATTGCAGATATTGAATAATGTTCGATTTCAAAAATAAGCACTTAACCTGAAATTTCTAAGAATTTGCAACAATCTTATCATATCTTATGTAGTTCATTTAAAAATTCAATATTAAAAACTTTATGAATTTTTAGCAACCTGTCAATGTTTCATTAAACTATATAAAATCATTTGAAACTAAATGTCATCTATTCATAAACTACACACAGATACAACATACATAGATATGTACATACCAACAGCGAAACTGAATACTTTTGATATATAACCCACAATAACAGCAACAAAAACATCGACATATTGACATTAAAAGTGGCTTTAGGGCCTCCTATTATTGCGGCATTTTAAGTTTTTGAAATGTTGTTTCTTTCTTATTCTTGTTGTTTTTTTTGTACGTTAGAAAATAAATAAAGCAAAAAATATATGGCTTATACATAGATAGAAAAAAAACCTAAAACCAATGAATAACACCAGGATTTATTGCCTTTGATGTCAAAGAAGTAGCAAAATTCAAAATTAAATTTTTCCCAAGTCTAACAAAGACAATATAACGTGAGGCGAAATGTAATATATGACTTGAAAACTCATATTCCAAATCCCTCAGTATATTCACACAACATACATACATGTACATAAATGTTTGTTAACACAACAATGTATTGGAGGCGCAACCACAATTTAGACAAATAAAAAACGTCAATTTTCGAAAAACACAAAAAACAAGAATACATAGTACAACCGTTTAAACAAATGTTTGTATTGAAACCAAAATCATTTACTAGTATTTAATGAATGAACTGACGTCGAAAGATAGCAATTGAAGGTAAATAAAAAAATAAAAACTACGCACTAAAAAATTTAAAATAAAAAACAGTGTATTAGAGGTATGTCGATATTTTTGTCGTAATCTGTGAAAAACCTTTTATTTTCTATTAAGTTTTTTGAAACTTGATAAAAAGACATTAATTTGTTGTAAAATGTGGAAGTTTATTATACGAGTGTGTGTTGATGTTTCTATCGACCAAAAATATTGCTACACACGCAAATTATTGTAAAATTTGCACATATTTTGGTTTCGGTCCAGGGTCGAAAGATTCAAATCGGTAAATTATTTATAATAGCCCCCATACTACTGGAACCCACGAATATGGTATTAAGTTAAATGTTCTAATATCTCTACAAAAATCGGTAAATATTTATAGGTGTCTTAATGATACTACCGATTTTCGTGTAGATTGGGCCTCATTTGATGTTTGCAACACACAAAAATATGGGTCTATCTTAAAGTATAACAATTGCCCCATACAACTCTCCTTTAAATTACTCAAAGGAAAAAATTCACTTATAAACATGAATATCACGATAAAATTATTCTTACTTGAGTATTATGCAATCGTCTATAATGTTTTAAAAATTGGTTTAGTATTTATAATAATGGATGGATAATAATTTATTTAGAATTTATTACTATGATTCTTTGTCATATTAAAGCTTGGATCAATTATGTACCAAACTTGGAATTTTGGAATTTTATGAATTTTTCTGAAAATTGTAATTTTTACTTTGGTATGCTGGCAAGAAATCCCCACTCCAAGTAAACCCATTTGCTTTATATTGTTTCTAAAAATACTAAATTTCTATTAATAGCTCTAAATACATTTTGTAATAATAATTACTAAAATTTAGGTTTACTTTTTTATGAGTGTCAGTAAATAAAGATTAAAAAACTGAACATAGTTAGAGTATAAATATTTGGTTTCTTTTGGTTACAAAGAAAATAAATGTTGTTTTTTATTTTATTTTAGTTTTCTGTTCATTTCGGTTGTTTATTTAACTTTGGCTTAATGTTGTAGCTGAGATTTTCAAATGAATTGAACTCAATTCACTAAATAAATGACTCCATTCTGGTTACAAAGGAAGGGTGGGACGGTACGTTGAGTTTTTGTACTGGAGGGGCTTTGAAATAAATAGATCATGATGTCGACGAAGATGATGATGATGACGATTATAAATGGTTGGATGATGTTTGTTATTGGTTGACACTTAAATAAACACAAAATGCCAATAACCATTTTCATTGACATTTTTTTTGCTGCTTCTTTCTTACTTACTCTAGTCGTATTTCTCTAACTTAACTGAACCGAAAACTGCCACAAAGTTCACGAAAAATAAACAATTTTTGTTATTACGTTTTTTATTTGTTTTCTTTAATGAAGATTCTAAGATTTTTGTTAGATTTTGTAAGATTATTGGTTTGTATTTTCATTTTCCTTTCATTTTTTAAGTGAAATCATTTGTTAATTCAAACGAATTTTTACTTAAAGGGAACTTTGAATGAAATTGGAAGTTTCCACCAGAACTCTTTTAAACAATTTAATTTTTTTAAATGAAACCTAATGAGTTAAAAAATTGCTGCAATTCCTAAAATTAAATAGGGTTTCAAAATATTTGTATGTATCTAACTAAATAAATAACTACAAACTAAAATATTTCATTAAATTATACGTTTCACCTTCGTGAGAAGGGTATATACATATGGGGGATTTCATGTCAAGTGACCCATCCTAAAAAATCGATTTTCGACCAATATTAATCTTTATAGATAATCGATTTGGATGTTACAAACATCAGCTTAAACGCATAAAACCCCATATTGTGCTGTAGGGTATAATTAAGTTTGGTACTTTATCTTTTTTAATTTTCTATAATATTGGATCTATAGGTACTTCTTAAATTTTATATAATATATAACCTAGAAACATGAAACCAAGCTGTAGAGCCCAGTGCAAGTAATAACATAAAAATCAGCCGGAAGAAGAGGAAATTTTGTTTTTGTCACCTTTTCATCATTTTTATATTTTATATGAAAAAAATTTTGTACTCAAAAACATCAAACATCAGAATCAATATTTTTTAGCTTAACTAATCTGATTTTAAATGGCATTCGATCGTCAACTCAAAAACTGGCTTTTATATTATAAATGAAGGACGTAAACGCCTGCAGTTTAATTTCTGAATTCATGGTGGAACAAAAAATATGCAATTTATTGTTGTAGATACTTAATAAAATTCCAAGAAAATTTATTTTTATCTTTATGATAAATTACCATACAATTCATACTTAAAACTGCTCATGATATTAATTCATTTTGCTTAAAATACAAAAAAGATATTGGCAACTTTTACTGATAAATAGAAAAATATACATATATTATTAGTTAGATAAAATTAAGTTAAATCGGTTATAAAACTCAAATTGTTTATTGTGAAACTAAATTTTTTATGGTGGCAAATTTACTCCTTAACATAATACTGCACTATGGGGATAAAAGTGGAAGTAATGTTATAAGATCAATATCAGTGTCACTGTTTTATTAATATTTTTATGAATGAATCCAAATCTTGATTTAGAATTTCTACCTATATAAGGTGATACAAATTGATAAATGGTTTGTGAGTCTTGTATGTATGTATCTCGAAGAAGAACGAAGTTATAGCATAGTTCAGATCGTGTAACAAAATTATTAGTCTGTGTAATTATTGATTTGTATTTAAATTTTTATACTATAAGATATACTTTGAGGGTCTCGGTCTGAAAAAAGGTAAATAAAGTTACATTCATTTGCCCATGTTTAGCTTCATTGTGCAACCATAATAAAGGGGCTCACAGTTGGTTAACAAAATAAAATTTAATAATATTGCAAAAACTGCAGACATATAAAATCAATGATCATAAAAGGGGATACTACATTAACGCACAATATCTATTGTTTACAACATGTTTTACAACAACTAAAAGAAACCCTATAGTCGGTTAAAGTCGCACACAATTTAAGAAATTTATACTCAATTTGAACAATGACTTCAGTCTTAACTTATTTTCAAAAATATAATTGTTAAAATTATTTTCATTTTATATTAAACAGTAAAAAATCTACTTTAAGTTTTGAAAATATATTATCGCCGCTACAACCTAGTGTAGGGTATTTGATGATAACATTAAACAATAATAACTTTCGGTTAAGGGTTTTATAACAATGACAATGGGGCAAAGGTAAAAAATCTATTTACAAAACCAAAAACACTTCTATAGTTTATGATGGTTAAACTAACGAATACAACAGCAACCACAACAACAATAGCTGAAAATAATAACAAAAACACTTAAATAATCATTTAACCGTGATAAACACTAAAGAGGCAAAATACATTTTCAATTCATTGTCTATTTTACTTTTGGAAATCGGCATGAGTTTTTTTTAACTCTCTACTGCTAAACAGATCTTAGTTTCTTTGTATGAGTTTTGTTTTTGATCCTGTAGTGTTATAAAAACTTCTGAGGAAACGCATGAATGAAATTTTATAAATAAGAATTAGGTAGATGTATTGTTGTTGTAGGAATTTGGTTTCGGTGCGTTTTTATTTGGCTTGAGGACATGATATTAAAGAGGTATTAGACCACCTTGTGGCTTATTAGACATTGCAAATATTTATTTATATTATTCTTTTTGATATGAAGACACAACAACAAAGAGAAAATATTAAACCAAATGATGTAATGATTCATAAAATCAAGTCAAGTAGAAAATCAACAAAAAACGATAATGAAACGGGTAGTAAAAATGTTCAGTGTGGTGTAAAGAATTGTGATTTTATGTTGCTTTGCAAATTAAAGAAGTTAGTATTACTAGTAAAATTTATTAGAAATGAATATTTATTAAAACAGGTGAAATTGAATTTTAAAAAATTTAACCGCAAAAATAAAAATAAACAAATTATAAAAGACTGTCTTAAAGAAATAAACATTTCTAAATAAAATTCATACACAGTTTGATCGTTGTCCTATTTAAAAATAACTTTATGTTGTCGTACCAATGTAAGTTGTGTTTATTCTTAAAAAAATTCAAAATTCTCCAACTTAGTAAAGTTTAACAACCCATTTATGGTGTGAAAATTTTATGTTAACTAATGTCTGATTTTGTAATTTGTTGCTTTCTATAAATAAAAAAAAACAAATTCCTTAAATTCTATAAGAGACATTTGCTATGTTATGAGAATCATAATCATAAGTTTTAAAAATTGTTTGTTTACTCACCATGGTACAAATTTGAACATAAAATAAACAAATTAAAAATTCATACTTCAACTTTAAAAAGTAGAGTTTTTAAATTTCTGAGATTTTTGTGTAAATATATACTTTCCCCGCAAACACTTGGCAATGACTTGTACTTACTCAACAACTTACATTTTAATAACAACTACATAATGTCTGTATTACTTATAATAGAAGTACTTATTTTCGACTTTGCCAGTTTGTTTGCGTATTTTATTTGTTTTCAGTGTTTTACATAAAAATTTTGACTTTTTTAATTAAAAAAAGGAAACTTCTTACTTAACTCCCTTTTTGTTAGCAAGTGTGACAGTAAAATGTAAATTCGGTCAAAAAAAGAGAATTTTTCTGCAAAAATTCACTTCCCTCCGGCGGTATGTTATCTTGATACTAGACCCCATCTTGGTGTGACTGCAATTCCGGACCACTAGTCTACTGGGACTATAAACTGGTAATGATCAAATATATCCTCGGCCCTTACCTTGAATTGCGAACCACAGAATCACATAATCTGGTATCACTGGAACCGGTTGCGGCAGGACAGAGTTTCGGTCTCTGTCATGTTCCGGTTACTAAAGGAGTCCCATTGGGGTTAGGTTTAAATCCAAATTCGCAGAAAGAGAATGTCGATTAAATGACTGATGCACGGTGATATTTATAATTCGGGATAAGTTCGCTGCTGTTGTTTATGGACCGGCAGAACCATGTGCAAAAATTGCCATCTACATGTAAAATACACAATGGGTCGTTGGCCAGTCACAAAAGCTCATGAAAGGCACTTCGACATTTTGTAAAATCTCTGAATACCTTTTATTAATACTGATAAAATTTATCACAGTATCTCCACGATAAGAAACCCTAAAACTCTCACATTTGCCTTGACTAAAGGCTTAAAAATGCTCATAATAAAACTGTGAATTAAGCTCATCTCCAAAAAGATAAAAACAAACAAACAAATATGACTGTATGATTCCGATTCAGGAACGCCAACGTTTTTAATGAAAAATCTGAAGTGGAGATTTTGTCTTTTATTACTCTTGTTTTGGTCTTTTTTTGTTTATTTGTTTCGAATGCTTAATGTGAACCGTTGCTTTATTTTGTCGTAAAATAAACAAAAATATGTATTATATAGTCCTGGGTATGAGTGTAAATATTAAATCTGTTTATTTTTATGCCAGTGAATGTATTTTTGTGTTTGTATACATATTTGGTACATTTCGTATTAAGAAAGATTATTTATAGAAAGAAAGAATGGCCATTGAAAAAATAAATTACTGCAGATACAAATAAACACTCAGCGAGCCTTCTTAACACAGCGAAATTTTGAAAGGAAAAAACGCCGTAGACAGCATGACGCTGTGGGATAAACCAACAAACGAAACACAAGTAGAGCAGTGGATACGTACGTATATTTTTTTAAAATGTTGACATGAAATTCTCAAATAATGAGGAGTAAAAATACGACACTCATTATGACAGTTGTGGATCATTATTTATTATGACTACATGTAGTTTTTAAACTATTGAAAAAAAAGAGAACTAAGCATTAACATTTTTATTTTTGACTGTTTTTTAAAGTCACAACTACTCGTTGGTATTAAGTATTTACACTTTTTTTTTTAATTATAAATCCATAATTTTGATAATATCTCTCGAATTTAAAACAACAATATAGCAATCGCCACATGTGACAACCATTAAGAGTCCTTACAGTCATTTCAGCTTGAATTATAAGTGAACTAATTTAGTCAGAATTTATGAGCAATGAAATTTCTACTCCTGCATTTGGTTGAGTGTTTAATATTTGTATTTTTTGGTATTCCTGGTGGTTAAGTGGTTGTGTCAGTCAGCAAGTATGTAAACATGGATTTTATTTTCAAACATCTGCAAAAATATCCTTTTACTACAGAGCCACTGTTTCCTTTGCAGCCAGAACGCAAATCATGCACACACTAATGAAAAAAGGTCGAAATGAAAATATTTCTTACACGGTTGTAAATCCTTTAACACATTAAGAGTCACCAAGAGATATACTTAAACAAAAATATGAACCAATCAATATTTTTAGGAAAAAAATATATGTAGTATATTTGAAGATGAGCAAGGAGCTGGCTGGCTATTATTGTTCAAATTTCAAAATATTGTAAAAACAATGATTTTGTTTTCATAAGATTTCAATTCCATTTTGTGTGGCAGTGAAACTGAAATAACTGATAAAATTAGCTCACTTCTTAAACAGCAGGCCTGCTGTGGTCTTCATTGCAGTGCACTGTTGTTGTATTTTTTTCATTGTTTTTTGTTTTCTATTTTTGTTGCAACATGGGACAGATGAGTATTTAGTTGCTTGTTGTTATTATTATTCTTGTTGGCGGTTGCACGCTTGCGCTTCATTGTTTACACACTTGTAGCTGGTTAAGTGATGCTGCAAATTTTCTTTATAAAAAATATGTACCAAAAATTAAAAACAAAAATCTTTATTAGTTTGTATTGCCCCTGTGAGTTTTTTTAATAAATAAATGTGTGCGTGGCAATGTTGATATTTTAGAGAAGTGGATTCTCAACTCGACAGCTGTGACATTGTGTGTTTTTTGTGGATCAGTAGGCATTAATTGCAGTTTAGAAAGGGTTTAATGACAATGACAAACACAAAAGCCATTGACAAATTTAATGATGTTGTTTTATTTATTGTTATCTTGTCTATTTTGTTAACCAAATTTTTATTTAATTTTATCTAACCTTTTCATTATTTCAAATTTGCAATTGTTTAAACTCACAGAACGGTAAGTTGTTTTGAGTTTTTTAATAAAGTTAATTGGGGTACGTGTTATTTATGTATGTATATTATACATATATAAAATTGCAATTTAATTAAGAAAACACAATATTTAAAGACATAATTTAAATACATTTATTTAATTTATGAATCTTTAAATTGGACTCCGATAAGATAGTGATATGTGAAGTGTTCTACATAAATAACTTTGGAGTAGACGGAAATTCATTCACCAAAATTTATAAAGATAAGCTACCCTACCCCCATTTGAGCCCTCATCTAGAAAATTTATTTATTTTTTTAATTTTAAAATAGTGAAAGCTATAGGGTCGGCCATGTCCGACTTTACTTTACTACTAGTTTTTTTTAATTTCTATTACCAGAAACTTTTTAAATAGCACAAAATAATTACTATACTTATCCAAGAACATACATTTCAATAACTTAATTTATTTTTATGTGAAGACTGTTGTTTACTTACTTAACTACTTATTAGCAAACGATTATAGTAAGTACTTACTTTACTCTATATTTAAAAGCGTGCGTGGTAAAAACTTGTCTATAATGAGTTAAAATAAAGACAAATAATGACACAATAGCTTTGTGTAAGCATATTTTAGATTTTTAAGCCCGACTCTGACGATTCCAAAAATTTTATATTTCATATTTCTAGCTATTAAAACAGTATACTTAAAATTTTAAATTATTTTCTATCGAATGAACGAAGACATTGAAACACCTTTCAATAAATTCGAAAGTTTATTTAGATCATTTAGTTTCAAAAACTTAAATTTTTTTCTTATTTAAACTTTTCTTTTCTTAAAATTCTTGACTACTTTCTTTTAGTTTTTATTGGAAACAAAAAAGTTTTTTTCTTTCTTTAATTTTTTTTATAAAAAAAGTATTTCCTATTTTAGTTTCTTTCTTGTTCAAAGTTTTCTGTTCATATGAGGCGCTATACGGAGATTGAAGGTTACATAAATTACTTGAAACGCTTGTAAGAAATAATGTTTCATATTAATTTTTGCTTAATATAGGTATCAAAATTGCTAAAAAATATTGCAACTTTTTTAAAATTTGTTTGTTATGTGTTTATAATTCGTCACTAACCAACTTTATATACCTTTAATTTCTTTTGCCTCTGGTACATAATATTTTTTATATCTTTGTTTATATGTTCTGATTCTTTTTCTTTTTTATACATATAAGTATTTTCTTATAAATATTTTTTTCTTGAATCCTATCGTTTATATGCTATAAAACGGTAAATAAAGTTTTCACAAAGTTGTATAAACAAGCAAAAACAAAAGCATCAACAATAAAAAGATTCTTCATTTCTGTCTTTTGTTGGTATACAAAAACTTATGGAAATAAGAGTCATAGTCGAAGCAGCTTGAGAAGCAGAAATGAGATGATGTAAAAAAAAACAAAAAAAATATAACCAACCCACAAAATAATTTAGATCACATTGAAGCTATCAACCAAATCTAGACATGCTAAAACAAGCCAATACATGTCTGTGTGAGAGTGAAAAGAATTAAAGTTTACATATAACAAAATGCCACAACGAATACATGTTGCTTTTTGCTGACAACTATTTTTGGAAGATAACCGCCCACTGCCAAGAATGATAAAAGCATTTGGCAGCAATATCACAACAATTGTTACAAGTAAGAGTTATATATCCGAATCTTATATAACCACCGTCAAACTATGTGCTTTAAAATTAAGCAAAATTTCGGGAGGTTTTCCATTTATTTGCCATTATTGAGGGTGACCTTTTATGAGGTTATCATTATGTTTGTATTTTTAGCCTGTTTGTAAATCTTAACGTTATTTTTGGAAAGAGATCTTACATGGGGTCATTCTGAACCCCTGCTTATCAAATTTGAAAATTAGTTTTTGTTCTTTTTTATGACAACTTTTGTCCTATACTGCTAGTATTAAGCCCCTTATGAGCACTAAAGCCATTTTCCGAAAAGGATTTAATGAATAGACGGAGATTTCGTCTATATTTTTAACTGTTTTCCGGGGATACTCTTTTATGAGGGCTATGTAAAATCGTAATCTCATTTTTGATATCAAACAAGCCTTATCAATAAAGAATAACCGTCTTATGCAAAAACGATTAATAAGAGTAACAATGGCTGTTAAAACCTGTTTTTAGATAAAAAAGTGTGTAGTAAACCATTGTTAACTTTAATAATCGTTTTGTATAAGGCTTTTGTATAAGGCATTACGAGCCCCAAGTCAATGCAAGTTTGAATGAACGGATTTTTGGTACTTTTCGTTCTATGACTGGTACTTTTTGTTTTTTATGCACTCATTGAACGAAAATCGTTTGTAGGGCACATACGCTCCCTGATTGATTTTTTTTTTGGAACTAGTATTTTTTTAATTTTTATACCATAAAAGAATGGAGGGCATATGGTTTTTGTTATTCCGTTTGTAAAAGGGTCCTTATTAGATTTTAAGACGAGCCATGTCCGTCAGTCTGTCTGTTGACAACATGATAGAGTCCAAAAGGTGATGAACTTTTGCATAGATAATTTTAAATGATGCAGTTTGTTTGGTATTGCAGTTTTATTATTGACAACGGATAATTGTCAATAGTGAGATTACTACATAAACATCTAGAGCGGTGAAAATCCGCACATAATTGATCCTAATCTCCATATACTCCCCTTCAGAAAATGACTTTAACGATATTTGACTTAAAAAATCAGAGAAAAGAATCATCTATAGTAAAATTTTATATATTTTATACGAATCGATTTTTTTTGTAAAACGAGCGGTAAGTAACTAAATCGTTTCATTAAATTTCATGAAGATCTGTCCATAATTGACCATATCCTCAATAATAAAATAGTAATAGTAATAATATCTTTATAAAATTTTATTAATATTTTGGATCCAAATAACATATAAAGTCCGCATTCGAAAATGATATTAACACAAATGGATAGCAATGAAATTTAACAAAACAAGTTTCATTAAAACCAAAGTCATATTTTATGAGGATTGTAAATTGAACCTACACCAAAAATTCACCTCTTTGAAATTCGATATTGATGATAATTTCACAGGTTATGTGACTTGATGGTGGGTATGTATACATATAAAATTCGGCATAACTGAATATAATACTCTTACTTGTTTGTAATAAAATTCGTACTGACTGTTTTTTTACCACATAATTTTGAAGGGTATTTTAACTTGTTAATGTTTCATTATCATAATTTTTAAATTTCTTTGAATAACTTAAGATGAAGGAAAATATGGACTATAATCGATTTTGAATATCATTTCAAACGTTTTTGGACTCTGCGTAATTTTTATGTTTGATAATTGAAATACTAAATTGTAAAAGTTTATCCACCTCTTCTGAATGGCCCCAGTGTCGGCAGACTTTTACTATTTGAACTAGTATCGCATACCAAATACAAATAAAAAATTCTCGAGCAAATATTCACCAACACACTTGCTGCTGTACTAAAGGACTAAAAAATTCACAGAACATGGCACAAAATATTATAAAAAAGACGTAGTAAGAAAAACGTTCTTTTCCTTCTTTTTTTGAAGTATGCCATGTTTGGTTTGTCTTTTGAGTTTCCGTTTTCACAGTGTACACATGCAAGAAACTTTTTTCTTCTGTAGATTTTATTCTTTTTTTTGGTACAAAATCATGTTTCTTGTTAGAACAGTTTTTTTTGCAAACAGGGTGCCTAGAAAAAGTCTAAGGAATTGCTTTAATGCTAGAAACTAAAATTAAGCATGTATGTAAAGAAAAAATAAAATTGGAGGAGTGCTGATAAATGTCATTAACAACTCCTCCATAGTAAAGTCACTATAAAACTTTTTTCAATAGGGACAATTTCTTATAATAAAGTTTTTTTTAGTAGATTTTATAAGATGTTTTTCATAAAACAAACATTTTATTTAAAGTGTAATATTTAATAATCCAGTGACCCTGTTTTTCTTACAACACATTTAAGTCCTACTTGAGGATATTTTCTTCGTTTGTTTTTGTTGTTCTTTTTGGATGCCTCTCAAGCATACAGCCGCAAAAATAAGTAAACAAATAAAAAATAACAACAACAAAAAAACAGTAAAACAAATAAAATAAGAAAAACTTTCAAGAAGAAAAAATCAAAAGATAAAGAAGATGAAAAAAAAAAAAACAAAATGAAACTAAAGCAAGGCCACCATTTTATTTTAACATATTTTTTTTTGTTTTCTTTTGTTCGTTCACAAACTTCCTTTACTTTGTAAAAAGTTTATAAAACCAACAACAACAGTCAATGTCCAGTAAAGAAATAATGTCAAACAGCAACAACAACAATACAAACACTCACAAGGATACTAAATGACAATGATGATGACATACTCAAATGTCGTTTGTAAAAGTTTAACTTATTTCACTTTTTTGCTTTATTGTTTGTATTTTGGGAAAAAAATTAAATTAAAGGAAAAAAAAACGTTTAAAGTACGATCTTGTTTTAAAAATGCTTGAATGAATGCGAATGAAAAAGCCAAAAGAACCCGAACCAATGCCCATTAAAAATTCAGTGAAGCATAAACCCAACAAATAAACAAAATTCAAATTTTTAACTAAAACTGGTTTTTGCTTTTTTGTTGTTGTTTTTTTTGTACTTATTGCACTCGTTTTTGTTGTAGTCGTTTGTTTGCTGTGCATTATTATTATTGTGTCGTCTGTCGTCGACATACAATTGAGGGACATGCTCAAAAGGAAATTAAACACATACAAAAAACAACTACAACGACAACAATAACAACACACATGAGCACTTTAGGAAAATGGTGTGTTTAATGGTGAACTACAGTTAAGTACATTGCAACAGGGGAATACTCAGCAAAAGCAAAACAACAACCAATCAAAGCAAAGAAAAGGTGTGTCCTCTCTAGTGAGAGCATTTATTTGAAATTTTCAAAATTATCATGTGCTTGGATAATTTAACTCAATTTGTAATGAGATTATAGTAAAAAGTACTTTATTTGTTTAGAAAAGTACTTTAAGAATTTAAAAACTTTTAATTGAAAGTAATACCTATTTATCTTAAGATGGTGTGTTGTATCTGTGGTGAAATATCGAAGTGATAAATCGAAAAAAACGAACATACATATGTATGTACATAAAAGTTAACCAATGATGTGTAATATCAAGTGTATGTATATGCTTTAATAAAATTTTAACATATTCTAATAAATTCTCAGACGTAAAGATCACTATTAATACATAATATGTACATATTTCATAATTCGAAAATTTAAAATCCTCATATTAAAGTTTTCTATCTTTCATATACAGTGAATCAAATAAGTAATTTGCCTATTTAACATTTTACAAATTTTAAGAAAAAACTTTATCTGAACAATTACTTTTAGAAAAAATATGCAATTTGTTTATTGTATTTTTTAAAGAATATCTTATTTTTTAATTTTCTACCATAGAAAGTAAAATCGTGTTTTTGGTAAAATGTGAATATATTGTTAATTTTTTTAGTCAATAAAGTATTTTTCTTTTTAGGTTGTTTGTTCATTATTTCATATTTCTGTATTATTTTATAAAATTTTAAATGTTTATTACCCCTTTATATTTAAATAACAATTTTTAGATATTTTATTAGTGGTACGACTAAATTTCTAAGTTTATTTTATACGGTTTTTCCATTTTACACAGTCTTTATTTTTAATTAAAAAAATAAATTTACTTTTTACCTGTTTTTTTTCGAATTTTATTTATGAACAAAATATTTTAAAAAGAGGTAGACAAAAAGTTGTTTGTTTAGTTGTTTGTTAGTTAGTTAGTTCGTTAGTTAGTTTGTTAGTTAGTTAGTTAGTTAGTTAGTTAGTTAGTTAGTTAGTTAGTTAGTTAGTTAGTTAGTTAGTTAGTTAGTTAGTTAGTTAGTTAGTTAGTTAGTTAGTTAGTTAGTTAGTTAGTTAGTTATTTATTTATTTAGTTAGTTAGTTAGTTAGTTAGTTAGTTAGTTAGTTATTTATTTAGTTAGTTAGTTAGTTAGTTAGTTAGTTAGTTAGTTAGTTAGTTAGTTAGTTAGTTAGTTAGTTAGTTAGTTAGTTAGTTAGTTAGTTAGTTAGTTAGTTAGTTAGTAAGTTAGTTAGTAAGTTAGTTACTTAGTTAGTTAGTTAGTTAGTTAATTATTTAGTAAGTAAGTTAGTTATCTGATCTTAACCTTAGAAATTATAACTAAATGCAATTTAGTTTTTAATGACTTATTTTTTAAATTCAAAAGGTACTACCTTAGAAAAGTACAGAAATAGAGTGCAATTAATTAAAAGGGGAAAATATACAAACATAATTTGAGTGAAATCATTGCGCATGAATGAAAAAGAGAAAATCCAAAACCGTTATTGAATCGGGGGTTGTGTATATTTTAGGGATATTTTTGAGAGCACTCACTCACAATTGAGTTATTATATTGTGGACTATATTTTCACCAAAGGGACACACATAAAAGGAAATGACAACAACAATTGTATTTTTTTTTTTTTTTTGGCTGAGAGGGTTGAATTCTAGTTGAGGTTTTACATTGCAATTGGAATTTTGTCGGTTTGATGGACAAATATACACTTTTAAACACACACACATTTACAACCACATGCACAACAAACCGAATAAAGGCATGAGAAGTGAAAATGCTTTGATTTTTCTGATTGTCGATCATTTGTTAAATGACAGTACATGAAAACGGCTGGCCGACGCGGAGTAAAATTATAAAGAAAAAAATAAAATTTTGCGTATTAAAGAGAAAAACCTATTTACGAAAATAATTCGAAAAAAGTGTTTAAAATTGTGTAAATAAAGAAAAACTAAACAAATATCTAAAGAAATTCACCTAAAAGGAATAATTACATTGTTAAATGGTGTTAGTGAATAAAAATATAACAATTTATAAAAAAGTTTAGTGTTGGAAACAAGTCAATTATACGAAATAATAGTAAAAACTAAAATATTTAAAAACAAATAAATTTATTAAAATGTTGGAATTTTATCCCATGCCTACAAATTTAAATCATGGCGCTTCATTGTATCCTCATCAGCAAAATCATGGTGGTGCCAGATTTTTGGATAATCCTGCAACACAAAATATAAACACCATGACCCACCAACAGCAACAGCAACACTTACAGCAACAGCAGCAGCAGACAAACTCACAACAGCAAATGATTGCCTCACCCAGTCAAGCAGCATGTCCGCCACAAAATCATAATAATTCCTTAAACACCTGCTCGATAGCTTCATTAACAGCACAAACGTCATGTCTAGCAGCTGCTACGACTACAAGTAATGATGTTAACCCAGAAACCTCCAACACAACTTCCTCCTCGTCCTCCTCCTCGTTATCATCCGGCGCCAACTCAAATTCCACCTCATTACATTTAGCAATTAGTAACAGCAAGCACCAGCAGCAGTCATCGTCTAGTAATTGTTCAACTACACCTCAACAGCATTCTACGTCTGCCATTCCTGCCTCCAACTCATCTTTGGCGCCATCAACCGCTTCAACAACTTCCTCTAATAATTGTTCAAATTCTGCTACACTACTTTCATCTTGCTCAAAATTATCCTTAGAATGCAATGGACGCACAGGTATGTACTCCAAAAATAGTTTTATCATTTTGTCTTTTCTTTGTTTTGGACCATTTTTCTTTTTGTTCAACATTTACTATTTTAAGTTTGTACGTAGCATTTTACTAGTGCTCAGTTTTTCATAGACTTTTAACAGACAGTTAAAAGTTGCCAAAAAGTTTGCTTGAGTTTTATTTTATTTTGTTTCTTTCACCTTGAATTAGGCAGGTTTTACGCCATTTCCTCCCGTTTCCTTTTTTATATATTTAAAATTGCATCATTTTAAACTGTTTATCTTTTAGGTTGAGGTAATGTTCAGACTTTTGTGTTGTTATTGTTGTTGGTATCTTTAAAAATGTTTTTGGTTTAAAACTTTAGGTGTTGGTATGTTTTACCTTAATTTATTTTCTTGGTTAAAATTTATTTTTGCAAAATACTTTTGCCAGGTGTTTGAAAAAAAAAGAAATAAATAAATACACAAACTTACAACTTTTTAAGAAAGATGTTAAACATTTTATTAACCAGTATAATGAATTAGGAAAGATAGGCATGGCTGGAGAATTGTTAAACATCAGTTGTATTTTATTTAATTTTTTTAGGTGTTAATGATTAATTTCAAAGAATTTGTTTCGTGTTTACAATGAAAAAGTAGATTTCCAAAGAAAATTATAAGTACTTAGTAACGAATGAAAAGCAGAATTTTTAATTCGTATTGATTATTGGTTTATTTGCTTATAAAGGCCTACAATAAGAACTTAAAGTAGACATCGATTTCAAATAACCTTAACTATCTTCCAGGTTACAAGTGTAAATGAAATCTTATTATCTTTGCTTACAGCGGGTCTAATAGTATGTAAAAGTAGTTATTTTTAACGGAGGATGTATATACAACAGATAGGAAGAAATACACATAGTCCTACATCGGCCAGTTTGTGCTTTACTGAACCAGTGCCTCAGGTGGGAATCGAACTCACCTCCTCCGGTCTACCAGACTAAAACACTAACAACTAACCTACTGGAAGGCACTTAGTAAAAATATATTTCAAAATTTTTAAAAATACATACACATTTTTTTAAAAATTTAACTTATCTCAATTATCTAAGCAAATATCAACCAATATATTTTAAAAATTTGTATCTTCGCAAAAGCTTACTGTAAATTATTTTTTCAAAAATTTTAACAGTCTTTTACGTATTATATGCGGAAATGTTTTCTTTGTTCTTTTGTGGAAAATTCACAAAATATACAAAAAGTCTTCTTTATTACAAATCTTTATTGCAATTTAAAAGGTTTTTTTGTATAATCCACTTTTTTAAAATTTGTTTTCATATTTATTAAACTATAATTATATTTATCATAATTATGATAAATTGCCTCATCTTCATGTCAAACTCAAAAAAAATATTCATATTCAAATTCTTAGAATCCACTTGAAAAGCCTTTAATAATAAGGTGGCATTAATCCTAACTCCCCCAAAACTCCAAAAACAACACACATACATGTATCTTATGATGAAAATACTATTTACACCTTAAGTACTTGAAATATGACAAACGTATTTACATATTTGACATGATGATGTTGATAAATAATCAAATAAATATTACAACCCTTCCAATATTTTTTTTTTGCCAACTAAACACTTCACTTTAGTATAAAAAAAATTAACAAAAAGATAACAAACGATTAAACGTTTAACTTATAAAAATATATTGATAAACTTTTGATAAGATTAATAAACAAATAGTTTATGGTTAAACAAAATAAGGACTACAAATACTTCACATAACCAAATAAATTTACACAAAAAAAATATTGTGTAGAGTTGTGTAAAATATCTACATATGTAGGAGTGTATATGTGCCCACTTTTATAACCATACATACATACATATGTAGAAATATTGTAGTCATATAGTTCAAAATTAATAATACTTTTATTTACAAATAACTGACAGTCAATAACTTAAATTATGCTAAATAATGATAATAAAATATTAAAAAGCTATTGACTTTTTTTGATATTAATTTGTCTTCTAGTGTTTCTAACACACTCGCAATGAAACTGTCAATCAGTAGTCAAATTTTGGTTAATTTGTTAGAAATTTGTGATAAATGTCAGATGGTAGCAATTTTTGGCGAATATCAAAATAATTTATTCAAGATAACAGAAAAGCAATGACATTGTTCAAATAAAATGATATAAGAAAAACACAGTTGCTAACAAACAAATGACACTCTCTCTCCATTGCTTTACACAAATGTTTTGTAATATTTATAAAAACTTTTATTAAAACAATGAAGACCGTAACATCGATTATTTTGTCATAAAACAGAATATAAAATTTCTTAAGTTTTACATTTTGACTTGTTAAGGAGCAAAAACTTTAGTTTTTGCAATTCTCTGCAGGTTTGAGCTAGATGTATAGTTACATATGTATGTATTGTATTCTGACTATTTGCGATATTTGTTAGTGTATTTTCGACTATTTCTAAAAGGGACATTATTGTATATTCAACACTTGTAAATATTTACACAGAAACATTTAAATATTCACACATGCATACACACACGCATATTTTAGTAAGTGCATAGTATTTTGTTACCAAATTGTTTAATAATTTTAGAAATTTTATTGAAATATTTCATAACTACAGTGAAAACTACAGTAAATTTATTTAAATATCAACAGTTATAATAATTACATAATAACTTGTTCAATATTAGACATTTTACATTTTATTATGATCACTGTAAAAAAATATCTTTAGTTATTGTAACAATAAAAGAATATATAATAATCTAGTGACTACAAATTCTATTAATACCCCAACTTGTTCAAGTGTTATGAAATCGACTATGGACTGGTTGTGAAACCAGTTTTTTAAATTAATTATTCAGAGTTTTTTTTCCTTTCGCTAATAGTTAGAGGGAAGCCTTAAAGAACAATTACATTTGATATTGATCAGATATGAAAAATGTACTTTTTAAACAATTTTTGTTTTAGGTTGTTAAGATTTCTACCAATTTTGAAAAACAGTTAATGTGTTATCATTGAGAACAACTTCTTAAGAAGGGCTTCTTATTTTTTTATTATAGAAACGCAACTATTTTACACGAATCTAGATGCTAAACGCCATATTTTATAATTTTCATTAATACTGTATCAATGTATAACTAGTGTCAAAAAAACAAGTTCTTTGAAATACACGTTTCCAAGCAATTAGTTTACAAGAAATACTAACATTTTTACTTCGATATCTGAATATTATCTAACAAAATGTTTATATAGACTATGCTGTCAGTATCTACATACATACATATATTTAGAAATATAACATACGCCAATTTATTTATAACAATAGAATTTTTCAGGTTCATTGCCAAAAAATATATATAAATACAAATAAATTGTTAACTAAAAACAAAACTAATACATTATTTTATTATTTGTTCAAACAATATTTTAAATTTTATTTACACACTCACGCATCTACCTAATAGGAATATACAGATACAAATCACACATGCAATCACTTAATAAAATACATTTATATTTGATGGTGTTTATAGATGTTTGAAATTCCTTATAAAATTATTAAAATATTAAAATTTAAATGAATTTATATAATATACGAATAAATACACATAAACACACATATATACATATTTTGCTACTATTTGTAATATGTATTGAAGGTATTTGTTCTTAGAGATAAATATTTTTAATAATATTATTTTGTATAATAATAATTTGTGTTAATAAACTAAATCAAGTGTTTTTCACTATTTAATTAAAACTAAAATAATGTTCTTAAATTATTTTTAAAGATTTAAAATATAAATAATTAAATAAAGAAAAAGTTTTCTATAGTATCTAAATAATATCATATCATCAATCAATACATACATACATACATATGTATATCAATATTGAAATTGAAAAAAATTAACGGAAATCCTTAAGCATTTTATACAAAAGCCCTGAAAATATATTTGAAAACCCAAATATACAACAAAATCAACAATTTTAGTTATTGTTGTTTCAAAAAACACTCACTCTTGTATAAAGAGAAAATGTGAATAAAATATAACATACAAATTTTTACCAAACTTTAGATAAAAATATTTAACTACACCAAATACTTTATATACGGTTTTTTTTAAACATTTCTAAATTGATTGTGTTTTACAGTTTAAAGATGCTGTCCCGAACCATAGAAAAAATGCGTAAAAGATTTTCTTTTTCCAGATTATTAAGAGACACTAAAGATAGGGCTGATTAAAGCGTCTAAAGAGGATTTAATGTAATTTTTTGGTTTTTGTAGATGTGTAAGTTTTTAGCATTTGTATATCTGTTTACATTTGCTGTGTTATTCCTATAAAACGGAAGTGCAAACAGAAGTTGTAAAAATTGTTAAAATTTTAAATTAAAAAAAGCAAAAAGAACAGTAAAAAAGCATATTTGTTATATATTTTTTTATATTTAGAATAAAATATTTTAAACAAAAAACTATTTTTAAAATAGCTTTAACTCTCTCTTGAGTAGTGTTAAGAAAAAAAAGGAATTTTAAGTTAAAAAAGTTGTTTACATAAAAACCTTGTATAAAAGTATGAAAAAATACATAGCCTTGTTAATACAATTAATTAAATCTGTAATAATACAAAACTACGCGCCTGTTATACAGTTAAAAGGAAATTTAAACACTTGAAATGTGTATAATTTGTAATAATACTTACCAATACTGCCAAATACCTTTCAAATACAAACATATTTGTTTATTTAGTTTTTACTGATAAACATGTCATTCAAATTGATATACAAATGTCACCCGATTGTATTATTTCAACTACATTTCTTACTATTTTTTGTTTTTAGATGGCAACATCTTGAAAGCATTTTTTTCATTTCCATTCCATTCAGTGACAAAAATACTGAAACGTATAAAAAAACATATATAAAGAAACAAATCGCGCGTTATGATTTTATGTACGTTTGTTACAAGTATTTATTAACGTTTTCATTCCCCCTAAACATATACTTTGTTTTGAAATCGAGACCCTTAAAAACAGTCATCTTTTTATTTACTGTCAACATCTGTTTGTGACGACTGCAATGACTGCGTAATGATAAGTAATTGAAATAAAATACAAATCAATTTTTTAAACTGCATAATTCTTTGTAAATAAAATATTACTTTAAAATTGTCGATAAATAAGAATAAATGCGAATCAATAATATTATAGCAAAATGTAACTGAAATCTACTTAAATAAAAAATAAACCATAAAACAAATGCCATCAAACAAAAAAGACACAACACTTTATACTAGACTTTTTGAAAACCCATTAAATAATTTAAACAATTTATAACCTATAAGACACACCAATTTTCCGACCCTTTAAATAATGTATATTCTTGATCTATATACAGTGTAGTCTGTATACCCCTCTGTTTATTGACAAAGAGATAGACATTTTTCACTTTTGCTTGAAAATTTGTTTGAATGTAGTGGACTACGAGTAGTATGATTAATATTTTAAAAAAGGAAGGACGTCTTAGAAAACTTCCTTTGAAATGATAGTTTTTACTGATCAATATTTAAATATAATAATTTAGCTAAAAATATGAGTGTATATATGTTACAGAAGAACTTATGTTAAAATAATTTATTGGGTTTTTAAAACACCAAAAACCAAACCAACAAGAGCAACTACACTCACAAGTACTTGTATGAATAAAAACTTCATACACACATTTGAAAAAATAAAATATATGAGAGTTAGTAAAATCTGCACAAAAAGACTGAGGAGTAGGAGGTGGGTATAGAGTGGTTAGATGTATATGTGCTAACAAAATAAAATATATACAAAAACAAATAAAAAGAGAACTTGTCTAGTATTAGAAGGGGCTTAACTGTAAAATACGAGCTCAAGAGTCTTTGCCATTTTGATTTATGTATATGTTATACGTTTAGAAATATAACCAACAGTTTTAAAAGAGTGCAATATATCCCCTTTATAAATACAAAATTTTGTCACAATTATCTAACGAAATGTTTGACTCATGAAATGAAACATTTGACATATAATGTACATTTTGTAATACTGATAAAAAGTAAATGCTTACTTCAGTGTCCCTAAGTAAACTGGAGAGTAGTTAGTATATTTTACCCCATTTCTAATCAAGGTAAAGTTTGGTCAAATGACTTCCTGTAAGGACAAGTATAGTAGAGTAACCTATTCAATAACTAGAGATGAAAAAAAAGTGACAGTAACTCTGAACTTAAGGGTAAAAACACCCACACTTACAAACACTTCAAAACTATGGTGTGTGCAATAAAATTCATAGTAAAAAAGCGCATTTTTATTGTAGTGAAATTCTATCAAAGCAACAACAATAAAAACAACCATAAAAACACAAAAACTAAACTAAAAGCGATTTATTGATATGCTTAGTAAATCATATTTGAATTTGTGGCAACAAAATCTATCGCACACAAAAAATAATAAAGCGAAATCTAAATATAAATAAAAAAGAATCAAAATATGAATACCAGTCACTCTTTTAAAAATTCGAAAGTTTTCATTCATTTATGATTTCAAAATAATTTGATTCTTTTAAAAAATTTTGTATTAATTTATTTTTTTATCTAATTTACGTTTTAGGTGTCGATCAAATAAAATGTGAAAAAAATTTTGAAGTTTGCGAGGGTTGTGGACAAAAAATTCACGATCGTTATCTTATGAATGTGGGCGATACGAATTGGCACGAAAATTGTTTGGCCTGTTGCTACTGTGGCATGCAACTGCATCAGACTTGTTATATGCGCAATGGCAAACTCTATTGTAAAATGGACTATGAAAGGTAAGTTTTAAGAATTTAAATTTTATTTAAAATATTTAATAAAAAGTGTATTAATATTAATTTATTTTGAGATTTTTTTTTCATTTGCAAACTTTCGAAATTATTTAATTATTCTTTAACACTTTTAACTCATTTTTAAATAAAAAAACTAGTTTCATTAACAAAATTTTTGTTTTCAATTAACAGATTATTTTCATTTAAATGTGCCGCTTGCTGTCATCCTATATTGCCTCAAGACATGGTCATGCGCCCCTTGCCCAATTTAATATTTCATTTATCCTGTTTTGTCTGTGTGGCCTGTCGCATACCGTTACAAAAAGGAGAACAATTCCTTTTGCGTGATGGCCAAATAATTTGTTTTAGACATGATCTGGAAAAGGAAATGTTTTTAGCTGCTGCCGCCGCCCAACACTGCGGCTATTTGGGTTTAGACGAAGATGAATTAATGAGACCGCGTGATGGTCGCAGAGGACCCAAGAGACCGAGAACAATATTAACCTCTCAACAACGCAAACAATTTAAGGCCTCATTTGAACAATCACCCAAACCCTGTCGTAAAGTAAGAGAAGCTTTAGCCAAAGACACTGGACTGTCGGTGAGAGTGGTGCAAGTTTGGTTTCAAAATCAAAGAGCCAAAATGAAGAAAATACAGCGTAAGGCTAAGAACAATCGTGGTGGTGGCGCCAATGGAGGAGATGATAAAGATAAGGATAAACTGGATAAGGATGGCATTAAACAAGAGGGTGGCTCCGGTTCTGGAAGTGAAAATGGTTATTTGGGCATGGATAGTTCATATGCCACTCAGCCACTGAATCCAAATCTACCCTTCTCACCAGATGGTAAGTTTATCTCAATTCTTTCTCCTTAAAAATATATATATTTAATTTGTATTCTTCCTTTCTTTATAGATTACCCCGCCAATTCAAATGATAGTTTTTGCAGTTCAGATCTGTCTCTAGATGGCAGTAATTTTGATCATTTAGACGATGATGCCGACTCATTATCTCTTAACAACTTAGAATTGCAATCATCCTCGTCATCGGGTCATCATCACAACTCCAACCCTCAAGATATATTAGCCAATTTGAATAACAGCCTTATAAATCCCATTGACAAATTATATCTCATGCAGAACTCCTATTTTCAAGGTGAATCTTAAAATTCAAAAATCAAAACCAACAACCAAATTTAAACAAAATATTTTACGAATTTATTAGCAAGTAATATTTAAAACAGAAAATTTCAAAACTTGAAACGGAGGCAATTTTAGCAAGTAGTTTTTTTAAGAACCACAAAAATTATAATATGATTTTAAGTTAAATTATTATTACGATAAAATCTAGCACAACCAAAGTAAATTGTAGTTTACTTTAAACAAGTGAAGTAACTTTAATAGAAAACTATATTTAAAATCGTATATAGTTAATTCCCAAAATGTGATTGAACAAAAAAATTAAAAATATTTAAATATATTTTATATTTTCTCCTGTGTAAAATAATTTTTATTGTAAATATGTATTTATATTAATTCTGTAATTATTTATTTATTCTTAATTATCCTGTAAAAGTGTGTTTTATTTTAATTTATTTTTTAATCATAAGGTCATTGTTATAAAATTTGAAAACAAATTATTTATTTGTCACTTATATTGAGAAAAGAAAAAATATGAAATTAATAAATAAAAAATGTTAGTCATTTAAAAATACTAAATGTTTCCTTACAAGGTAATATGTACTACTTATCATGTACACACATGCATAAAATGTTATTGCAGATGTATATTAAGTAGGAGAAATATGCATACATTTTGTTACTCACAAAAAGAAGAATTTGAAAATACTGATCACCACTTGCGCCCTTTTAAGAAAAGTCTAATAAAATTCAATATTATTTAATTTTTTTTCTTAGAATTTACACTAGCCGCATCTGATAATCATTGACGACAAGTGCTGTTTTTGGTGTTTCAAAATTATATGTGGTGTAGCTCAACGTCCAACCAGTACCATCAAAATTGGGTGATTTCTTAGAAATAATTGCTAAATGGGAACTATTTGATATTATGGCATCAGGTGCATTGGACCCGCATACAGTTTTTAATAGTTTTTCAGTGCCATTTGGTAAAATCTCAATTATTTTAACATTATCTAAATGACAATTAGTAATTGTTCCCATATTAAAATCTGCAAAAAAAAATATATATATATTTAATAAATAAGACATGTAAACAATTTCGTCATTAATTAAATATCTTAATTAAAATTCCAGTTCATTGGTGCAATAACACGGATTTGATTCATATTTACCATAAAATTGTAAAGTTTTCCGTCCTGAAGCGGGACTTAAAATATCCCAACGACATTCCGAAAAGTTGCGATCATTTTCATAAGGAGGACTAGCGAATTGAGCCTCATTAGCTGTAAAAGTACCACCACATCCCGGAGTTAAATTACGATTGGTTACAGAATATAGAAAGGCAACCGAAGTATAATCAGCTGCCTCAATGCGTACGGCATTTGTGTTAGTAAATAAGTTAACATTTACATAAGAGCTTCTACAACGATCTATCAAAGTCTTATTGGTTTTTAGATCAATTATCTGAAATGTTAAATTTAAAAGACAAATATATTGTTACTTAAATTCGAAATTAAAATTTTAAATAAATAATACCTTAAAGTGTAACTTTTCGCAATCATAATTTTTAAAATACATTGAAGTTATGTAGAAATTCAATGTATAATTCTCGGGCACTATAATAGTATCAATGCAGATTTCTTTCTCCTTTCCATATCCCCGATATTGTATACTCTTACTTAAGGAAGTGTAAGTGCGGTTGCAAGCTATTATTTGATTTAAAATATAATAAAGAATTAATTATTTCATATTAATAAATATTTTTCATTATTCTTACCATCAGATCTTTGTACAACAAATTCGAAACCTTTGCCTTCCTCCGAGTCATCACTGTGGAATGTTATGTCCACGAAATCTTCATAACTTTTGATAGTGTTAATTGTAAAATTCTTAGCTAGACCACATAAATTATGTAAATACTGTAAGAAATCAAAATATTACTAATCGTTTTGGCTACCTTTTTTAAATTCTAACATACATAATTGCCTTTAATGTTAACATAGTCCAAACATTTACCAGTGACCTGTGATTTATTTTGCAAGTCCATATAGTTAAAATGGAATTCCAATTCGTGGGAGGAAATTAAACGCCAAGTACAATGAACATTCGCTGCATATTTTGCTAATCCATTGGGAGGAAAAGTAAATTTATATTTCTGCAAGAAAAGTTGATGAACTACAAACATATATACAAGTATCAACAATTTACACACCTCATTGTCACCCAGTTTATATTCAGTTAGACCACACTCTGACTTTTCCATTTTAAGAATTATTTCAAAATTATATTCACCCGGTCTATCGGCATTCAGTTTTAGAGCAGCAAATTCATAAGAACTCAAAAATGTTCTATTTATACTAGAGACGGAACAAAATTTACCAAAACTCGCATCATATGTTGTGGGATTATCAAAAATTTCTAAATAATTGCAATTATCTTCACATTTCGATTGTGAATTTTGACACGTTGAATTGGCGCCATTAATTTGTAACTTTTTTATCTCGACACGTATGCGATAATCCTTGGGAGCGGTTATACGATAATTGCATATGTACTCCTCACTAGAATTAAATTTTTTATTGCGGGCCAATGTTACAGGAGAATTACCTTCAGTGAGTGAGATGCGTTCATTGCAGTTTGCTATAAATACTATATTTGCTTCAAATCCCTTGCTGGAACCTGAGCTATCCGAAATGGCATTTATAACAGCCTGGTTACTTTCGACGAGAATAGGAATGTTGGTAGAGTAGTTTCCACTTAACTTGGCGATAAGTTTTTCCTTTTTAATTTGAATACCGCTGTATATCGTAAGATGATCATAAGTTTCTTCAGTGGAAAAATATTTAAATCTGACAGCAATGGAGTGTTCAGGAGGTGCTGTTATATACCAGACACAATTCATATTATTGGCATAAGTACTTTCTGTTTCATGTTTGAGGGGTCGGATGACAGCGGGTGCTGTTAAATTACCACCACATGTTTCGAAAGCATATTCCAATGTGAATCTTTGTCCTACGTAGGCATCATAAACAAATCTAATATACTTGTACGCTCTCTCTTCGAATTCAAGCTGACAATGTTGAGTTCCCACTAAGTCAACACCGTTATCATCTTGTTTATTGACTGTTAATGCACCCAATCTACACCGGTCTTGTGTATAAACCAGATCGTGTTTAGGATCAAACTTCGCTTTGACAACTATTAGTTTATCAGTTTCATTGCCTTTGAATATGTATTCGCAATGTAGTTTTCGCCAACTTTGCAAGTTGTTCGGTGGACTCACAATAAATTGCGGTTGTGATGATGTAACATTCAACTGTAGTTGACAATGTGTTTGAACAACAAATTCAAAACCTTCTGCTGTAACATTTTCATTTGTACGAAATATTATCTGCAGGCGACTTGCTGATGAATTATATACCTCTGGCACTTCCCGACCACAGAAACGGGCCTCAGGTATCCACAGGCCATCAATGTCGCGTTGAATTTCTAGATAGTCGTTCGTACAGTTTGGTGAGTTCTCAATAAAGAATCTGCCTATAAATTGCACTTGTAGATATAGACCTGGTTTAGTATAAAATACCCAAGAGCACTCTTCATTGTTTTTATATAAAGTCTTATCAATCTTAATGGGAGAAGAGATCATATTGACCAAGGTTTCACTTGAGCATGTAAAAATCTTCTCTATATTCAATGAAAATGTCAATTTTTCAGGTCTATAATTGCTGGATCTGTATATAAGGAAGGTCGTACGTTTGGATATTAAATATTCGAAGTTTTCAATGGAACGGTCTTTGCATATCTTCATGGCTGAAGTCCGGTTCATCCACTGGCCCTCGACAATTTCAACATACTCATTTTCACAGGAGTCTGTGAATTTAAAAGTTCCGTTCAGTTTGAATTCTTTACTTTTCTCAACACCATAAGCTAAATAAGGTTTCAGCAAAGTCCAAACACATACGATTTGACCATCGCTGTTATTTATATTTACTTGTGGAGTATTAATTTTCAGTCCAGGGATTACATTGACCACACCGCCGCAAGGATATATTCTAAATGACATTTTTAATCTTTGTATGTGGTTATCAGCATCTTGAGCGATAGCAATGGAACCCTTTGTTTGGGATTGTGCATGTATGTATTCGGTTAGATTGTTCCGATATTGTGTATTCATATAGCTGTCTCTAAATACCAGTGGATATTGCAGACGTCCCATTCCTCTGTAGCCTGAAACTAGAAGGGTGGAGATGTTAAAAGCTATCGTCTCACCTTCATTTAATTTTATCTTAATTCCACAATAGAAACTTCGTCTAAAGACGGTCTCCAAGCCTGGTATGTCTATGGTGCCTGAGTTGTTATCCTCATCAATATCAGAAGGACAGGGAGATTCCTCATTTGAGCTATAACGAGCTTTTAAAGGACGCAGTATCGAATTAGATCTTGGTATAATGACTCTTACGTACATTATGTTATCAGTTGATTGTAACACTATACTGGAATTATATGTACTGGGTGTGAACGTAATAATTTCCGAACTATAATCGAAATTATTATTTAGGGAAATACGAAGAGAACTAAAAATAATTCAATTATATTTATTAGTTTTATATTGAATACAAATAAACTATTGTATATTATTTACCTTGAAAAATTTTGATCCTTCATTTCTTCCATATTCAAAAAATCTAAACGAACTCTTTGTCTTTTGGGAACCGTTATCTTCCAGGTGCATGTATTTTGATAATATTGTTTAGCGGGAAGGTTCATGATTATCTCACCAGAAACGCCTGTTACTACATTAGCACAATATGAACCATCTGAATTATATATCAATGAAAATCCCCTAAATGCAAATGTTTTCAAGAATGAATGGAATCGAACTACAACTTTATTTGAATTAATCAAAAATTCGGTACTGTTCGTAGTATTTCCATAAACCATTATTGATTGACTATTTGTATCAGGACCACCGATGGTTATAATTTCCAAATGATCGGATGAACTGAGTTTAGTTTCATCATAAGGCAGATTAATATCAATAAATTTTATACGAATTAGGTTTTTGCCTGTTAAATTTATAACAAAATCACACTGTGTAGATGAAGGATATGCTGCCGGGTATCCGGGTGACTTAATAGTGCCATAGTTTTCTGTATAAGTACCACCGCATCGACTAATTGAAATTCGAGCTTTGAATCCATTTCGAGGTTCTGCTATGTCTGTCAGATAGTGTATGTACAACATATTCTGCGTTGTTCTTAATGTAGGAGGTTTTCGACAGTAACGCCCAATATTTCGCGACAAAGTAGTGGAACCATCAAAAAGTTCTAAATATTCCTGTGAACAATACCTCGAATTCATGTCGAAACGTTCTAAGAATTCAATTTGAATAATTTCTCCTTGAGGTGCTACCACACGCCATTCGCACTCTGTATGGGGATGTGGCACATTGGGATACAACGGCGAAGTTATATTAATTTCTGAAGCTTCAGGTATTAAACGTATTTCCTGACTACATTCGGAATATTCGCGATATGTTAGATTCCAAAACATAGTCCGTGTAAGTTTTGGACTTATTTTATCCATGTTAAGTTTATATTTGATGGTCAAATGATTACTTGAGGTATTAACATGAATCGTTGTGACATTTTGTGGATAGCATAATCTACCAGGTGGTATCAGTGGTGCGTGATCATCGACCCCATCATAAAGCAAGACATGATTATTACACTCTTCATCGAAATCTTCTTTTTCCAGCGTAATCCTTGGATAATCAAGTTGTACACGTATACGTTTACCCGGCTTAACATTGACATGCCACAGACATTGAGTATTCGGACCATCATTAAAATCTGGCATCATATTACCACCTATAAAGCCAACTGAGTCCGTCATATTTGATCCACATTTGGCAACAACTTTAGCTAGAAATCCCGTACGATTAATGGACATGTCTGTAACAAAATCCAGTTTAATATGTGGTGTACCATGAACCCATTTGAAGGGTGTTCCATGAGACATTTTGCTAACACTGGAACCATTACATAATTGCTCATTTTTATGCCAAGACACTAAGTCGACGGATGTGGAAATTTTCAAATAATCTGCTGAACAATCACCTGTAGTTTCTAAGTCAACATCAATCAGAGCTACTGCGACATGTTCTATAGGATTTTGTGGTTTGAATATCCAATCACAACGTAGACCATGCTCATAGCCCTTGGGATAGCCAGGAGAAACAACGCGAATGGCATTAAAACGATGGACTTTAATCGATTGTTCAGAATGACATTTTTCAAGTGTGACATTTGCATCGATAGGTTTGTTTGTTGTAGTATTCCATAATATAGAAAATGTTTCGAAGTTGTCATTATCCGTTTGCAAATAGACTACGTTCGAACTTGATACAAAACGCCAAGGGGATGAAGGAATATCTATTAAAAGCGCTGTTTCATCAAAACCATCATAAAGCTGTAAATAATATCAGATGGATTTTTATTCACTTGAACAATGACTACTTCACATTTCTACTCACATTTAGTCCGTTATTATATTCTTGGAAATTTAATTGAATGAATTCACCTCTAGGAACTACAATACGCCATGCATAAGGTTCCTCATCGTGTTGTACCATTTTCACGGGGGGATTCGAAATGTATCCTCTACTGTTATTTATTAATTCATTTAAATGAGCTGAAATTTATTGTAAATATAATTAAGATTTTGCGTTTATTCTTATTTCATCTTACCATAATTCCAAGAAAGTTTAAAGCCCTTTCCTGTGCTGCCATCAGCACTATGAAATTTTAACCAAAACCTTTCAAATGAAACCAAAGTTTTCTCAGGCTTTTCCGATCCACAGTAAAGTCCCAATATTTTACTCTCCGACCATGTTCTTATTTCCAAATAATCCTCATTGCAGTGTTCGGAATTGGAAATATCCAATTGATCGAACTGTAATTCCAAAAAACTGCCTTTAGAACCTTGCAAGCTCCAAATACATTCAATATTTGCTGGATATGTTAATGGATAGTAGGGAGATGCCAATGAACCGCGCTCAGATTCGATATAACCACCACATGAATGCTGTGTAGTAGAATATTTCGCTCGGAAATTAATATTATTTGCAAAGATGTGCAATTTTGATGCCTCAAAAACTAGATCAGCCTGGTGTTCCTCACACATGAACAGGGTATAATTTCCGGATTGTAGATTATCATCAAAATGATTTTCTTTGATCTGTAAGGGTATAATTTATATTATATAAATTTCAAAAATAGTTTTAAATTAAAAGCCAAACTTACCCCTAAGCCATTTTTACATGTTTTCACGCCATCGCCATTTTTTTGACAGTAACAATTTAATTGTATTATACTTACACTGATTAAAGTACCTAAAGTGGAAAATTGTTAAGTTTTAGTACTAATATTTGTATTACTAATGTTAATAATTACCTTTCATTACATCAAATTCCCATATGCATTCTTCTGCGGCAGTCGATTTTATGTAACCAGTTGATTCAGTTAACAAACCTCCGCATTGTTTTTTATATTCTATTGCAAATCTTCCCAAACTTTGTTTACCTCTATCTTTGTATTCCACTTTCAAATGATTGCCATGAACAATCTTAATATTAGGCTTCTCTGCTCCACAAAATTTGTCGAGATATTGTACCGATGTACCTGATAACTTCCAAAACTCCATTGATGCCTCAGTACAATTTTGAGAATCGCTAAGTTTAAAATCTTTAAAATCCAAAAGAATTCCATAAGACTCTGGTACAGTAATATCCCATACACAGTCATAAGACTGGGCGTTGGGTGAATAAGGGTAATTTGAAGAACTAATAGTACCAGAAATGCCTCTAAATGAACCACCACACGAAGCCGCTCTTGTGTGATAAAATGCTTTAAAGTATTTCCGAGATCTAGTGGCACTCGTACGAAAATGTACATATAAACGATTGGCCGGAGATGTAATCGATAAAGCCGTATGTTGCTCAGAACATTCTTTACCAAGTTCTATGCTAGAATTTTTAGATTCTTTAAATAGTAAAATATTCTGGCTGCAATCTGGAGTATTACTCTCTATATGGAACTCCACCACATTTAAAAAGATCTGTCTTCCTGGCGGTGCCTCAATATACCAATCACAATCTAAATCATTGCTGTAAGGATAATTGGGAGATGTGATGTAACCAAATTCTTTTTCTAAATGCTCCCCACATCCTACACGAGTGTATTCCAGGCGGAAACCATTTTTGTTGTTCGAATAGTCGGAAACGAAGTGTACCATCATATGATTACCTTCTGATGTTATGGGTTCCGATGTATAGGAGCACAAATGATATTTCTTTAAAATATCCAAGTCTTTCATATCCCAAATCTCGACATAATCATATTCGCATGTCATATCTGTAACCTCCATATCAAGGTGGGAGAATACCAACTTGAATTTGTTGTTACGACCTGCTTTAAGATCCCAAGCGCATTTCTGATTTTCGGGATAGTTTTCAGGAAAATTAGGAGATTCAATTACGCCACGATAGTTGTCAATGACAACATTACAGTTTGTCACATAGTCCAGTATAAATTCAGGAGTCTCATATTTTGAGTTTTGTGTCAAGAAATAAATTATTAATAGTTGATTAGTGGAAGACCTCAATTCCATAGTTTGTCTCCGTAAAATGTTAGTGCAGTTAAACTGAATCATAGGACTTAATGTAGAGCCACCATCATAAATTCTCAAATTGTTTTTACGACAAAACTCTAACAAGTCTGTGGAAGTTGTTACACTTAGGTCTATAGAAGATCCTTGGGAAACAACTATTTGCCAATCGCAAATCATGTGTACATTGCTTATAGTCATAACTTCTGGAGTATCATCAAAGTGTGGAGGATGTATTGAACCTTTATATGCAGTCAACTTGCCACCACATCCTGTTGAAGTCTGTTCCCAATTAAGATAAAAACCCCGACCTTCGATGTAGTTATCACTAGTAAATCTTATGTACAAACTATTTGTGAATGATGCAATGCGTGAAGGTATTTGGCTGGCGCAGTAACGCCCTATTAAAGGTGATGTAGGGAATTTTCCATTCCTAAAAAAGTGTGTGTATAATAATCAGTAGGTTTTGTAAAAATTATATGATTTTCTGAATCACCTACCTTATTTCTAAAATATCTCCTGAACATGCGGGCTCCAATGTAAAATTGTGTACTTGTAACTCGATTTTGTTTCCCAGAGCTGCCGTTATAACCCACACACAGTCAAGATTAGGGTGATATGGTCTGGGCCATGATGGCGATACGATAGCTCCATATAATGAAGTAAAATTGCCACCGCATGCTAAATGAAATTTGTATATTTGTTGGCATGTGAATTATATGAATTGTATTACTCACCTTCTTTTGTGCTGACAAATTCATATGAACCTAAAATTCTCATACGTTGCTTCATTATAAGAGTAACTGTGTTAAAGTTGAATGTTTCTCGTATTTCAGATGACTTTGTGACACTAAGATTAAAGTAATTTTTTACATTAAAAGCACGATCGCGATTTTAATAAAATATCATAATTATTTCAATAATTCTTTGATTCTTGAGAAGTTCAACTATACTTACTTCTTTAAAAGCATATCTCCTCCAGCCGTTTCATTTGCATATATTAGCAGTTCACCACTATCTCCATAAATGACATATTCCATATCTAGTTTGATATGCTTTCCTTCGGGAGCTTCAAATATTAGCAAACATTCCTCTCCATTTACTGTTTTGTCTATTGATCCCTTATTTTCTGCAAAAACTCCTCCACAAGCGATTGGTTCGAAACTGTATTCAATTCGTAGTCCTCGAGCTTTTGCATTGTTTGTGGTTGCATGGAATACGATTGACATTACATTACGTTCAGATCTGAGTACCATGGGTATGCCTTTGTGGTACCGACGTTTATTCGTACTAGAGAGATAGACCTGAAAAAGTATAAATATTACGTTAAAAGTTATTGTAACCAAAGTAATACACTTACATCCACATAAGATATGGAATCATCATTTAGTTTGTTAGCTTCTGTAATGCTATTATTAGGGGCGATATAGTCTGCAGGATCTATTAGGCTATTTGTTATTGTTTCTTCTATAGAGAAATCAGTAAAGTTGGCTATCACCATAGTATCACCAGGACCATAAATATGGAAAGTGCATGTTATGTGTTCTACATACGGTTTGGGATAATTAGGTGTATTTAATACACCTGCATCCGGACCAAATACTCGGAATTCACAAACTGCAAATTACAAATGTTAAAATGTCCATTATTCTTTTAAATTAAGTACAATGTTTTTATACCTCTGGAATATTTTGCTCTAAATGGATTGTTTACATCTAGTGAGTTTTTATATCTTATCAGCATATAGTTAGAGCTACTTACTACAGGATCAGATGGCATACCACCACACTTCACTAACAAGTTGTCATCCTCATCAGTTTTGCCATCAAAAATCTTAAACAGTAAGGTAGAAATTATTTACTATGCTTAGATATTAATATTTTTACTATTACCTCTATTCTGTTTAAATTACAATTAATCATCTCAAAAGATTTTAAATCTAAAAACTCCCACTTTATTTGTGTACCCAAGGGTTGTTGTATTAGGTACAAACAAGTCGCCTGTTCAGAAGGACCAATTATGTGACCAAATGGTTCTGAAAATATGCCACCACAATGCGGTATTCCCGGTTCTACTTCATAATGTAACTGAAATGAACTATCGGCACTAAAGCGATCTGTGTGGAAATGAAGTAAAACTTTATTGGAAGATGAACGCAAAACTTCTGACTTAGTTGATTGGCAATATTGCTTGAGCAATAAATCAGCATCAGTGATCTAGAAGTGAATAGAAATAAAACTTAGAGATTTATTTAGTTAAACTTTATAAAATTGCTACCTTTAAGGAATCTCCAGTACAATTGGGTAAGGTACCCAAATTAACATCATATATTCTAAAAGCAAAACGATAGCCATAGGGAGCTGAAAGTTCCCATTGACATTCACGATTTATAGGTGTTTTTCCAGGATAACCAGGGGATCTTATAACTCCTGCACCATTACTAGCCAATTCCAAATTTTCGCCACATACATGAGGCTGAGAAACCCACGACATTTCAAAACCTGGCTTATTGGTAGCATTGTCCGATCGAAACCAGAAGAATAAAAGATGATGTGAAGATAGGATATTACCTCCTAAAGGTAAATTGTTGCCACAAAATCTTCCTATTAGCTGAGAGGCCAAACTATTGCCATCATGTATTTGCAACCAATCGTGTGTGCAATCATCATTACCCTCCACATCAAATTTGGTGAATGTAACATTTAGTATGTTTGTAGGCGTAGTACGTATAATCCAGGCACATCTTTCATTGTTAGAATACTCTGTTTCTTCTCCGGCAGGATATTTCAGTTCCCCCGAAGGAAGTCGCATGGTTTTGGCACATACACTGCGCATTAACTCACAGTGCTTACCCGTTGTACCTGGTAGACAGGAACATTTAAATCCATTTACCCCTAAAGGTTTGCAAGTGCCATCGTTTTGACATGGATTTGGATGACAGCCATCGGCAGTTTCGCACAAAGCTCCAGAGTAGCCATTAGGGCATAGGCATGATGTAGTTCGCCCATTCGATATACAAGTTGCATTATTCTGTAAATGTTGAAAGATATCAATTAAATTATTTAAAGCGTAAAGTAGTTGACCTTACTTGACAAATATGATTTTCGCAGGAATCGTTTAAGGGATTTGAATGACAGCCTCGTGGCCCAAACCCATGACCAAACATGCCTGGCGGACAAGTGCAGGATGCGACATCTGATATATATTCACATTTGGCTTGAGGATGACAGATTTTTTCATCATTACAAGAATTAGAAGGAGCCAACTCACATGTATGGCCATCCCCCACCCAACCTGGAGGACAACTTGCACAGAAATAGGAGCCCTTTGTAGGGAGAGTTGTTTGAAAATATTGATTCTTTGGTCAAATAAAAAACTCACCTCTGTATTAATACAACGAACTTTAGGTAACATACTGCAACCACCATTATTTGTGGTACATTCATCAATATCCAAACAGGTAATACCATTACCATTATAACCGGCTGGACAAGGACCACATTTAAAACTACCCGGTAGATTTATACACTGATTATGGCAGGGATTATTCAATCCTTCACATTCATTTACATCAACATCACATGACAGTGAAGTCGTATTTCGTATCCAACCTTGTTCACAGATACATGTATAACCTTTTTCGTTATTGGCCGGTACACAAGTGCCATGACCACACAGCTCGCGTGATTGTTCCTGATGACAAACAACATTTCGTAATCGACAGTGACTACCACTGAATCCTTTTGCACAGTTACATCTAGAAATACAAAGTTATTACTTTTGTTAATAAGAAACACTAGAGGATAGGGTTCAAACCCACTTGTAACTGCCAGGTGTGTTAATGCAAATACCATTATTTTGACAACCCAATTCAGTACCAGCAAACAAATAGCATTCATCCACATCTTTCTCACAGGTTTTGCCCTTTATTATTATAAAAGAAATTTAGATACATAATTATTTTAATACGCCCCTAATTATTTTTATATTTTTTTTATAAAATTGGCAAATTCACGTAATATTTTATCCATTACCGTATAGCCTTCCGTACATTCACAATGAAATCCGTTGTAGGAATCATAACACGTTCCACCATTTTTGCAAGGTTCTGTGGCTTCAGCACATTCATCCTTTTTCAACTTACGCTCCAACGCCAGCAATCTACCATTCAGTCTATTGATACGCCCCAAATTTCTACGAATCACACCCAATTGCAACGTACGTCTTGTGCGATTCTGCGATGTCATCAATCTATGGGCAAAACGCTCCAAATCGTCATGCAACTTTTGAATTTCACTTTTAAGATCATCTGTAGAATACGTGTCCGTTTGTTTGGCATCAATGTCGGGTATGGCAGGCGTATAACGTTGGCGAATTTTATCCATTAAATTCACTTTGTTCAGGAAGAGGGATGAATCGCGCGATAAACGAAAGGTTATATTGCGATCATAGGCTGCTTCCAAAACAAGATCACCACTTTTGAGGTGTATTTTTGGTTGATTGTCATACTGACACAGGACATAAGTTGGCCACAAGGATGTAACTATAGCAACATATAAAATTAAGGATATAATCCTTTCACACATTTTCTACTGAATTTAATCCCAAATTTTTATACAAAAATCCTTATGGGGGTGTACACCCAGTAATTATTGGGAATTTTTTTTATAATTTTTTCACTTCACTCTCACTTTTAAAATATTTTTATTTTTATTCCACTAATATTAACGTTTTAAAATCCAACAGCGAACTAATTTCAATTTTGGAAAAACAGTTGTATTTATACTAAAAGGGGCGTACATTTTTAACAAAATTAAGCGAATATTTATCAACTAAAACTTCTGTTTCAGCAGATTTAATTTTTTTTAATTTAAAGTCACTGATGGATTAAATCCCTTATTCCTTAAACAATCATGTGGGATTTTTAAATTATCAATTCCTTGCTACTTAGGTTTTTTCTAAGTTTTTTGATAAAGTACACATGTGGCATTTTAATGTTTGTTAATTAAATTAATGTAGAGATACATAGATCATTTCAAAGTATAGTATAGGAACGTATTCATTGACGTTTTTAACAAATATGTATTTCAATACAATCGGGAAAATAGCAAAATCCTCTTAAATCACTTTAATTTGCAATTGAATGTTGATTTTTGTATGTAAAAACTAAAATCGGCACTAGCTCTTCCAGAAAATATCGAATTCCCGTAATCACTTTAAATTTGAAAGCAATTTAAAGTGATTAAACAAGAAAAGTTCAGGAACTGATCACCATTATTTTAATTTTCCATCTAGAGTCGAACGAATTTTAATTTCTATATGAAAATTTAAAACTCGGCAATTATGTAATTATCTTTCGGTCTTCATTTTTTTCGTAAGAAATTGGATTTTCCAGCGATTGCGAATATTTAAGTTAATTGAAATCATATTTTAAAATATAGATAATGCAATGATCGACAATCAAAATTAAAAAGTTAATAATTGCTCAAAAAATTTTTTTTTTTTTGCGGGAAGGGTATATTGGTTTGAGCTGCTGTTTGTAAAATACAAAAATATTCGTCCTATAACTTAAAGTATACCAATCGGCTTAGAATCATTTTATGAGTAAACCTTGTGCGCAAAGTACAGGCCGCAATTAAAAATGGTTAAAATCGGTCGACTAGCCCCCATACAACCGCACCCTCCAAATAGGGTCTTTAGGCTTATAATTAATTTAAATGATCTATTATGTCAACAAAAATTCGACAAAACTTAGTTTTATAGAACTTTAAATGACACTACCGATTTTTGTAACTCCCCTTCAAAAATGGCTTGAAGGTCAAAATTCACTTAAAAAACACTAATAACACTTTTAAATTCTACATAAATAACTTTGAAGTAGACTTAACTTCCCCTACCACCATTTATAAGGATAGGGTCATATTTTCCCCTACTCCCCTTTGAAACCTCTTGTAAAAAATCTCTTTTTTTGACAAAAAAAAAAATAATAAAAATATTCCGAAATAAATTTAAAAAACAAATCAAATGCTTTATTTTTGAAATAATCCCCATTTTTATCATACATACTGACTGGTGTAGGGTATCATATGGTCGGAAACAAACTCCCAGGGATTTTGTTATTTAGAATTTGCCTGATTGTCTCCATATTATGTAATTCTATAAAATAGTTATCACTTAAAATATAATATGGTTTACAAATTATAATTAGAAATTCGCATGCCTAAATATTCTTACGACGATCGTAGTAAAATAAAAAAGTAAAAAAACTTTAAACTAAAAAATTAAAGTTTTATAAGGGTTTGCAAATGATGATTATTGTTAAAATTGTACTAGGGACGTTCTTTATTGAGAACTCCAGTATCCTTATATACGGGTACTACGATTTATTAGGAACACCAGTATTCCATATGAGATACAAAGATTTCATTGAGAACGCCAACATTTGAATTGCCCGAAGTCAATTCAAGACATTCGATGCCAGTGCCACCTAATCAAAATTAACCGAATCAACCCCCAAAGAAAAGTTTAAATTCCCCCAATTAGAAACCCCAGAAGTTCGGTTGGATAGTCCCGAACACCAGGTGGTGTTAGATGCAAATTTTTGCCAACCGCTAATAAGGATTTTAATGTATGTTATGAAAAATGTGAATAATATTGTATTTTATTTAATTCATATGTACATGGCACCTCGCCCACTTACTAAATAACTTGGCTGTTTTAACTGTATCTTTGGCCAATATTGGTAATACAATTTAAAAATTGTAATTTTTGGGGTCTTCTAGTATAAGTTTAGGGACAGAAGTCAACATATTTCAAGCAACATTGTCCGTTCACGATACACATTCAAATTGCTTTGCAAACTTATTGCGCCATCTATGTTTTATTAAAAATTAATCGATGACGCTTTTTATTATAAGCTGCATTACCATATGATTATGCGTTCAAATTATGAAACAGTCTGTCATTGATAAACAGGTTGACTAAAATTAGTTATTTAATCTGGCAGCAATTTCAACTGCAGCCAACTTCAGTTTAGTAAAATATCAGCTGTTTGGGACGCTAAATTTTTTTTGCGGTTGTAGAAAACGTTTCTAACAAATTTAACATTTAATAATTTATAAACAAACAAAGAAAAATGGTAAGTAAACAATGCATAAGTGGTTACAATAATTAAATCCTTCTCGTGTTTCAGTTATTCTATTCGTTTTTCAAATCTTTGGTTGGCAAAGATGTAGTTGTAGAACTAAAAAATGATTTAAGGTAAGTGAGTGTGTGACCAAAAAATCGGCATTTTATTTAGTTTATTTGTCTCTATTTTCAGTATTTGTGGAACTTTACATAGTGTAGATCAATATTTGAACATAAAGTTAACTGATATTAGTGTAACCGATCCGGAGAAATATCCGCACATGTTGTCGGTAAAAAATTGTTTTATACGCGGATCCGTTGTGCGTTACGTTCAACTGCCTGGTGATGAAGTGGACACACAACTTTTGCAAGATGCCGCGCGCAAAGAAGCGGTTGTTAGTTCACGATGAAGCGTCCGGAAAAGATATTTTTCATCATGTGCAGGCAATTTAAAATTTTCTATAATTAGTTTTATATTATTTTTTATTTCTTTTAAAAATATTTATTTTAATAACAAATTTATCGAAATGTAAAAACAAATGAAAGAAATGGAAGAGAAAAACTCCTAAATTTGAGGAGTTAAAAACATAAATTTACTACCTTGTAATCAATTATTATCAACACATTCACATAACATTTTCACGCAAACTTTTCGCCTTACAATGAATTTGCGAAACAAAGTTCATGATAAAAAGAGGTTTCCATCTGTTTATTATTAAACGAATTATTATAGTATAATAATGATTTAAGATCGAGGAACTTATTATATATTATATTTTCTTACAACATCGGGTGGTCTAGTTTTATATTGAATACAACAAATAAACTAGAAAAATTATTAAGGCCTGTTACGGAATTGCAATGCTATAAAAAGTGTAACTATTACCACATTTTTGTTTCTTTTAAAAAAAAGAAAACGAAAATTCGTTCAGAATAAAGCAACTTTCAGTTTTAAAAGTGTAATTAAAACTTGAAATACGATTCTAATTTTAAAAAGCGGAACAGAATAAATTTTAAATAAAATCAATATTCAATTAAATTTTTTTGTTAAAGAGGGTTTTACATTACAATATTATGTATTAATATAATAAATAATATATAATAATAAAATATTAAACTAAGTACTAGTTAACTACATACATATGCAGGTAATCCGTGCATGCATTACATCGAAGTAATCACAAAATTACTCTCTTGTTTAAATGATGGGATTAAATGATCAGCAACATGGTCCCATGTGATCCATGTCTGCATTATACAGGACTATTGAACGGGTCATGTACTCTAATAATGTTTACAGGGAAGGAGCTAGCTGTATTGTAAGGAATTAGCCATAACTACAAAATTGACAATACATTGAAGACCTTTATACAGATTTCTTAAGCAGTTGTGCTTGATACAAGCACTAGGATGAGAACAAAATAAACTACATATATACAGTGCGAGACAAAAATGTGTAAATGATGGTTTAATATTTGGTCTAATAATATCTTTGGGTCTAACAATTCAGTTTCAATTCTGAAAGACATAATTTCGATCAGTTTGCAACACGCTTGTTGCGTTATGAACATCCATACATCATGGCATCTCTCCCAGAGGTCAGTGTTTTTACACCTATTTTACCATAAATTCTCAATCGGGTTTAACTCTGGCGACTGCCAGATTTTATACATTTTTCGCGCGCCTTCTGATGATCCATAAAATATTCATGATGCATTCTGTATTCTATATACATACTTTGGCCGTACAGGTCCAAGAAGATTAATTTGGCTCATCTGTCTATATAACATCATATTTTTAAAAGTCCAGTTTTTGAAACATTTTAGAGAATTCTAATAGAAGAGCTCTCTTTCTGTGAAGAGAGAATTCGCACTAGAAAATGTTAATCCTAATATATTATAAATCTCTTTGTAAGTCTGTTCGTTTGTTTGTTTGTTCGTTCGTCAATCACGCCTAAACGACTGGACCGATTTTTTTCAAATTTGGAACAAAGATAGATCTATACTTGGAGAGTGTTTTCAGAACTTGGATTAGGAGGGGCAAAAAGGGGGTAAAATGGGCAAAATGAGTACTTTTGATAGTAAATGCTGATTTTGACTATCATTAAGCAATAGCATTTTCGATTAAACTACTTAATTTGTTAGAAATATATATTAGAAAAGTGCCATTACGAAAATTAGACCGGAAGGGGACAAAAAATAGGCCAAATGGCGAAAAAATTACGACAAAATTTGTACTTTTGTGCTTTAAGGACGATTTTTTTCTATTCTTAATCCAAAATATTATAAACTTTGATATTGAGACTCTCACACATATGTCCATATATTTAGAAACCCCAGTCTTAGGGAAAAAACGGGTAAAAAAGGGAAATCTGCAAGAGTAGCAGGGCGATTGCAGCACTAGTGTATTGTTATTGGCTAGAAACATGAAATTATGTATGTAGTGTCTGAATTAGGTCAGAATCCATAAAAGGAAACTTTTTAGTACTTAATTTTGAATATTTTATAATATTGAAACTAGGAACATGAAATTAACTATGTAGATTCGGAATTAGATGAGAACACAACAAAGGGGACACTTTGGTGCTTTTTCGTTTTTCAAAATGTACTTTTTGAGTTTTCTATAATAATGAGCTTAGGAACATGAAATTAAGTATGTAGAGTCGGAATTAGACGACAGCTTAAAAAAAAAAAACATTTTTTTAAATATCGTTTTTAGTTAAATAAGTATGATCGAAAGTCATATTTATTTAACGGTATTTAAGTATTCACACCCATAAACAATAAAATAAAATTATCTGTGGAATGTGATGGTGTTTTTTCACATACTTATTTATTTACGACAAAGAAATGCTCACTATGTGGTGCAAAATTTTTATTTGTTTTATTTACGATTTGAATTGATACCATAATAATGAATTGCTGGTAATAAAGTTTTAAATAAACAATTTATAATTGCATTTTTTTGCATCCTTTTTAGTGAAGCATTAAACATTTGAAGTTCCTTTATTATTCAATTTACATACATATATAATATATGTATGTACATTATTATCTGCAGTTATAATTAATTATAAAAATTATTTTTAATTAATTATAAAATTTATTTTTATGAAATAAATGAAAATATGTAATAATGAACTTTATTGCGGTAGGTGTGTGAAATTGTTTAACAAACGCGAAAAACTAATATATTGGTTTTTCATATTTTTGATGTTCTATTCGACTATGCTATATAGATTAAAAATTATATATGCTATCTAATTGATAATAACACATGTGTTATGTTTGAAGTTAGAAATTTTATACAAACTCTTTGAGACAACTTTGGAAAATTTTATGATTGGTATATTTAGTAACACTGAACACAATCGAGTGAATGGTTATTTCGAGAAATACACAACCTCTTCACTGGACGTAACCTAGGGATCATCTTTGACATTCTGATTACCTCCTCAGCTCATGCCACTGTTATGAACAATTTAAGTGGAAATGGCCAAATTAGCATTAAGGGGCTAAAATAATATTAGAAATATAGTCGTAAAATCGCATAAGCGAGATACTTGCAAAAAACTGATTTTTGCAAACCCCTTAGTATTTGGCTTAGCTAATATTTTTTAACTTATACATATTTAGTTTTGTTTTTATTCTTCTTTAGTATTGATAATGAACTTTTTCTTTTTTTACAGGCAATTCTATGAAATGCATTTCATTAACATCAAATTAACGAGCACTTTCATATATACAACAACAACTATTTAATTTCGTAATTCATTGGTTGTAAGAGAAATGTTTTGTTCCTATTTTTGCAACTGATTAAATACATTTAAATGCACTTTATTAATAGTGGAAAAGGGAGACCTGTAAGTACAAATTTAATTACTTATGTATAATTTTTTTCTATATAGAAATATATAAATGTACTAAGGAGCAAAGTTTAAAAAAATTTATTATAAACAAATAGAAAAAATTAATCAAATTAGGGTTGATAAATAATTTTTTTCTCAAATCGATTTCTAATAGTAAAAACTATATTTTAAGCGAAGTGAAAAATCAATAGAATAAATAAAAAAAATTCTTCTCTATTTTGTTGCATATAAGGTTTTAAATACTGTTATATAAGGAAGTGTATTTTAAACTTTATTTTTTATTTTATTTTTTTTAAATAACATTCATAAGTAATATGTACACACATACATATGTATTACATTTTTTTAGTATAACATTTCTTTGATTTTATAATAACAACAATATATAAAACAATATATTACGTACATATTGCGAACAGAAGAACTTATTTTAAAATAAAATCGAAAAGAAATATTTGAAAATATAATATTTATGTATGTATGGCTTAAAAAGTCTTACATGTGCATACACATGATTGTACAGTTTTTAAATTTGGTTTATACTGTATGTATATTAAGGCGCTTCAAAATTGTGTGGAAGAAAACTCTTCTCCTACTATAGAATTAGTGCTATAACCGACATTATTAGTATTCTCATATTAAAATGATAAATTTTAACCATCATTCAGAAGAACGTGCAGCTTTTTAAAACTCTGCGTATGTTATTAATTTATATTAACACAAATTCTACTTTTCGCTATACATTGATCAACAAATGAAAGAGAATTCATATGAAATGTTTGTGAAAAATATTTGATTAAAAACTATTAAACCCGATATTTCAAGAAAACATTATTACATAAAATACATACAAATTATGGATTAATTAGTTGTTGCTTTGTGTAGTTGTTCTGAACAGAGAGAGAAATCAACGATTGGAGAGTTTCTAAAGACCATCGGTATATAAGATTTAAAGAACTTCGGTCACAACTAAAGCCGATTATGTTTCGGAATAACACTAAAACTAATTGGACAATCTTTGGGTCCTTACTAAAGAACCGCCAACAACTGGACATTCTTCAATATCGAAATATAGACGCCAAAGTAAGCTCGTTCACAAGTACACTGGGTGAATCGTTCGAGGACAACTGCGACGAAAAAATCTGTCCAGGAGAAACAATAGGTATAGTGAGATTAGTAACCTTAGAAATTCGTCTTAAACTTAGTAAATACATAAAAATCATTTGAAAGACCAAACGAAACTCTTGGTAAATTTCTGTAGATAGCGTAAATGGCTTTTCAAACATAAAAACCTACCCAATAGTCGATAGTATGGTTAAAGCAGTATACCAGACAGAGATCTCAAATATAAGCAACATGCTTACGTAGAGCGACGACATTGGCGGTATGAAAAAGATGGATAAGCTGCAAGATATACGAAATAACTATAAGGAAAATTTTTTTCGCGGTATACCACAGGGTGGTAAAAATAGGCTCCTGAGGACTCTAACAGAGAAAGAACTTAGACATGTATGCTTTGTAGACGAGACCATTGAGACCATAGATGTAAAATGGGGACTTAGTTATGGGGGCCTTTATGCTTACAAATACATACATACATACATACATACATACATACATACATACATACATACATACATACATACATACATACATACATACATACATACATACATACATACATACATACATATTTTGAAGCAAATTTAATTTTTTGCTTTTCCAAACGACGTCTTAATCGCATCTAAATATTTTTCTTTTTTATAAATCAAATCCATATAAATGAAAACCCAGTTAAAAGAGATTACAGAGATGTAAAAAATACACAACAAATAACATATTAGCAGTAGTTCAAGTAGAAACCGAATTCGGGTTACTTAGTTTTCTATTGCAGCAGTTGTGATGTCAAAATTACGAAAAATTCATAAAATAATCTGTGACATTGGTGTCCCATATACATAGGTGAAAAAGTTAAACAAATATTCAATACCGACCGCATGCCCAAATATCTTTAATATAAATGAAAATCAAATTTTTAGATTAAAATATTGTATTGTGGTACAAAACATTATTGACAAATATTAATATTCACTACTGAAGTCTGAAAATACCTTTAATGCCTTTTTAGACTGTTGGTAGTTGATCTTTTCCACACATTTATAACAAGATGAGATACTTGATTTTGTAACATAGTTTACACATATTTTATTTAAAATTTGACTTGTAATTAAAATATTTTATATCATTTACACTTTTTTACATTATTAAAAATTACATTCTATTATATTAACGCATATTTACATTTAAATAACTTTAATATTAAATATTGTCATTAATAATCTTATTTATGTATAAAAAACCAACAATAATTAAATAAAACCTTTTATATATATTTATAACAAAAACATAAAGCACTAGCCTTAACAAAACTATAGTACACTTTTAAATAAATTGATTGAATTTTATTTTCATTAATTATAATTTCTGTGACTTGGAGGGCAAATTCTTGAGAAGTAAAGTGCATATAAAATTAGTTTTGAAAAAAAAAAATCCTAAAAGAAACAACCATGTTTGTTTTTTTTTTTCTTTTTTAATATATTACAGTTTGCTTTGCACTCTTTGTATAAAATCAGAAGTATATTTACTTAATAGCAGTCTCTTTGTAAATATTTTATAAGTATGAAACTGTCCAGTTTCGTTCATAACTTAGATCTCATACACTAGACACGTTATCGTCCATACCGGACAAAAGTGGTTGTATACCCATTGCATTCACAGATGTTTGCGTTAACAAACAATTACGATTTTCTCCACCACTAAGGGGAGATGAAGAAAAATTCTTCATACTTGCCACACCACCCCGTTGATTATCATAACTTAAAACTACTGATACTGCTCCAACGCCACCAACACCACTACCATTTCCTCGAATTTGTCCATTGCTTAAACATGCTCCATCGCTACTGTCATCACTGCGACCCACACTACTACAACTACTCACAGAATTGTCATTCTGTATGATTTCTGTTGAATGATTATGATACTGTTGAGTGGCTGCAGCTGCTATTGCCTTTCGATGATTATAATTGTGCTTGTGTGAACTGCTGCCACCAGGCCCTCCATTGCCAGGACATGATGTTACCAATGCTCTTTGATTGGGATGAGGGCTTTTCATTGATGCTGATTTTCGTACTAATAACGGCGTTGTTACTGGCACATTTATTGCTGTTGCTGACGATGATGGTCCTGTTGTTTGCAGTAAACCAATATTTTCTTTGTATGCACTGCCCGTACTAATGCTGCGATAATAGCTGGACTGCCTGAATGTTCGAACTTGACGACCATTACCATCCACTTGTGTAACCGCTGTCAACATTGAGGGCGTCCTTTGTGAATCACCTCTGAAAGTATATCTTGTAGTTTTAATAGGGCCGAACAAGAAGAAAGAAAATAATAGAAACAAATGCAAAAGATACAGAACAGACAAATAAAAAATGATTTTTTTTAAAGAAAATTTACAATATAGAACTTTTGTTTTATAGAAAGTTATATAAATAAATGTTTAAATTTTGAATATTTTTTGTTAAATATTCAATAACACTAAAACAAACTTCCATAAATAATAGTATATAGCGAACTTTCAATATTTAATAGTTTTAATAGAAAATTTTTCATATTGAAAACATTGCATTGAAATATTTCATATATAAAAACGGTCTTGCAAAAACATTTTTATAGTATTTATCAATAAAAATGTTTGTTAGAAAGAAATGCGTGCTTTAAATATGCCATTTGTTCGAATTAAATATATCTGTATAGAATACTATATATAACCACAATAAATCAATATTTTGAAGAAACACGAAAAACATGATTAAAATCTAAAATAACATTTGAATTCGTTTATGAGAATGGAAAGAAGCCAATCAAATACACAATTTTCAAACATTTATCTAAACAAATCCTACATTTACCTTTAACTAATTTTATCTTTATTTAGATTTTCTAATTATTTTCTGTTCTATTTTTGAAATCTGCCTTTTCCTTGTAACTTTCGATGATTAAAATAGAAAAAAATCAAACTAAGTAATTTATATTCAAGTGCGCTACGAGTTAGTACAAACCTATTTAAACTGTATGTTCCATTGTTGTTGTTGCTCTTTTTGCTGGTCTTTCTCTTCATGGGACACAGATGAAAAGCACCATAAATAAGCGGATTTACTAAGCTATTGGACATTCCAAAAAAGAATATGGCCGATTGTAAATCTTCACCAAACTGTAAAAGGAAGAGAAAAATAGAAAAAGAAGAATGAATAGACATAAAATTAATATATTTTATACAAATATTTGTATCTGTCCAATGAGGAATATGTTTGTACATATGTATATCGTGTATTCAAGTGCAAAAACCGTAACAGAATTTTTATACACTATGTTAGTAATTTTCAGTTTTTTACTGTTATGTTTTTGCCCTTTTAACAACGATAGACAGAATGTTAACTATAATGATATGAATATTAACTTATGAACACACATGCCCACGTTAATTAATTATCAATAGACATTTTTATTACAACTTAATAAAATTAATTTTAATACAAATAAATTTTTCATAAATACATATATGTAATACATACAAACATAAATAAAAGCAAAACCCTCAATTTATTGTTTTAGAAGTAATATAATTTTGTGGCTGCATATGCCACCAGTAAAGTCTACCAGTTAATATAAAATAAAAATCTTTTTTTCTCATTCAATGTTTTATAGAATATCTATAGTATAACTTCCATATAAAAAAAATGCATTTGTATGCTTGTTTGGGCTTTATAGACTGTTAAAAAGCTAGACTCAAATATAGAAATAATAATTGTCAAATTATATTACAATCAAATCTATTACAATTACTTCAACTACATTTGTTTAGATTTACCAAACTCCTTCTTTCTTCTTTCCCCTATTAACTGAACCTGATTTTGTTTCTACTACAAAATAATCCTAAAATGTATTAAGAATTAAAATTATTATTACATTCTACATTAAAAAAACACAATCAGTTTTACTTATATTTTGTATCCGGTGTATGTGACTGAGTGGGTGAGGAGGATGTGAATAACTCTGTTGGTGCGTTTATTTACCTTTTAATTAGATAATTCACCACTATATGTCTTAGTAATGACACAACAATTAATTAAAATGTATTTTATGGTCGTAAATGAAAGCCAGAAAGGAGGAAATCTCGTTTGGCCGTTAAGTTCTTTACGAAGATTCATTCAATTACTTTAATTTCTTAACTTCTACGCTCTATAAATACAGTGTAGGTATACTTTTATAACTTAAATATTGTAATAAGATTTTATTAATACTATAAACAAACATTTTATAGGATTATAACTCACACTATAATATACTTTTACAACTCCTACTATCTCACACTCCAGACACACATATACTTAGATAGATAGAAAATATATAAAGCAAATAAAATAGGAAACCACAAATAAGAATAGGCAAAATGAAAAAATAAAACAATCTAAGGAAAAGGATGCTTGCTATTTATACTTTTTTGTTTATTTAAATTTTTCTTTGGAATAGAAAATATATTTGCAACGTTTCAACTTTTAAGCAGATTACTTTACTTACTCTTTTATCTGGATTCCAGAACATAAAAATCAACATCATGACATTGTAAGGTGTCCAACAGATGAGGAAAGCAAAAATGATTACTACGGAAATACGTAGAGATTTCATTTTGGCTTTATGTATAAGTCGTTGACGATTCGTCTGACTAGTTGGTTTGTTCGTATAACCAGCTAGTTTTGAACCTTGAAACATTTTTTCACTATCTGTAAGATAAATAAATGAAAAAGCATTAAACAATAGAAATAAAACAAACAACAAGAACAGATTGTAAATTAAATATAAAAAAATGTTCTTTGTTGCTGATACTGTTTTTGGCAACTGTAACATGGGTTTGTGATAAAAAAATGTCTATTTAGATAAAAATACATTAACATGGAAATAAGTAAATAAATATTAAGGTTTCAAAAACTATCCACTTGGAAGGGTATAATAGAATTTAAGGGAGACAAAAATGTGACTCCTGATGGTAATCTTTTATAACTCTTAGAAAGAACATCAGCACTTTTAGTGCAGTTACCTGTAAAAGAAAACGTTTAAATAATTTTTCATTAAGTAAAAGGCCTGTCAGGATATTTGGATAAGGGTTTACATCTTGATAACATATGCTAATTAATTTTTGCTTTTTTTATTTTATGCATTTTGAAAGAATATGTTCATTTAAAAAAGGCTTTTTGAAATACTTTAGTTGGTGTTTAATTTTATCATTTAAAATTTTCAACCAAAAACAACATACTAATTTATTTTTTTATATTTAATTTAATTTTTTCGAACATAACATTGCATTGTCATCAGGTGTCTTTTTATAAAAACTTGTTAAAGCAGGCTAAGCATAAAAAAGATTTTCTAATTATTTTTACTAATAAATATATAGATAAATATTGGTATTGCTTGTAGAATTGCAGATTTAATATTACGATGAAATTCTGTTAATGTCAATCCCTCTATGAAAATTTATGAAGATAAGTCCATATTTTCCCTTGGCCCCATATAAACTCTCTTCCATAAAATCACGTTTTTATCAACAAACTTTAAATTTCTATAAATACGAACCAAAACATTTAAAGTTTAAGTTTTATCTGAAAATGTCCTTAAAGGTTTGAAAGTGAAATGAATATCAAAAGAGGTTAAAGCAGAATTCTAAGTATTTATGAATGACTTTCATCTTACAACCAAACAACGCATCTGTGATTTACTGCTGTTAATGGCATTTTTCGGACGTAGTAGCAGTTATTGAAAAATCATCTATTGTTTCCTTTACGTAGGTGGATTGACTTAGTAGAAACTATACATAAACAATACATAAAGTATGTTCATTCACACTTATTCAGTAATTTATTTAGTCACTATTTTTAGCAAATGCGTGTTTCGACTTTTGGTCGAGTAAATAACGTCAAAGTAAATAATGATTTTCTACTTCAATTACTTTTGAACACATGTTTTTTCAATGTAAATAAATCTACGTTTTAAATAAATCAATACTTATGATTTTTAAACTGACATTTTTTTTAAATAAACCGTTTAAACTTGGACAAATATAAAATTATAAAAAATAAAACTTCAACATCGGGTTTTAAACCGTACACCTACCTACCGTAGTAAATCTAAATCGCAAATTTACATAATTTATTAACAAATCTACATGTTTTGATAGTATATTTGGTAGAGGAATTAATCTCAGCCTCTATAACAGCCCAATGACATTTATTTATATAAATAAGTAAACAAGTTTTTTATGCCCTATACAAAATGGATAGGGCCGATTTGAAATTTTCAAAAATTGTATAAAAGTTATAAATAAACCTAATGTACAAATTTAACACACAATTTTTTTATAAAGTTTTTAAAACTACCCGCGTTAAGTGCAAAAAAAGGTTTCTTTACGAAAAAAAACGATATAAAAGTTAACTTTTACTTACTTGAAATGGTGCGAAATGTTGACATATACGTTCCAAATAGTATACATAATGGCAAAAGGAATGTGAAAACTAATGTGAATGTAGCATAAAGCTGCTCCTGCCATTCAGCCGTATAAAATCCATGTGTTACACATTGATAAAATTCTTCAATAAAAGGACCACGTGCAACACGAAATATGAAAAACTGTAAGAAAAAAAAAACAAACAAATTCAATAAAAAAGGGGGAATTGGAGTATATTATTATTACATTATTATAGTATGTGAATAAGTATGTATGTATTTAATAAACTTTCACGCTGGAAAAATCTATCAATAAGTATTAAAGTGTTTTTATTTTTTTATTATTTTTTTTATTTTTTTATTATTTTTTTTAACGATTTAAAATTATTTTGCTGAAATATTAACACTGAAATTTGTAAAGGTAAAATTCGCAAAACTCGATGAATTTAGTGGAGAGGGTATATTGGGTTTGTGCTGATGTTTGCAATACCAATACCGTCAATTATATTTTATTAGTTGATTAAGCCATGTCCATTTATCTGGCTGTCTGTCCATATAATTAAAACTTCATAAACATTTATTGAAGGTTTACAGAACAAATTTAGTATTCGAATATGATTAATAAATCTTTTATAAACGTTTAGGAAAAAGACCCTTAGATGCAAATCGGTTCATTATTTCATATGGCCCTCATAAAACAGAACTCCCCGAAATGGGCTTTTGAGTTTTATTATGTTAAATATACATTTATTTTGTTAAAAAGCGAAAGAACTAAGTTTTATACAAGCATTGATGACGTTGCCAAATTTCGTGCCTCATTTGACTCTAGCTTCCTTCAGAAAGTTCAATTATAAATACTAATAACGGAATAATCTTTCTGAACAACTTTTATGCGGATACTACGATTTTAATCATATATGAGTTTTAAAATACTAATATTATATATACTATACTTAGTAGTGTACTCAGCATATATAAAAAAAAAAAAACATTTTTATATATTATTTTCGCAAAAAAATAAAAACAATAAATTTTCCAAGTTCTTTAATATTCTGTTTCATTAACAAGTACATTAAAAACATTGTTTACGTAATTACAATGTTGATTTACTTAAGAGTAAAATAGTACAAAAAGAAAAAAAACATATTTTGTCATTTTGTTTCACTTATTTAATCTGGAGTAGGAAAAATTAATTAAAACAGGGTTGCCGCAAAAAAAGTAAAGTAAAATAATACAAATAGGAAAACTTCAGTAATTAGCAAATGAATAACATAAGTACAAGTATACAAAATTATTTACATATATTATATGGTTAAGAGAGTTAGTAGAAAGGCATAAAGATTTAACTCAAAAAAGAAAATGTTCCTTAATTACAAAAAGTAAAAGCTGAAGCATAAGTATGTAAGTGCCAAACAATTATTTACACATTTATGTTGACCTAAAATTATTTGGGCAAGTGTATTTAATCTTTTTATGTACTTATGCTTAACTAAATTGTTAGAAAATGTTTTTAGGAAAGTTTTTTTTTACTTTAATAACATTTGTCTAAGTAACTTACAAATAGCTTGTGTTTTTGTTTGAATTGTGTTTAATTTTAAAGATTAAAATGTTGTGTAGGCGAACAGAAAACAATATATTGCAGATGCCTCATAAAAAATCCTTTTTACGCCAATAAAATTTTTTTGTGTACCAACTGATGATTTTCAATCAAAAATTTTTTATAATCCTGACTAGTATTTTATATCCATACTAAGTATATTTATATTTATTACATCTAAAAACAACATTGTTACGAGTTCCCATACTATTTCGTTACGAGTTAACAACTGCAAGGAAACAAACAAGTTATTAAACGAAAAGAAATTCCAGTCAAATGGTATTTGATATTGATACACATGACATTCACATTATATTCCAATATCAGTTTCATTTACATAAAAAAATAACGTTTATTACGCATTGAGATCATGTAAAAATGTTAAATTGGTTTTTATACCCACCATCAAAAAGATGTGGGGTATATTGTTTTTATCATTCCGTTTGTAACATTTCGAAATATTCGGCTTAGAGCCATGTCCGTTCGTCTGTTAAAGTCACGATATCTCATAACCCCCATACAAATGACGGACCGGAAAACAGTTTTAAGTCATAACTGGTTTAAAAATATCAGTATAACAATGAAATTCTTTCGGTAATAACAAAAGCATCGATTCATAAATTCAAAGTTTATTTATATTCAAAAATGATTTGATTGTGGGTATTTACGATTCGACATGGTCGAACTTGTTTATATCATTTCTTACTAACAAGAGATTTTTATATTTATGTTTTTAATAAACAACGTTAAATTCTTTCACAGTTTTATGATGAAACCAAATGTAAAAATGAACTAGTTTATAAAACTGGATAGAACTGTTCTTAAGGGGTTTTTTTTAATTTGATAACAGATATATATTTTCTTCTATATGAAAACAAGGGTAAATATGTGCATATTCTTATACATTTTTTCAGAGATATTTACGTTTACATTGCAGTCATTTATGCAGAATTTCATCGTGCTACTAAAGTTCATAAGTGAACATAGGCACACAGACGGACGGACGGACGGACGATGAAGTTATTATCGACTCAAAAAGAGGTCCTGAGCCGGTTTACTTAAAGTTGAATATATAATCAATATTTTATTATTATTCTTACGAATACATTAATATATTACTAAAGAAAAAATTTGTTTGTCTATGTGCAAAATACGCACATGATTGATATTAAAAATGGAAAAAATATAACAATAAATAATTTCTTACTTGATCAAATGCGATGGTCATATTATTGGAAAATAATACATGTGTTAATAATACATAAAGATATACATGTGTACATATTTGCATTTATAATGCATGTTTATTTTGTATTTTATAATAGATATTTACATATTGAAACAAATTTTTTATCATAATAGGGTGAAACATATTTATAAAAAAATTATTTACATAAACGACTTATGGTTTCAACTAAATATGAAAGAAATTTAATAGAAAATTTCTTACATTTATCATATCGAGGGACTATATTCAATAGTCTCTATCGGTCATTTTCATGAAAATAAGATTTTGACGGCAGAATATCGCAAACTTTTCCTCATCAGTAATATAAATTTCAAAGAAAAAATATTTTTGATAATTTTATAGCAATTTTTAAATTTTCTTTATCTTAAAAAATGATAAATTCTGAATGTAAAACTCTCTATCTTATCCAAAAATTGATTTAAATCTATTATTTTGTATAATTTTCTGTTGCAACACAAGTGTTTTTACTAATTTGGGCATACTGTATACAAATCCGTCAAAATATTTAAATCTGTTTAATAATTTTCGAGATATCGCTCATTATGATACTAATTTGATAAATTTTATTGCCAATTAATTTAACAATATAACATTGATTTCGAAAAAAAAACCTTATAATCTGTTGCTTTTTCAACAATTTCATTAAATTGCACAAAAATTACATTTATTGTATTAAATGTAATTTATTAAATGAAATAAATAAAATTATATTTCTATAAAGACTCTCTCTCTCTCTGAAGGTTTTAAAAAAAAATTTCCTAGAAAAAAGATCTATCTAATACAAATTTGTGAATTATTTTTCTATTTTTTTTTTTTAAATAACATTTTTTAAATAAAAACAAATCAATAAAAAATTACGACATACTACGATAAAACCGTACAAAACCGATTGTAAATTGGACAAATATGTTCTTGTAAGCAATTGCCTTAGTTTAGTAAAGTGTTTAAAAATTTTAGGTAAAAAAATATCAAAAATATTTGATAATATTCGCCTTAAGCTTAATTTTAAATTTACATTCCAAATCACTTACTTAATTCATACACAAGTACAGTTTTAACTAAATAAAATTCTTTTGTCAAGAATAATATCACGTACAAGTGTAAAGTTAACGTGCAACCACACAGAAACTATGCATATCCTTTACATCTACTAACATGTATTATTTATGATTATCCTTTGTAAGTTAGTCAGCAAACTAACTGGAAAATGTGGGTCATACTGTAAAGCCAGGAAGGAAATGAGAATGAAAATAAAGAAGGTCAAAATGTGTAACAATAAAAAACAAACCGATCAAATCTTTCTATTGTAAAAACACACCACTATTATTTTTTTGGCGAAAATGATTACTTTTATACATATGTCCTGGCAAGAAAAAAACGGCAAAGAATGTAAATAATATTATACAAAATACAATTTATTTATTTATGTATTTATGTCGAATCCTAGCTTATTTACATATTAAACTTGCAAAGGACTACTGAAAATCACAAAAATGTAAATGAAATTTAAGAGCAAAGGTTTTTCTTAATTTTATTAGAGAATTTTCTGTCACATAAAACAAAGTTTAACAAACAGAACGTAATGTTTATCAATAATTCATCACTGAATGACAACTATAGTATATAGTATATGCAATTTATATACATATGTACCTGTGGATATTTGACAAAACCATTTATCTTGACATACGATAATTTTTCCAAATTTTTGTAGTCAATATAAAGGGGGAATTTATTTCTAGTCGTTGTCATTATATCCTTCTAGATCGAAGAACAAGAAACCTATTAAATTAACTTATTTCGATCTTTTTTGCTAAAAGTATTTTTTGTTCTCTTATAAAGTTCACTTTTTTCAAATAATCGTTACTATTTGGATGCACCAGATATTTTTCCGAAATTATCAATACCTAAGTCTAATTTTATTCTAGTAAATTGTGTCATTAAATTTCATTTTAGAAGACGTCCCTGTATAGATCGACCTCGGTATTTGTTAACACACACTTATCAATTTATTGTGATATTATTATTAAAATCAGCGTGGTTTTCGAAAGGATATTGTACAATTTCACTTTCTACGAAGGAAAGGGAACTCTTTGAAGTTGACATAACGAACTGTTCTTACTAAATTTATTCTGTTGTAGTGATATAATTTAAGCATATATCTTTTTTGTTATTTTACAATTGTGGCAACACTGCTGAAGATTAATATGGGTATACTTTCATAATGATTTATGAGATTTAAGGGAATGAAGGTAGGCTTTTTAAGAGTTAACTAAAATACAACATAAAGTGTATTTATAGTTGAAATTGAATGTAAAAAAACTTTATCTTACATATTAATAATTCAAAAATATTCTAGAAATTTTTTCATTTTATTTTTCTATACATCCTTTTCATCTTCCGGATAACAATAGTTTCTTTTTTATAACATTGACACTTGTGGCATTTTATTCCTGAAGTTTAAATCCGCTACACATGAACAGTTTTTACTTTCATTCATGGAAATTTTTATTCTCCCTTTTCGGGGTTGATGTGTCATAAAATGATAAATTTGTGCTGTAAATCACATGGATGGCACATTTTCTTCTTTGCAAAAAGATGTAGTATGTAAAAATTACCCTCAGACAAACATATGGGTTGACTTAATGCAAAATGAATAAAGTTGGAAATTTTATGTTTCTAATAAAGTTTCGCAACATAGTAAATTCAAATGTATGAAAATAGTAAATGGGTCAACATATGTGATAGTATTTCGTTGAAAAGGAAACTGCATTCATTCCAGATTATGTTTAATAAGGGTCATAATCTTCTCTTAAAAAATACATTAGTTACGGCTAGATAAACATTTTATATCAAAAAATAAATTGAACTTGAAGTTTTAGTATTTATTTCGATTTTATTTAAGTAATTAAAGGCTCAACTTTTGTTAAGATACCTCAGTGATCAACCATAGAAAGTATTTTGCATTAAATATTAAATTTCTTAAGAAATATATGAACAAATAACATCAAGGGTGTTTTTATTTTTATTTTTTTTGAAAATAATAATAATAATAATAATAATAAATAAATTTATAACACTATGCAACACTATTTTTGTTATATCTTTGCATAACAAGTGTTTGCACAATGGACTCGAATGACCCATTAAAATTCAATATTTGTGGTTTGAAATCTGCAAGATATATTCCTTGCAAAGTTGTTCTGCAGATAGCTAATCAAAACATATGTTTTTGAAGTGAATTCTGAAAGTATTTGTAAAGTTTAATAAACTTAGTGTTAAAAAGCGCAACTTTCAATGATCGATATCATAAAAGTTTGGCCCACCAACGCCGAACGTTTTGGGGGCTTTAATACTCTAACTAACCTAGTACTTTAAGTCATCATGGGAGTTTTTCACCCCACAGACCATGACTATCAATTTGTGGCATAGTAAATTCATTAATTTGTATATGACGTAAAATATAATATAGTTATAAAACTGTCTTATAGTAAACTGTAAAATTTGTTCTTGTGTTGGAATTTTATTTTATTATTACTTTTTCTCTTCAATAGTTCAGAGTTTTTGTTTATTTATCTTCTTCTCATTATCGTAATTGATATGAAATGTATGTCATAGTAAATTTCACATTAATTTTCTAATTAGAGGATTAAGTAGTTTTCTATGAAAATGTTTAAAAATGTAAAAGTTTTTATAAAAACAATTTTTTTAATTAAACAAACTTGTTTTATCATTTTAAATATAAAACAAGTAAGAAATTATAGTTGGGTGTGGTCGACCTACACCAGTTAAGGGACTTAAATTAAATGAAAAACTAATTTTCTAAAAGTGGCTTTATATCGGGAACATTTCAAAATTCGGCAAGGTTACCAACGTAAGTTTAAAACTTTACGCAAGTATTTTAAACATAAATATGAGCTTTAAAGCCCTATTTAGGGGTCAGTTATATGAGGGCTAGGCTTAATAGCGAAGCGATCATAACCCTATTTGAGAAAAGAAGATCATGTACCGAATTTCATCTTCATAATTGCAGGCAGATAGACGGACATAACACTAAAGTAGTGAACAACAAAATTTGGAAAATAAAATTAAATAAATAACATATTTGACAAAATGCTTTATGTATTAAATTCTAAACATGAATTAAGCCAAAATAGAAGAATAGTATCTAATATACTTTATTAGTAAAAATTCAATTATTCCGAAAGTATTCAGTATCAATGATGCGTGCACTAAATAATTAGGATTGCCCCATTATTTATGTATAATGATTAGATATCCTACAAATTTGCAATATTTCAACATAGGAAAATAGAGATTGAACTTGAGAATTATTCTATTATTCTATTTTAATTAAATATTAAATATTAGTCATACTTACACAAACATGCTAAATTTAATGTATGTATGGTGTGTAATTTTATTTTTGGTCTATACTAATATGTGTTCATGAATAAGTGTGAATGCATTTCTATACGCGTAGACACATATGTATGTATGTATGTATGTATGTATGTATGTATGTATGTATGTATGTATGTATGTATATATGTATGTACATAAATACGTATACATGTATTTATGTGTCTTGGGTGTCCTGACATCATTATTACATTTACGTTTTCCTAAATTTCATAAAATTGTAGCCATGCGGTTTGGGAGTTCTTTTTTTTAGACTGGATGTTTTAAAAAATCAATATTTATGCAATAAGTACAGTTAAAGTGCTCAATGAACTTTATAATAATGTAATAATATTAATACAATTTGGTGAATTTTGATATTTAATTTTATTGACTCAGTACTACAGAAAACAGATGATGAAGAAAAGTAACTATTTCTGGCCTCCGGTAGGTGAGTTGTAAGGCAATGAAAACAGCACAAACATACAGCTTATATGTAATAAGTTGTTGCTGACATTCAGAAAAAATATCTCTAAGATCAAAACCGCAAACATCTTAAACTAATCCAATTTTTTTCCTTCTTAAAAAATATATTTCAAGTGTTTCGTTCAATTAGGCGTATACTTAATATTTGTAATATCAATAAATCATTAACACGTATACGTACATTTGTCGTTAATAGACGCTTCTACTTGATATTAAAAAATGGAGATAAAGTTTTATTTTTTATTTATGTATGTATATCCGCTCACGTATGCGATAATCCTGCACCAGATTTACATTCAAGGATACCACTCTCAATAGTGTTTTAAGCACTATTAAGGAATTAATTTATTTCTGCATATTTTCACGAAATTTTCTTGTGAAAATTTTAATCGCTTTAAAAGTATTATGAATTTTTTTCCATACTTTAAAAAAAGAGGAAAATAGGAAATACATATAAAATAAAAAAATATATAAATTCTGAAAACTCATTAGTTGCACAATTATTCTTTTTATCAAAACCGTTTTTCAAGCAATTAGCATAAACTTTCCTGCAATTTTTATTTAACAATAATTAAAAAAAAAAGAACTTGAAATACTTATACATAGGTTTACCATGTCAAATGACACAAGTTTACAAATTAATACTTTTTTGTTTGGTCATGGAATGAAAAATTCTTTTTTCGATAGGCCTATATCCGATTCTTAATTAACAATTTATTTTCACCATACGTCAAAATTTTGAGAGAAAAAAGAAAACCAAAAAAATCTTGTATAAAAAATATTCTTATATTTGTTAGGAGTTGAAAGACTAAATAAAGAAACCCATTACATAGGTTTTAAATACCGGAAGATGTAATGAACAATTTTATTAAAACACTACAAAAGAAGTAAAAGGGATTATCAAGTGTAAACAGTTTTGACCCATAATATAATTAAGAAATATTACGAATTAATCCAGTGTACTCCCATTATAAAAAAACTATGCACTTTGCTTATAGTTTACTTAATTTATTTGAAATAACTGTATTTATATTACAAACAAATACTTGCGGTTATTTTAATTTATTTAAAATAAGAATAGTACTTTTAAGAAGCTCAAAAGTTTTTAAATGAAATAAAAAGGCTTTTTTTGAACAATCCTCAGTTTCTTACCAGCGACTGTGAAAAAAATATCTCAAATTTGATTTTGAGTTGATTACGGGAAAAATACTTTAATTTTTTTGAGTTTTTAATAGGCAGGATATATTTTGTTTGTGCTGATGTTTATAACGCATAATAATATTGGTCCTATGCCCACGTTTAAGTAAAGTATACCAATCAACTTAGAATAATTTTTTAGACAATTCCTTGAAATTTGGTATATAATCTTCTATTGTCCCAGGGACGAAGGCTATTGTAAATGTCTAAAATCGGTCCATTATTTCACTTAGCCCCGATACAACCTAATCTCCAAATAGGGTTTTTAAGCCTCTCAATCAAACTGCAGTTCGCAATTTTGCAGATAATCAAATAAAATTTGCCACATTATGTTCTATGGTACCAGAGAAAATGAAAATGTTTAACATTGGTCCATTATTTCATATAGCCTCCATGAAACTGAACCCGTCGAATAGAGGTTTTAAGTTTGTAATTATTTCATTTGACCTCATTTGACTCTAGCACTTATAAAACCTTAATGTACACAATTTCATTCAACAAAAAATTATGAAATTTGAGGTAATCATCTTGGATGATTCTTTTTTTGTATTTTTTCGTGTTCAGTAGATAAATAAGCATCATTAGAGAGGAATTTCTAGAAAAATTGGTCCATGAGACACCCTGATGTTTAGAGAGGAATTTCTAGAAAAAGTTGTCCATGAGACACCATGATGTACATACAATATTTTCCATTATTTTTGCTTTTATATTTGTTTTTCTTATTTCAAGTGTTTCAAAAAAAATTATTGTAAGAGTCTTCTTAAGAATTACCATTTCTCTACAACTTTTTATTTGCATTCCTCTTCTTAAGAATTACCATTTCTCTACTACTTTTTATTTGCATTCCTGTAGGTTTGTGGAAAAAACAAGTATTTCCTTGTAGTGTTACACAATAATACATTTATGGATTCATTGAAAAATGAAAAAAGGTTTTTTCACCTTTAAGTATTTGCTTAAAAAGAAGAATAAAAAAATCAGGAAAATGTAATAAGAACAAAATAATTTTTGAACGTGAATAAAAGTGGGCATGTGAACATGAACATCTTTTGCGGAGGTGGACATGTGTATGTACATATTTATATTATTTGTTATAAAAAAAGGGTTATTAAAAACTTGGGTATGTCAATTTTGAACAAGAACACATATATGAATTATACTAATGCTAAGTGGAAGCTTAGATACCCTATTAGTAAAATTTAAACTCAAACGAAACGAAATTTTTCGCAAATATTCTTAAATGATTGATGTCGGTTTCTCGTAGTATATACATAACAATTATAATATAATAATATATTTTAAAAAATTCAAAATCAATTCGGATCGGATTTTTAAGCTACACTATTTTCGCTTTTATTTAGTTATTCTTACATTAAAATCGTTCAAACTACTAAATATGATTTTATAAGGAACAAAATTGTCATTTCTGATGATATAAAATGGAGAAATTTTAACATTCCATTATAAAAATCTGTGGCAGAAAAGGTTGTCTAACATGCCAAATATACCCCATATCTGTGGTCTTTTTTTTAATTTATTAAAAATTCTTTTAAAAGTAGAGATTTTTTTATTTTTTAAATAAAACATATTTTAAACTTTTGTTGTTAATAAATTAAAAGTAAAAGTATTTTCTTTTAGAAATTTAAAATAAATCAAATTTAAGCCTCTAAAGGGCGTACAAGTACTTTGCCTATAATACACCTACACCCTCGCCCACCAAAAATCTATTCAAGATGCTTTTGGTGGAGTTTTAGTATTAAACAGCTCGTATGTGAAATGAAATGTAAGAGATTTTTTGCTTTCGGCAATACAGTTTCCTTTTAAATGTTTTTTTCTGTCACTTTTTTTGCCCTTTTTTCGGATTCTGGCAGCACTTTGTTTAAGGTTATATAAGACTTAAATTGTCTTATTCAATTTGGTTGCACAAACATTTAGAATTTGTTATTTCGAGATAACAGTTTCTTTTTTTAAGCAATTTATTAAATCCTAAAAAAGAGAGCAATTCTAGACAAAATCCTTGAGCAAAGTTAAAAAAGATGTATAAATAAAAATAAACTTTAATTTAAATTACATTTGTACTCTTTTTATTTTTTGTTGTTGTTGTGTGTGTGTGTGTGTTTTTTTTCTAACACGTTTGTGTAATTTTAATTAAAAGCACGTTTATCATTCGTATTTACTAGATAATATTACAATGTACACAAATTTTGACCAAAAACAAAAGTGGAAAAACCATTTGAAACAAATTTGAAACGTGTCTACTTTTATAAATTGCCTTGTGCACAAATATTTTTCATACCTTTTGGACTTTTGGATTATTATGTGAAAAAAAACATTTGAATATATATTTTTTCCTATGTTGATGCACGAAAAGTTTTAGTTAATATTCGTTACTTTATAGCAGGTTGATTGCATAATATCCATTATTAGTTCATTAAATATTGCCTATTAATGTCAAATATTATGTTTTTGTATGCATCAAAATTGTTAATGTTCCTTAAGATTCAGAAATTTATTAAATTTACACAAACAATATATATAAAAAATGTGAAGGGTTTATAAAAATAGAATAATATGACGACTTAAAGAATTCTCACAAAACTTTTTTTAAGTTGAATAGGGTTAAAAATGTATTTTTATTGTTAACTATTCTACGCATTTTTAATAAGAAGACTAAAAACGAAATTAAAAATAGTTTGCTCAATAAACAAACAATTAAGAACTTATTGAGGTTGGCGAACGATAATACACCAGTTATGAATATGAACTGAAAATTATTTTTCATAAAAAAAATAATTTTTAATATTATCTTGTTTAAAGTATATTTAAGCAGTTTATGAAAGAAAAACAAATTTTCTCAGAGATGTTTTATGGGGACTTGGGGTAAATATGGACCCACTCCAATAAAATTTGGTGAATAGAATTATATTTATATAACATTTAATTGTGCTGAATTGCGATATTAGTGTTATTAAGGAAAATTTAACAAAGTCATCAAGACTTGTATAAAATTTAGTTATGCAGTTGTTTATCGAGATACAAGTGTATTTAACATAATTATCAACTCAAAAGTCAAAGCGATTTGTTACATGGGGGCTAAAATATATAATGTAATGACTTTATGTAAAATAATATCAATTCAGCTCTTTTAAAAAGTAAGTTTTTTGGTTGCGTAATAAAAAAATCTCACACCGCATATAAACTTTAAAATATTCCGAGAAAAATATTTATTTAAGATTCTCATGTAGGAATACCTCTCAATCGAAATAGGTTTCAAAATTGTCCTAACATTTAGCCTCTACAGCAAAATATTTATAAAAAAGTTTGGCATTTGATTTACAACATTTCTTCTCCAACAAAAATGTTTGAATTATGGAATTTTTGGAACCCATTGGTAAAAATCTTTCCATAAAGGCTTTTGTTGTTTTGTTCCTATTACTTACTACCTATAAACTCATACATTTGCATATAATAATAATAATATTTTACATATAAGTATGTACATACCTGTGGCAGACTTAATAACAGCGATAGTATATACGTTCCACCCAATAGACGATAACATCTCTTTGCCATATTTAATGATTTCATGGGATATTTTACCGCAATCCATCGATCAACACCTATTAGCACTAAAACATACGTTGACAAGTACAAACTGAACATTTGAAATAATTTCACCAGTTTGCATGTCAAGTCATTTGCCAGCCATTGGACGGTATAACACCATGCCGCTTCACCGATTATACAAAATCCCGTAACCAAAACATCTGCAATTGATAGATGAAATATCAACGAATATATCGCACTCCAACTGTGACGGGAGTTACGACGTGCAAGACGGGTTTTGTATATATTCCACATAGTTAAAACGTTACCCAAGAGGGAGAACAAGGCCATTATACTCAAAACGTAGACTTTAATCATTGCTGATTTAGACAGTTGCGGCGCATGTTCCAATCGAATTTCATCATCCTCTATGGCGGGTCCTGCAGTTGCTGGTATAAATATATTCGAGTCGGTATATGTTAGATTCGAAAGGAATGCCAATGAGGAATCGCTAATTTTCATTGTTGCAGGTAATTGTGAATTGGGATGTTGTTGTAACCATTGCAAGGCTGTTGTTGAAAGTATTGATGCAGCATTTAATGTTGATTTACCTAAAGTTGGCATAACTGTTTGGCTAGAAGGAGATTGTGTTGTCGAGGTGGTAGTTCGAGTGAAAACATTTCTTAACATTGATTCATGTTGCATCGATGCTATTAATGCACTATTATTCGTTGCATTGCTGCTAATATCGTTGTATAGCAAACTCATTGTATCGTTGGTTATTTGCAGTGTGGCTTTTGTTAGATTATTTACAAATCCTCCAGCCACATTGACTATATCACCCATTCTAGGAACTCTTGCCACTTCAGTGTGTATGTTAATTGTCATGTTTTGTGTTTGCTGTTGATTTTAAAATATATGGATTTTTATGTAACTTTGTGAATTTTACCATCAATAAATTTAATAATTTTTCCACAGTAATTTCGTTATTAAGATCATTTAGCAGATTCCTTGGATTTAAGTATACTATGAAAAGAGAAAAAACAAAATTTTTAAAAAAAAATTATAAAAATGTTAGCATACAATGTATATTGACTACAAGTATTGTCTATATAATAATTTGTGTCTCTCTTTTCTATTATTTTCTTTTCATTTTATTCTTCATAAAATAATTCTGTAAATATTATAAAGTTTTCATATTTAAAAAGGATTAAATAAATAATTCAATAAGTTTATTTTATGAAAATAACCTATTATTCTAAGGTTATTTTCATAAAATAAATATAAATAAAGTTTTATGAACGTGTTTTTTGGCTTATACTCATGAAATAACACAGACCAACGAAATTAAGGTTTTTGAAAACTTTTAAAACCAATTCGACTAATGTAATGTAATGATGAACCCTGATCTGATATCGGTTTTTGAACTCACTCCATTTTCTCGCAAAATGGCATTGAATATTGTATTTATATATTACGGACATTTTATATAAATATAGTTCATTTAAATCGGATGAAAAGAAAATAATATATATTCTTTAAAAGTTTTATAAAAAATGCATGACAGTCGGAATCCTCAAAATCCGATATAATCGCAGCTACTGCTAATATATGAGAGATATCGACCAAATTATTTTTAATATATTGTTTAATTTTTTTATTTTCAATACGACACATGAAGATTTTCTAACAAAATTGATAAAAGTTTGAATCTGAATTTTTGAAACTGTCACCTAAAGGGTTTCTCATTTATGACTATACCCCAAATTCGTTTTAGTTTATCTAATGGGGATAAAAAAGTCACATGTAATTTAATACAAGTGTTTTTAACATAATGAAATGGTTGTATTTTTCTTGTAAAAAAGGTAGAATCCAAAGCTTATTAAACAGAATTATAAATCGTGCTCTTTTGGTTCCGATTGTGCCAATTAATTTTTTTTTAATTTTTGTCAATATAAAACAAAACTTTCTCAAATATTAACTTTCAAATTTCTTAATTTATTGTTTTTTTCGTGTCCAACTTTTAAAATCGATGTTTTTCGATTTGAAAACACAAATGTTCTACCTGTTAAAAACTGCCGGAGTTAGAGGAGATAAAAGTAGGACATACATGGATTTTTGAAATACATAAGTGCAACCTTTCACCTACAAAAAATTAATCAAAAAATTTTTCTTTGGGAAATCTTTAATTTCTGTATTATTTTTAAATTAAAATCGATTTTATTACAAAATTTATTCCAGTTACGTATTATTTTAATTTCTGTGCATATGTCATTTTTATTTTTTCCCTTTTTTAATGGACTTTTTTGTTCAAAATTACTGAATTTAAAAAAATAATCAGACAACTGCCAAAATATTTTTTAAATGTTGTACATAAGAATTTAATGTTGGTTGCAGGTTTTTATACTCTATTAATGTCGAACATTGCCGACCCGACTATACATTCAGACTTCATAACCGAATTTACAAATTTCAGTTACTTAGATTCAAAAGTTTCGGGTGTTCGGTGATGAATAGAATGTTTGTACAAAATAGGTCATTGGTGTACAATTATATATTTGAAGATTAGATTTTTTTAAAAGGTGCTATTGTACCAATTTTGCCAACCCTGGTATGTGCACTTTGAAAACTTTGTATATTCAACTGTTTGATCTTGTTATAATATTTAATAAAATATAAATCACGATAATAACTAAATACTTAGTTAGGGTTTTAATTGCAATTGATGTTAATGCATTTTTTGTTGTTTGCTATTTGACCTGCTCTATTGATTTGCCAATAAATATTATAGAAAAACAAACAAATGCACATATTAATTCCCAGCAAAAAAAGCTTTTAAAAAAGATGTTAACCCGAAGTACTTGAAACTACTTTTAACCAAAAATTAATATTTAAAAAAGTAGCAATAATACGATTGCAAAAACACGCTTTTGTAGATTTCATTGATTTTTTATCAAAATTTGAAGCTATTCGGATATGTTATATATAATGACGGATATGTTATATATAGTGAGATGTCGTTCGAAAAGCTCAACTTCCATTATTTATTTCTGGTTTAATAATTGCATTTTTATCTAGACTTTGTGGAATAATTATTACAACTACTTACAAGGAAATTTTTATTTACTTTAACTTTATGACACACTACTGTTTGCAGTTATTAATTGAGTCAGACAGTCGGTCTGTAATTAAAACAAGTACTAGTGGTCTCTAAATTATAGTTTGTACAAAATTGATTATTTTTCTTATTAACAAGATATGTGTGTATGTATGCAGTTTTTTATTAAACTTTTTTGTATTTGTTTCTCAATGGGGTATAAAGGTGAAACTATAATTATAGTCATCGGTTATTTTTTTTTGAGTTAGAAACGTCCTTTTATTTTTGTTAATTTTATTGCAAGCGTGTTACATATAATTAATTTATAATCGTCTGATACTATTAATTAACATCTACTTCAAATCATATTTATTCATGATTAGACATGATTACTTTTAAAATAATAAATCACATGTATTATAGTTTATTTTTTCTAATTAACAATTTTTTACTGTAGCTAATATAAAAATATGTATGTATTTATGTACATATCATTATACCCTACTTCACTGACTAGTATTATACGTTTTGTGCTGATGTTTGTAACGCACAAAATCATTTCTGATTAATCAATGTCCGTCCCTATATTCTTTGTTCGCTTATGTAGAGTGCAGGTCACAATTTTAAAGATAATTCGATGAAATCCGGCTCATTTCAAAAAGAAAAAAAGGAACAATATGTATTTAGGAGAGTTTGATCTCAAATAAAATTTCCGAAAAAAAGCCTTAATTTGTGGTTAAGACCTAAGTTTTCGTCATTTCCATTTTTAAAGCCTTATTCCATTCCCTTTAAAATTGTTAAAAATTACTGTTATAGTCATTAGCAATTTATTCAAACATATCGTCACCTGAAACGCATACGGCCCTAACTTGCCAAAAATTCAAAATCGATTTTATTGTTAATTCTAATGTATTGCATCAAATCAAATGTTTACACAAAAATTTCCAATATACAAACAACAAAAGGCGCTGTCTACAAAAACATTTAAATATCAAAGATAAAAAGTCTATTTTTTCCATTTGTATGTACGCTACTGTCAACTATCATCACAACTGATAGGTTTTACTATTAAACAAAATTTTTATTTACTACAAGTATTGCCGTTTGCGTTTTAGGTGACGATATGTGTGTATGTATTTGTTGTTTATTTTAACTTCATTTTTCATTATAATTAATTATTCAACAAGAGTCAATAATTAAATGTTATTACTGTATAAAAGTAATTTTTTATCTAAATTCTAAGAAAGAACATTTTAGTTAATTTTTATATGCATTAACTAGAAATTTGTCATTGTTTTATTAGAGTGGTTACGTTATTAAGGAAAACTAATAAAGTACTGATTTTCTGGCGAAAACTTTAAGATACGATTTTTCAATATTTGTATCCTGCAGTGAATAGTTAGAGGGCGGTATCATCAAAAATATCCTTTAAAAAGGAGTTTTAAAATTTTCGAAAGGATTCAAGTGGATATTTTTTGAAAGAGATTTTTATGCTAGTTGAAAATAATAGAAATCTTTGAGAAATGGCGGGGGAATCAAAAACTAGTATTTTGGTATCCCCTTACTATTCATGTGTAAGTATGTTTTTGACTAATGTTTTTAAATTATTTATGTTGTTTAGTTTGTTAGAAATCATTTGGGTTTCATTCGATTTTTTTATCAAAATAAATAAAATCAAATTCATTTATATGAATGTATTGTTTGACAGGACCTTTTTATGCAGTTCATTTAACAGAAAGATTAATGATTATTAAATAATCTGAATAAGATTATGCATTTTGATCTGGTTTAATACCTTCAAGAAGTAAAAACTAATACATGAATTATTAAATTATTTATGTCAAGAGTGTGAGAGTAGGGTATTACCTCCTTATTCGTAAACAGCAATTTATTTTATAAAAAGTTTATAAAACAAAATTTCTATATGATTTTAAATTTATAAATCATTTATAAAAAAAATGTGTCTGAATATGGGGGTGGTTAATATTTATAATTTGACTAGAACATGTTAATATTTTCAGTACCTTAGTTTTTCGGTTCATAGAGCAGTTCTTACTCAACTTACGTTCCTGATGTTTAGAAACAATGTTATATATTTTCTTTTTAAGAATTCTAACCCCTTTATTCATAAAGAATACTTTTTTTAAAAAGGTTTATAAAACAAAAATTTCATACGTATTTTGATTTCTAAATCATTTATAAAAAAATGTTGCCTTAAACATTTCAATATGAATTTATTATCTTGTTAAAATATAATTTCTATTTAAAATACAATAATTAAAACGTTAAATAACAAAAATAATAATGCTTTAACAACTTTAACATTGTAAAAAATTACACCATTTATTTACATGCGGTGTGTATTTATTGTTTGCAAATATTTTTAATTTTCCTAAAAGTTCACAAAAACATTTTTGTTTTTGTTACTTTGGTTCAGAATGCTAAGTTTGTTATTTTTAATCTCTTGACAGCTAGAAAAAGACAACTTTTTTATTTACAGATGCTAGCACAAAAACAGCAAAATAATTGTAAGATTTGTGTTTTACATACAGCAATTTTTGAAGTGAACCTATAATTATTTTCTATACTGTTTATATCTGTATTTATTTATCACCTTTGTTGTGGTGCGTATTTGTAATTGAAGCCTGTTACTGCATTTGATTTATAGCTTTTAAAGCAACATAAGGAAATTGATTATATTTTTTTAACTAGATATGTATAAATACTCGTACCCCCTTAACTTAACCCTCTTTTATTAAAGGTTTATAAAATAAAATTTTCTTTACGAATAAGGCCTTAAATATATGTATTATTCCAGCAAAAGCTTGTATTACCAAGTAATTGGAAAAAAAAGCAAACATTTTCTTACACAATAGCACTTTAAGCTCGCGTTTTTTTCTACTTAGTTAAACTAGGATTAACTTGCTGTTATTCGGAACAAACTTAATGATTGTGTTTTTCAATTATGGCAATACTAACAGTAAACTTTGTTAGTATTGCCAACTTTTCAGTCATATACATAAATAATGTGCAAAATTTTTTTGCAAATATCATTTTTGTAAAATGAACAATAAAGAGTTATATTCGGTCATGTCGAATATAAAGTTTGGCAGAAAGATTTTGTCTTGTAAAAAAACTATTTATGTATTTCAATGTCATCGATATACTCGTTTTTAAGATAATAGATAGTTAAAATTTTTATATTATAAATCTTATAAGAAGAAAATAAATAATAAAAAAATAACAAATAAATATCGATATTAATTACATTTGGCAATTAAATCAATTGCTAACTTGTGTGCTGAGATATTTTTTGCATTTTATTAATAACAATTTCTGTAATTGTAATACCAATTTTTGTCATAGCTTGAGAATTAATTACCAATGTAATTAAATTTGTAATTTTCATATCTAAAAAAAGCTTGTTATACCCTACATTAATATAGTGATGATTTTATTTAGTAGTACTATATTTTATTTCGAAATCCATTCTGAACCATGCAATCGATTAAAGTTTAACAAATTTGTAGTTTTGTAAAAAATTAGATGATATTTTGCTTCAAAGTTTTTTTGGTCTGATACCTCTTTGTGTGTATCATAAATATTAAAGTGTCATTCAAATACATATACTAAAGTTTAATTAATAAACTTTGGTTCAGTTTAATTTAACTTTTAAGGTTTTATTACGAAGTGATGATAATATTGATTTATAGAGAGTTGAACAATTATTGTTTGAATTAATCTAGTTAATAAGTATAGTTTGTGTTATTATTTGCCTCTTTTATAATGTAGAAAGCTTAAGAGATGATACAATTTTAATACAATTATTTCAATGCACATAGAGTACAAATGATGCCAATTAAATTTGTAATTTGTTTTGTTTTTCTTACATTTTCTTTTGGAACATTTTTGTGTTTTAGCATAATAAAAGACTACAGATTACACATAATTGAATATTCTTAGAAATGTTCATTTACTTTCAAATCTATACATGTTGATTGGGTTTAATTAATTGCTGTAACCAATATAACCATGCGATTAGTGTGATTTAGAAACATTTAATTACATTTAACGAATACCGACCGGTTTGATTTGTTAAGTTGTTTTTGATTTTGGTTTTCTTTTGATTCTTATTAAAAGTAAATGGTGCAATATTTTTTAAACAAAGTTAAACATAAAGAAGTATTGTATTACTTGGATGGGTGTAATTTTATTTATTAGTGTCTAAAACTGATATGAAATGTTATCCCAATCAGATAACAGATAAAAATTTGTAATTAATAAAACTATTTTGATTTCTCTAGAAATTATATTTTCCTAAAATTTTTACCAGCGAGTGTTGTAACAAATACGATTTTCCTTAATGAAGTACAGAACACTTAATTCGATTACAGACAAAATACAAAAATTCAAAATTTAAAGTGTAAAATTCTTATTACAAATAAATAATAAACCCAACAAAAAAAAAAACGAAGTACTTCCAAAACCTGTATTAATTTTTTTTTTACCTTCTATGAAATTGATGTGTATTGACTTTCAAAGAAGAGAAATTTTTTGAATTAAACCTATTTTATGTTCGAGGTAATTATTAAAAGCGTGTAGTTTATTTATTTATGTTAATAATATTTAAATCAAATTAATAAATTCTTTAAAACTACAATTTCACTTAAAAATAACTTCCACAAAAAGAACATTAAAATTACTTAATGGCTTTAGATGCAGTCAATATAGAATCAAATAAAAGGAGAAGCCTGCGATAAAATTATGACCTTTTCAGGTCTTTTTCAGTTCTTCTATTGAGTAAATTCTATTCCTTTTTTGCTTCTTTAGAAGTTCTTTTTTTGCTGGGTGATTGTTATTTAATTAAGTAAACAATTAGTAAATAGGCCGCAGTATACTGGGATGATTACACTTGTCAACAAGGATTAAAGCACCGCTGAGTACGAATTCGTCCATTGCATTTGGGACTTTAGCTATCTTGTCCTGAAGTTAAAAAAAGCCATTTTTTCCTATTTATAACTGCTCGGAGACAGGTTTATTTGTAAAATTTGTGCGTAACTCTGTCAACTTTTTTAAGTATTTTTTTTCAAATCCGCTATAGTGGTTAATACTGGCAGACATCGATAAGTCCAATCAGATAGTAATTTTGAGTCGGTTAGAACATCCTCATGTGTGAATTAAATGTTTTTGTTTGTAATAAATAATATTTGCAATGTATATACCTTTTTCAATAAAGAAGTATAGGATATAGTTATGGCGCAGATACAGAGATATTAAATATGTTCACTACATGCAGACTAATAGACAAATATCAATAGATAACTTTATGCACTAGAGGTATCCATTTACAATAAAGGCAACTTCAATAACGGTGCACTGAAACTATAATTCAATCTTTAGACCAATTTTATGTTAACCATGTACTTCGTAACTGGCTCAACTATATGCTAGCCTCCTAAGGACCCTAAACAAGAAATGACTACGTTTCTGCTATGCTGACAATGCCTTACTACTAAGGGTAAACTATCCAAATTATTTATCTAGTATCTAGTAAATACGACTAAATAAGGAGCAGAAGACTAATGTTACTTAACACTGTATTTAGTGAAAATTTTACCTCAGTTTACTTTAATAAAATAATGTAAATGTAAACTCAACAATTCATAATGGAAAAACAGTGATAAATCTTACACATTTTTTATAGTTTTTTTTTTTTTTTTTTTTTTTGTAAATGTGTTCACTGCAAACGTTTGCCAGTGGATAAATAGAAATTTATTTTACATTTGAGACTCGTTAGTGTTTTTATTAGCATCTTAAAAAAAAATACAGTTGTTAAGTATTTTATTTCTCTAAAGGAGAAAGTTTAACGTTATTAAAATGACGTACAAACAAGTAGAATATATATTCACTACAAATTAAGTTGCTTTTTGTTATTTAATGTATCTCTGAACGAGATATTTTTAATTATTTTTTAAATGATTTCAATTATGAGTTAAATTTAGTTTTTAATAAAAACTTATTACATGGAATGCTGTAAAATGTATATGTATTTGATTAAATGTTAAAAGTTTAAAAGTTATTTTGTTATTTAATTGAATTGATTGGTTTAACGCGCGGCACGAAAAAGAAAACTAGTCTAACAAGAATCATTTTTGGATATACCATTAACAAATTTTAAAATTTTTAGCAATGCATCATATAGATAAGAAATTGTAAGTCTAATAAGCTGACTTCCAAAATATACCAATACAAAGTTTAATTATAATTTCACTGCGGTATTTAAATCTTGTACACATGTAAAGTTTCAAAACATTGCAAAGATGCTTTGTGTATTTTCACATTATAAAATATAGAAGATGGAAAGTTTTGTTTCTAGAAGTCAGCTGCTTGTGAAGTTTTATCAAATAATTTTAACAAGCATCAACTTTAAAATCGATGTGTTTGTAATACTTGTTGATGACGTTTTGAAACAGTATGCATCGTCAGTGTTTTGTAGTGCGGCATTATGTAACACACTACCTTGTTCGTATACAAAGCAACTGGCGTTTTGGATGACAGACATAATGTTAATAACCCTCGCTTTGTATACATAATACTATTTTTTACGCGATTTTTATTTTTCGTATTAAATGAGGATGAAAAATTGGCTTTTCAACAAAAATTAAGAATGCAATGTTAAAATTATTTAAGTCAAATTATATGTATTTTATAATATGCTATATTCTACAACATTTTCACTTCCTAATAACTTCCAAAAAAGAACATAAACATTACTTCTTGAGAATGTGGACATGGAATTTGATTCCATGTCCAAGTTCATGGAATCAAATAAAAAGAACATTCTTTGACATTAATCATTTCTTTTTCAGGTCTTTTTCAGTACTTCCTTGGAGTAAATTCTACTTTTTTTCGCTTCTTTGAAAATTTTTCTTTGCGTATATTTCCCTTAAGAAGTAGTGAATTTGGAATCAATTAAAAAGGAAATCCCTCCTATATCAAACCTGTGTTAAAATGAGCATATTTGCATTTTTTATTACTTTCACAGAGTAAATTCCACTTCTTTGGGTTTTTTTGTCTAATATTTAAAGAATAATAACAACATTTATTACAGTTTTTTGTTATTGATTTCAATGAAAATTTAAAACTAAAATTATCCAAATTGTTTTTAAGTATTTATCCAATTTTAATTTGTAATGCTGCTGATTTTACCAAAAAATCGTTTTTTTTTTTTTTTTGTTTTGATGTCGTACCTTTTCTAAAGCTGTTGGTTTGTTCATTTATATCCAAGTGTTATTGAGAAAATATGTGTTCTTTTGTTGTATTAATTAACATTATTATTTGCTTTCTTTATTCAATATTTAATTAGTTTTTTTGGATTTTTTGACATTTCATAAATTTTTTTAAACAAAATATTTTAAAATTTGTCTCAAATTAAATCAATATACACAGTTGTTTGGAAAAAACCAAATTTTGCTGGTTAGTTGTTTGTTTGGCAGTAATTGAGGCAAATAAAACCGCCAGAAATTTATAAATTCGACAGGATGTTTACTGACAAAGACATTTAAATTTATTTATTATTCTCAACATTTACACTAAAATATTTTTTGAACACTTGTCGTTTGGTAAATATTTATTTAATTCTTTTTTTTTTTTTTTTTTGTATTATGGTTAAATTTTTCTTAAATTTATTTTTTTTAATTTATTAAAATATTTCAATTAAATTTTATAAAGAAAAAACAACATTTATTAAATTCTTAACAATACATGGAATTAAATATTTTTTGTTTTTTTTTAAATATATATTTTTTATTTAATTTTTTTAATTCTTAAACTTTTTTATTTCACATTACATTTTATATCCTTTTGTAGTAGATACACTTGCTTATATTTATTTTTTATTAAAATTTATTGATAAATTGTTATTCCTTTAGATTTAGTTGTCGGAAAAATCAACCATTAACATCCGCTGACGCTTAAGAACTAAATGAATATGGCGCCTAAAATGTTCAACTCACTTGAAAACATTTATTGTTTGTTAGCTCAGACCACAACATGTTTGCAACGAACATGTTGCATGTTAAGAATTCTAAAACAGTTGTCGAGCATTTAAAATAAACAATACAAAGTGTTTGTAAATAAATATGTAATAGGTCCTGCAAAAAAAATTTTTTGTACTTTCTGAAGATATTAATGAAATTTTTTAAGGTTTATGGTTAATTTTTAATTTTAATAAAAATTCAAAATTAACTTTATTTCGGTATTAAGTTTGTGAAAAAGAGTAATTTTGCTATCGAATTCTTGTGATTTTCAGAATTTATAAAAAAGACCAGTACCTTTAAAACTTTATTTGCACCAACGAATTATTTCAATTATTTAACTTCTTTTGTTGAATTACAAACTTTAAAATGTTTTCGTGTTAAAAATTTTTCTTATTTAAAATAGCTATATACTTACCCCCTTATTCACAAACAAAATGTTTATTTTATTAACGGTTTTTAAAATAGATTTTGTATGAAAATTTTGTTTTATAAACCTTTTGTAAAATAAAAATTTTATTTGTGAATAAGAGAGTTAGTTTAATGACTTATTTTTATTGTTATTCTTAATAAATTAGATTATAAAATTTAATTTCTATCAATTAAATTATATACTTTCAGCATTGAATGTTCATAATAATGAAATAAAAATATTACACGTTCTTTGTTTTTTTTTTTTTTTTCTTATTAATCAGTTTTTACTTTTATTAATTTTTTCCTTATTTATCTCTTTTGATTAAATTTTTTTGCATGAACAATAAATATAAATACATACAGGTCATTTTCAATAATTTTGAACTATCCAATCATATGGAAGTAAGAAAGTATAATCGCGTGGCTGGCCATATGATACCTTATACCAGTTATAAATATTAAATGTGATATTTTTTATAATAAAGCATGTTTCTTGAATAGTTTCTTGTTCCGATATATTAGCAATTTAATAATTGCAATTTTTCTTAGAGCAAAATTTGATTGAACAATTTAAAAAATATAATTTTTTAAATTGTTTAAATTCTTCGTACAAAATTTGAAGATTCTAGATTTAGGAGCCACGCCCACTATAGCTAGGCTGCCCATTTTGCCAACATTTGTTCACATGGATGCCATATAAAATTTGGACACTCTAGCTGTTGTAGTTTCTGACATATGCGACTTTAAATACTTATTATCAGGGAAACCAAAATATGCAAATGCATGTTTTTTATGGTGCGTCGTATGGACTCATGGATAAGATATTTACACGTTTCAGACCAATTTGAGAATTTTGGCATCGATTTGTTAGAGCATATTTTTGCATATTTTACCCATAAGAGCATAATTTTTAGCATATTTAAGGCATATTTTCGAGTTTTTAGTGCATATTTTGATGTTTTCGCTTTTTTCGTTTTTATACATTTTTATTTTCTTTTCAAAACTTTATTTAAAAAAAATAAAATTCTATTTTTTTAAATTTTTTAGCCTATTTTACAATTTTGAAAAAAAAATTCGTTATGTTATAGTTTTTTATTCAATAAAGCATTATATTTTAAATCGGAAATAAAACCGATTACTTTTGATTTCATGAGACCAATCCATTTTTATAGTTTAAAAAACTAATTATTGGAATTTATGACAACACCGATTAAAATGTCAGTTTAAAAGCTATGAATACAATTGGAAGTAATGTGTCAAACTTTGTCGTTTGAAATATGTTTTTTGGGGACCAAATGGTTTTATGTTATTTATTGGTTATCTGAACGTAAAACGGAATTCTATTATACTAGTTCTTCAAACTATGAGATGAAACATTTATAAAAAAATGTTGTAGGATATAGAATATGACATTAAACATTTATTATTTCATTACAATTTCAGTCTTTTTGAGCTTTTCAATGTTAAAAAATAAAAAAAAAATTTATTTTTGGAGCATATATTTTAAATTTTAAGAGCATATTTTGAGTTTTTTACGGCATATTTAAAGCGCTTAAAACACTTTTTTTAGAGCATGTTTTCGGTTTCCCTGCTTATTATGTATGTGGGCTCCTGGCCTACTTGAATTTCCAAAACAAAAGGTAGTCTAAAGTTTCTTCCAGACATACCAGAAGCCCCTTTAAAAATTTCTAGAAAATTGGTTTTGCCGTTAAGCCGTCTATAAAGTCCAAACAAACATACATATAAACGCACACATCCCCACTGAAGTGGTGTAGGGCACAAAAAGAAATAAATTAAAGTTGTCAGAATGGCCTTTCAGATGGTATAAAATATTTTCTAAATAAAGTTGTTTTTTTTTTTCGCTGTTATAACGTCTCAAAAATGGCAAAAATGTTGTCTTTTCAATTTTTTAATACGTTAGCAAAGTACATATTGGTCGCTGGCTAATGTCGGCCTGTGTTATCTTAATAATTGAAACCCAGCTGAAGTATTTCCTTCTTTCAGCATATAAATATTCAGTAAAGTCGTAATATTTATGCCTGAATTTTATAAAATTTTCCTTTCCTAGAAATGGAGAATGATAAGTTGTTGTTTGATATGATTGTCTTTTGATGGAAATATTTTTTTTTCGATCTATATACATACATATGTATGTAGATGAATTTATATGCATTTACGAAGAAAATTGCAATTTATTTTTTTACTAGTGTTTTTATACATATTTTATATATTTACTACATAAAAAATACATAATGCATGCGTTTGCAGAAAATTACGAGGATAGTTATGAAAGAATAACATATATTAAAACCATGTCAGAATAACCTTAATTATGAATTTAATATTAAACGTTTTACAGTAATTTAAAACTATTTTCAATATTGAACAAGTAAGATTGTTTGGCTTATATAGTACCTTATGTGGGTAGTAGAGTCAATTGTGAACCGGTCCTCATAATATTTGGTAGAAAGATTTTTGATCGTGGGAAACTTACTTATATCAAATTTCAGCGCTAGACTCGTATTTTAAACACAGTAACGGGAATTAAAGTAATTTTTGAGGGGAAAATATATGAGGGTCGGCTCATTTACGTAGCGATCTTCATAAAATTTGGAACAGAGAATTAGCTTTTTTAAAACATATCCGAAGATATCCGAAAACTTGGACCAATATTGTCTTTTTTCAATACCAAACAAACCTTTCCTATAAGAAATATTTAAACGTCTGAGAATTTCATAAGGACCCAGAATATATACTTTTGTTGGTCAGTGGTCAAAATTTCGATTGGTTACAATTGGGATGACAAATTCAATATACTTCCCATCTTTTTTCGTGGTGGATATGAAACTAATGTCGATTTAATTATAACTTTCCTAGTAAAGCTTCACATTAAATATTAAACAAAAATGTTATTCAAATTTTTGCGAGAAAAACCTTAATTATAAAGTTTATTATAAACGTTTTACAAAAAATTTTTTCTTTATTTTTTAATGTTGAAGTCTTATGTCGATTATAGCTTTCCTAGCTACTCTGTTGGAAATTTTACATGAAATTATAAAAAAAAAATTATAACGAAATTTTCATCCAATAATATTGTTGAAGTAGTATTCTTCTGTTTGTATTATTGAAATGCGTGTAAAATGTTTCTAACACAATTTCTAACAACATTTTTTCAATTTTATAAAATAATATAGTTCACGTGAAATTTTAAATAAAAGTTTATTAAAATGTTTTTAATTATTAGACCGTGTGATATATCATAATTTAGATACATTTTAATTTGTCATACAGAATATAAACCTTTAGTTTACTTTCCATATACGCAGAGAAAATATATGGTTCGACTTCGTTTCTACAACTATTGTATGTTCACTGTAACAATATATTGTTAACAAAAACATATAATTGTCATTTTAATTAGATTTAAACAATATTTTTTTTTTTTTTGCTGTAAACATATTCATATTCATGGCAATTATAAATTTAACTACGATTCACTGAAATATAATTATTTGTTCAACAACTAAACTTACAAACAACCATTATATAATATGTTGTTATATGACTTTGTATGTATTTTGTTTAACGCGACAATAAAATTAGTTCAAATAATTCACATTTGGTTTATAGAATTACATATACATATGTATAAGTACATATGTAATTATGTAGTTTTTATTTTTGATACAATACATTTTTCACAAATTATATTGAGGTCAGGATTTTCAATCGCAGGGAGGGAACTGAGGACCGTTCGCAAAAAAATATTTTTTGTTCTTCTTATTTTCAGTACATTAATACAAATAGATTGAAAAGTATTTATACATGAATTTCCTTAACTTTCCTCGGGACACTCTAATGTACAAAACTATTTCATTATAATGAATTCTATAATTGTAATAATTTGTAAATAATTTAATAAATATAAAAAACTTTTTTAACTAATACCTTTGAACAAGTTATTTTCAGTGTATATTTTAAATAAATGTTTGGAATTTTTATGGAAGTTAAACAAAATTACAACAAAAACAACAACCAAAAACCTTATTTTGCCGATAATGTCAATATTGACAACAACTGCCTTTAAAACAAAAGTAACTTCGAAATGCCTCCTGGTAGGGTTTTAAACAAAAATTAAAAATATAACATTGTATAAACATACATACAACAAAGACCAAAAATCCACCATATTGTGTGGGTGTAATTCATATGTATTTGACAGTTTGATAATTCCAAAGGAAAGTCGATTTATGCAAAATTAATATATATTTTTGGTCTAAAGGGGAAAATTTCAAATAAAGTAGAAAATATATGATTTCTAAAGGCGACAAAACTTTTTTAAAAAAATATGAAAGTTAAATGAGAGAAAGGTTATATTTTTAACCCTGATTAATTAAAACTATTTTTAAATGTAAAAGTTTTTATCCTTAATTCTAAAGGAGATTCTAAATTTATTTAAATTAACTTATGTTTCAAAAGGAATGAAAAGAAAAGTTGTTTTTAACATGTAATATATCTTTAAATATTATCCCAACAATAACTTGTATTGAAAATATAATTTAACTTTCTAAACTTGTTTCGTTTTTAATGTTAATTTTAGCAAATAAAAGAAATATGAAAAATGATTCCATCCTCATGAAAAACAATGTCTTTTGTTCATTGCTATAATAAATTTGTTCAATTATTTGCATTTCTATAGAATACATTTGTATTTACACATTTTATTTATGTGTTTGCTTTTTAGTTATCACTTTTATTTATTTAAAAAAAAAATAAAAATTTCTTAATATAAAAACATTCTTCCTACACACCATGAAATTGTAGCTAATTCTAACTTCTTGACGCAATTTGATTTTTTAACAAAATAGTAAATTAAGCTATTTTAAAAAGTAATCGTCGTTTTTCACAAATAGTAGGGTTGTTATTCAAATAAAAAATTTTCGATTAATCGAGAATTTTTTTTTTTTTTTGTTTTTCTTCAAACGAATTAAAAATTTCCAATTTAGAATAAAAAATTACTCGAATAATTTTTGTCGAATAATCGAATAAAATTTCAAGTTACTTTTTAATTTATTATAATATTGAACAAAGAAATACACCAATACTTAATCATTAGATCTGTTATAATTGAAACAAATCTTCTACTACTTTTTGCAATTTATAAATATTTAAAATGTTAAAAGTAAAATGCTTTCTGTTTTAAAAGTGATTCTTTGGATCTTTTAAATGCTTGCAATAAGTGAAACAAATAGTTCCTTGAAAACCTGTTTATGTAGAATTTAGTTGGTATACTTGTCATTTTTGAAGTTGTTTGGCAAGTTTTATTTATATTTTATTAAATTATTCGAATGAAAAATTGTATTCGTTATTCGTTCGAATAATCGAATAATTTTTAAAAATTTATTGGTCTACTCGAATAAAAAAATATTGTAAGTTTTTATTCGAATACCTAAAACCCTAATAAATTGTAAATATAAGTATAATTTTATAGAATATATTTTCTAGAATTTAATGGGAAATAATTTATTAGAAATAAAATAATTAAAATATTAAAATCATATATATTTTGTTTTTACTAAATATTTCATTTGCAAAACTATTTCGTTGTTAATTGTTCCATTATCAAACATTTAAATCGATTACAGTTAATCCACTCTTTGTTGTCATGTAGCGAAGAACAACATTTGGCAAATCTTAAAGATTTAGATAAAGTCTTTTGTTTCTAAAGATATAATCTGCATTATAAGACAAACTGTCACTTTAATGCAAAATAAGTAGAGATAGAGAGATTTTCCAAACTAAATTGAAACAAAAATAAAGATATAAAAATACAATGAAACAAAGAAAACTAAATTTGTTTAATAAAGTACTTGATTCCAAAGCGTTGACAAAAAAATAAAACAATAACAACACCAAAGGTTAAAAGAATATATGGTAGCATAAGGGACAAAAACTTTTTTTGATTTTTCGACTTGATGTCAATTTAGCTTAACTTTCTATCTACATGTTGTTATATATATATATTTTTTTAGTAATATTACAAAACTACTGTCAAAAAGAATTGTATAAACTTATGTTTATTTCAACAGTGTGACCAAAAATTAAAAATACAAAAATAAAAATTTTATTTCTGCCTTAGAAAAAATGTTTTTTACTTCAAATTGAAAAATTGTATTCGTTCTTTATGTAATAAAAAAACAGTAAGAATAATAATTTGTCACACTGTTCGTATAGTACAATGATCCATATAGCTTTTGTGCGCTTATTAAACAAACAGGCAACTAACAAATCCCTAGAATTAATCTACATAACGGACTAAAATCTAAAGAGGCGTAAGTTTCTTTTAACGACAACCAAACAATTTTATTGCCGCCATAGCAAAAAATATACACAAATAAATGTCAACAATTTATTAAAAAATTATGTTTTTGTGATTTCCTTAAAATTTACCCAAAACATAATAATTAACAAATGTCTTTAATTGGTGGGTTTTGCTTAAATTTGTTTGCCAAAATGTTGTCTCCTGGAAGTGTTTAAAAATTACAGCCTTAGAGATTAGGTGGTTATTTTATTACACAAATCATATAAGTTTCCATAGAAATGTATATCTTTTACAATACGAGCTTGTTCAAAATTGTTGACTGTGGTCTTTGTACAACCTTCTGATTGAGCGTTTCGTTTTAAAATAAACGCTTATCTTTTGTTGACAAAAACTAATCAATTCTCTTCTAACACCTACATGTTTATGAACATAGCTCTGAATCCAGACGTATTACACTAAGGGCATAATGGAATCAAATGAATTGTTATTTTTGCAACCACCATTAATAGAAATATATTAGTTTATACATTCACTTAGTAACACTTCAAAATAATGGTCAAAGATCCAACACACTATACATGTATGTAGGTCTATTCTGGGTTCTTCTAAGACTTAAATAAATTCTAGACATGTCCGTCTGCTGAAAATCTTAAAGAAAGTTGACTTTTTCTGAAAATATTTGCTATTGGTCTATATTTCAATCTGCTTGTTCTAAAAGTGGGTAGTCCTTAAACTCAGCAATGCAAGGTTCTTGCAGAATGTACATTAGAGTGTCCCGAGGAACAGCTTTTTAAGAATTTCATGTAGGAATACACTTACTTCGGGCTTTACATGGTTAATTTCTGAATCTTCTCGTGATTTGAGTAACTTTTTACAAAGGAAGAAGTACCATAATGTTTCTTTTTATGGGTTCTTACCTAATTCCAACTCTACATACTTAATATCTTTAGGTTCAATATTAAAAAAAAATTCAAAGAGTACTTTCAAAATTTGATGTCCCCTTTTTAATACAATAAAAGTAGTTTTGTGGACCAGAAATTTTCCCGCAATAAACTTAAAATTACCGAATTTTTGACACCCAATTCGAAAAGATTACTGAAAAAATTTTTGGATCATATTATACTGAGGTCAAGATTTTCATTTGCTGGTAGGGAACTGAGGATCTTTTCAAAAACAAATATTTTTTAATTTTTTCGTGATTAGTACATTAAAACGCATTGTTTTAGAGGTATTCCTCCTAAAAGTGGTCCACAGAACACCCTAATATGCATACATATATGTATGTGTTTAGTGTTTAGTATATGTAAATTTATTTGTGCATTCAAATTTTATTTATGAAGCGAGCAAATATTTGTTTTTGTCAAGCGTGTATAATTTATGCACATAGAAAACAGCTGAGAATTATTTCTAGTTTTAATGAAAAATTTTTATGTCAAATTATATGACATTTATTACAATATGTGTTTGAGCTCAGAATTACTTTCCATAAACAAATGACTTGATTCAACATAAACGTTTAATTGTAAAAATACTCATAAATGGTACCATTTGAAGTTATTAAAATACCTTTCACAGCAAAAACTTTCTTCTTATTGAAAACTACATGCCTTTGCATTACTATAATTACATTTCTAAATCTTTATTTGACGCTCAACAAAATAGCTTAACAGTGGCGTTTTTATTTTTGATACTTATACAGATTTTTTCAAATATTAGCTAAAGTTACTTAACTCTCTGAATCAGGACTCAATCTCCTTCATAGGTCATAATTTGAAATGAAATTTGGAACAAATACTTGACATAATTCACAAGATTAGGAAATTATCATATAATTATATAAATATTTGACGTATTAATAAAATAAACTACCTTATAAGATTCGTCATAGCCGAATATAACACTATAACTTGTTTTTGATTTAATTTTGTATAAACATAATTAAAAAGTTTTGGAAACACTTGTTTATAAATGTAGTTGTGATATTGATTTATATAATTGAAAGTTAAAAAAAAGGAGTTGATTGAAAAACAATATGCATATAAACTTAATTGTTGTTACATCTTTAGTTGAAATACTTTTTCGTTTAAAATGTATTTAAGTTCGGTGTAATAATATTTTTATTATAAAAATACTTTGATTTAAAAATCAATATTTTTAAAATAAAATCCACTTTTTAATATGTATTAATCAATATGTATTTGTTATAATTTCCTTTTACTTATACAAAAATATATAATAATATGTAAATCAAAAGTCACCTCTAAGTTGTCAAGTCAAATATAATTTAGACTTTTTAAATGAAAACTTGTTTGTTGCTTGACATGAATGTAAATAAGATTTGTTTTATGAATTGTGTAATCACACCACAAAAACAATAGAAATTGTTTAGCTTCATGTCCTTGTGTTTAAATTAAATTCCTCATGGATTTTTTGAAACAATACTTATTGTTCTTGTTATCATTTCTCTTTCAAATAAATAAAAATTTTCTTCTAAATACAAAATATTAAATGAAGTCAAATAAACGTGTCCAAATAATATTTTCTCGTTAGAAACAAAGTTTTGCTTAAAATATAAACCGCAAATCTTTAACAATCAACAACAATAATCGGAAGACGAAAACAAATAAATGAATAAATATTTGTTTATAAAGTCCTTTATTAAAATCATTTTACATTTTATTTTGAACTATTTGGGTAAAAGTTAAAACAATTTTTTATTTTATTGCGCATGATATGCGAATACTACATACATACATATTGTTATGAATTAATACTTACATATTTCCTTTTCAACACTTTCTTTCAGTGCATCAAGGTAGCAAGGAAATTTATTCCACTACTACAAATTTGTATTTAACTGGTAAGTAATTTATGCAAATCTTATATATCTTGCGAAAGAAGCCAAAAAAACTTCTGTATGCTGTTAAAATTATTGTTCTAAATTCTGTGCTTTTTGAAGTACTTTTGGACATAAAATAACCAATAGAATAAATAGTCTAGTCTATAGTCTAGTCTATAGTCTAGTCTACAGTCTAGTCTATAGTCTAGTCTATAGTCTAGTCTACAGTCTAGTCTATAGTCTAGTCTATAGTCTAGTCTACAGTCTAGTCTATAGTTTAGTCTATAGTCTAGTCTATAGTCTAGTCTACAGTCTAGTCTATAGTCTAGTCTATAGTCTAGTCTATAGACTAGTCTGTAGTCTAGTCTTGTCCTATCTCGCGTGATAGGAAATCGACATTTTGAGCAACATTGGACTAGACTATAGACTAGACTATAGTCTAGTCTAAATTGTGATGTGTGATTAATATACATATGTATTTATATAGAAATCGCATTTTTTATGGTTCTATTTTAGATTTTGCTATAGTTTATAAAATAAATATTACAATATTTTTAGAATAATGTTTTATAATTTGTTCTAGTTTCCAGAATGTATTTTATATTTAAAAAGAGACAAAACTACATAAATATTTATTCAGAATTTCTAAGATTATTACTAAGAATAACACCACAATTGTTTGCTTTGATAGAAAAAGTCTTCATTTTAAACGAAAAACGGTTGTTTCGGGTAAAATAAACATTTTAAGTAATGAACTGAAATAAAGTAAATGGTAATAACATTTTACAAACTGTAAATAAAAATATTGACTGAATGTGATGTGGATAGAAAAAGCTTTTAAAATTAAATTTGTTTAAATTGAAGTATTCTCTTTTTAATATTTTGAATTTTGCTATTTCATGTTGAGGGATGTATTTTACTTTGCAAACCTTAAAGCGGAATGGATGAATGAATGACCGACCGTACGATACCCTACACCAGTGAGCTTGTTCAAAATGTAGAGTATTTATTAGTTAACAAAGCATTTAAATTGCTATTTTTACCTTAATTCCGAAATATTTTAACAATTTGTTGATAAAAAGATTGATGAATACTAGGGTGACCCCAGAATAGAAGTTGTTTACGTTTTCTTCAGAAATAAAACCTAAGAAAACTTTTCTTAAAATATGTCTGCTGATGTCAATATTTGGTAATAAAAGAATACTTTTTTCTTTGGACATAGCTCACCAAATATTTACCATTATGGGACACCCTATTTAAAAAAAGAAACAAGTGTGAAATGAAGAGAAGTAAGTGAAACTACTAACGAAACAAAATTCTTAAAATATAAAAAGAAGCATGTACAAAAGGTCATACCACAAAATAAAAATACAATTTATCTTGCTTTCGAAATATCAGTATTAATGAATTTTTAAATTCTATTTAGCTGCGTTACAAAAGTTTAGCGTATGTATGTACGTATCAACGATTTTTGTTTCTGAATTATAGCATTGTGTCAAATGGTTTCTAATATACATCACCCTTAAGGGTATGATTTAAAACGAATTTCTGCTAAAACTTATTACTGTTCTGTAACAATTCACTTAATAATAATGAGGAACGTTTAGCGTTATTATGATTAGAAAAATTCTCGAACGGCCAAAGGAAGGTTGAGAATGCCTTAATTTATGCAGTGTAGGGCAAGCAACTGACAACAATGTCATTGACAATTTTCCGCGTAAAAAATTATAAACATCAAAAATAAAATATAAATTAATTGTTTTGCTACATATGTAGTAAATAAAATGTTGAGTGATTTAAAGTTTAAAGTATTGCTGAAAAGCAAATCGGTTTTAATTTCATTTACAAATGCTAAACAACTTTTTTGGCAAGAACCTACAAATCTTTTTAATGTATTAATGTTTCTGAATTTTGTTTGCAAGAAAATAATTGTTTAAAATACTTATCTAAAGACATTAAAATATTTATGAATATTAGAATGCACCGAATAACAGCCTTTTTAAAAATTTCATGTAGGAATACTACTCAAACGATACTTTTGAATGTACTAAACACGAGAAAAATAATATAAATAAATATTTTTTTGAAATGATCTTCAGTTCCTTACCAGCGATTGAAAATCCTCACCCCAGTGTAATTTTTGAAAAGTAAAATATTTTAGATTTTTTCGAAATGGGTCTTAAAATCTCCGTAATTTTCTGCTGATAACGGTAAAAGTATTTTTAAATTCTTTGTAGAATATTTTTGGTCCACAATATGATTTTTACAGGGTTGAAGAATATTATTTTCGCTTTTTATCAAAATATGTTTTAAAATTGTGGTATTTTTTTATTTTATCGTATTTAGTACATTGAAACTCATCAATTTAGAGGTATTCCTCCTAAAAAGAAGTCCGCAGGAAACCCTAATGTATATCCAGAGACTGTATATAATAGTCTCTATGTTAAATTAGTTGTTCAGGAGAATTTATTTCATCATGATTTTTTTTTCTAATATAATTTTCTAGGAATATATTTTAAATGCTTTTATAATTAGAATTTAAAACTTAGTTTAATTTGCAAATTTATAACAAATATAGTATATTTTTTCTACAAGAGTTTTTCATAGAAATATAAAAAATTTATTTTGATTTAATAAGTATAATATAATTTTTCATCTATGTCATTTACACCCATTATCTCAGTATCTGGTTATATTTTATCATAAGGTTAAATTGACAGTTTTTATACAAAAATTAGTTTAAACGGCACAGTATCTACCGGTTAAATTTAAATAAACCAAATAAATTTAAAAAGACGAGAGTATTATGTTTTGATCTAAAATCAATGAAATTAAACTATTAGATCCGTAGTGGTCAATGTATATTTCAGATCAGATTTAAAAGTATATTTTTTTATTTTTTTAATAGTGATGCATACACATATTTAAATAAACTTATAATGTATAAAAGCAAACTATAACACTTTGATGTTGATGTTTTGATAGGTATTACATATTACATAACAACATTCGTTGCGAAATGTTGCTTATATCTCTGTTGTTTATGAACATAGCATAATCGTGATAGCTATATACACATAATGATTCAAAATATCTTAAAACCGAATGGAAATATTGTACCCTTTTATATTATTATCTTTGATCTAAAAATGTTTTTAGTTTTAACAATTAAACATTCTTAGTCTTCTTAAATCATTATTTTTCGCTTAAAAGACGTGCATATTTTATCTAATAATAATTTTCTTCTATGCATCAATTTTTTGTTGCACACAAATTTTACCTTTGCTGCATACTTTACCTCATCATAAAGGTCTTTTAAAATTCTTTCATCAAAATCACTTACTACAATTGTGAAAAGTCAAAGTTTTAAAGAACACATACACACACGAAAGGGTATTCTTATCAGTGATGACATTTTCATACAAAGGCATTTTTATAGTCAGTAAAGGATTTGCAATGGAATGACATCAACTTGTTGTTGTAGAGTTGCGAAAATAACTAGGAACAAAAGCATAATATTCCCTACGGCTATCATATTTTCTTAACATTATTTCTTACACAAAATGGTCGTTCATTTTGTGATAAATTTATCAAGATGTATATTGATATTTAAGGCCTTTAGTTGGCAATAAGTAAAGGTAGGATTTTATAATGCATATAACTCGTTAAGCAATTATAACCGTACTTTAGTTAAAGGATATTGTTAAAGCATAAGGATACATATAATAAGGAGAAACAATGTATCAGCATTATGAAATCTATTAGCCCTAATAGAACTTTGATCTTAAGACTATTATTATACTTAATGAAACAATATTGATAAAAACTGCTACAATAAAAACGATATTCCGTACTATATGATTATATATAAGTTATTATTTTCTTAAATTATTAGCAATTTATTTTATACAAATATAAAGGTCATTTATGCAGAATTTCATCGTGGTCTTAGTGTTTGTAAGTGAATTGTGTTCATCATGTTATTTTCTTACTACAACATTGAACATATTTCAGACTTTAAGGCCCAATTTGGTGTATGTGATGTAGGTTGTTGTATGTTGGCTAGGAGAAATAATAGACCGATTATAAGTATTTTCAATACATGAGTATTTGCAAATTTTCAGTAAATTATTTTGAAACGTGTGCTTAAATCGACTAAGAAAGTAATTGAGATCCGATTGGTATATAGGACCAATATATTTGGGTCTTATTATTATCAACACCAACTCATAACCAGTGGTGTCAATGTAAATATGTATATAGATTTGTAACAAAAACTGTAATAGATTTGTAACAAAAACTGTAATTGCTGTAATTCATTTGCCAAAGAGGTTTTTGCACCAACTAAAACTTAGTTATAATGAATAATCTTTGTTATTACCCTAATGTACATATGTATTTCAATTAAGCAAAACTTTCAAAGTACAACATTTTTAAAAAATTTTTATTAATTTTTAAAAACGGTCTTATTTTATCAAACTAATTTACTATTTCGTGTACCATGCACACATGAGTATCCATTACAAACATCAGCGTATAAGTTTGATGATATATAGCTGATTACACATACATGTAATCCACAGACATGTTTGTTTTAAACGTATTGTATTGCAGCGAACATGTTCGATAATGCCAATTACATATGTTCCACATTTGTATTGGAACAACAAGTTGCTTTGAGGGTTTGTATTTATATTTTTCTACAACTTTTATAAAAATTACGATAAGGAAGAATACAAACAATAAGAACAGGTGGATTTGTAAATAAACTTATACTTTAAATTAAATTTACTTCAAAATATTCACCTCTCTATTTATTAATGTAAATTATGTTTATAAATTTTTAAAGCATATATTTAAGAAATTTAATTAAAAAAAAACAAATAAAAGTTTTTATATTCTTTTAAATCGATTCTAATAAACATTCATAAAAATATATTTCGAAATTAATTTTCAAGGGAAAATTTTATTTTTTAAATTTATCCCGATGAATGTAATTTTTATTATAGTTAAGAAAAAAAGTTTTCCAGATTAATATGTTGCGTTCGCTTGTTAACGACAGGTATCACAAAGGGACCAATAGGAATCAAAGTGCAGCCTTTGTTAACGACTGAAAACAAAAACAATGTTTGTCAAATATTAAATTAATGTATATTATTATTAAGGGCTTGTTTAATGTAAATTTCACGCTTACATTTTCAAGTATAACAACTTTGTAAAATTTATACAATACGTATGAGTACTTTATAAATATTTTACACAAATATTGCTCATACGACTTGTGCAAAAATATTTTAAAATTATGGAGAATTGTATAAAAGTAAATTCATATACAATCCACCTATATATTTTTAATCAATTGTTTTAAATGGAATTGTTAAATATTTAAATTTCATTGTTTTCTTAAAACAATAGTTTTATGCATATGTTTTCCCTGCCATAGAAACTAAATAGTTATATAATATTATTAACGCTGTTGTAAAAATATACTATTTCGTATTAAATAGTTTTTCTATGTGCATAATTAAGTAGTTTGTTATATTTTTTAATTACCAATTTTCGCCACTATTATTAGATAAAAATAGGGTCGCTTTAAAATTTTTAAAACCTTAACCGATCCTACTTCTTTGAATTGACAAAATTATAAGTTCAGATTTTAAAGGCAAATAAAAACTATGTTCTTTAAGTTTTTTTTTAATAAAATAAATAATTTGATTCAAAAATAGTGGGATGCAGTTTGCCAGTTTTAAAGAATAATTTATAATAAACTAAATTAGTTTGCAGTGTCCTTTACAACATACAAAAACATCATCAAACAATGAAAATGCGAGGGGATTTAAATTAAAATAATCTACTCATATTCATATAAATTTCAAAATTTTTTCGAAGTGGGTTATGTTTAAAAATTGGAATTAAAATGCAAATTTTGGATTTATTATTTTAAAACAAAACAAACTTTTTCAAATTCGAAACTAAATAAATTTTCTTTTCAATAAAAACATTATTTTATAAAACAAAATGTTCAAATACTTCAAGCATCATTTAAAAGTACTTTATATACTGTTCTCTTATTACATTTGTAATAACAATTTATATTTCCTTTACAGGTTTCAATTCAATTTTAAATTGTATACTGTTTGTTTTCTCATTACCATTTTTCCAAATGTTAAAATTAGTTATTTAATTATGAAAATTATTTAGAATATGAATTTTCTGCGAAAATTGAATCGAATGAATGTTAATGTGCATAACATTATTTTTTAATTAATACTGAACAATTTGTGTGCAATAGTTTCTTTTTCTATAAAATACACATTCAATTGTATCTATGTATGTATAAGTCAAGTCACATACATATGTACATATTTTTATATTATATTAATATCAATATTTTCTCACTACTTGATGCCGCAAGGCCCATAACTTCATCCATAAGTATTATTATCTAAGTGAACGTGTAGGAACAACTGTTTAAGTTCATGACAATTTTATATGTTGATCACACAATATACTTATGAAGTTATATTTCTTTGCCATAATGGATTACATGCATATATTTAGAAAATTGCAAAAAAAAAATATTTTATCTTTTCATTTTCTGTGATGCTATTTGTATTTTGTAGTAATTCTTTAATTATTTGTTTAATAAAACTTAGTGCATCCTGAATAAAACTATGTATTTTTCTCTTTCACCATTGATACTGATAAAATATTAAATAAAAATGTATTTACTCAGTTATGTATTTGAGTAATAAAATTACAGTACAAATACATTCTAATCACAATAAGTTTATTAACACATACACGTTTATTATTACTAGTTTTTATACACTCGCATAGACAATTAAAAAACCGCCACAACAGTTATTTCTCGTTATGAAAATGTGCGGAAACAGCATGTCATCAACGCTCCTTCCATACCAACAAAAAATATATGTATATATAAAATTTACATATAAATAACTATGTACTCGTTTATTGTGTAAAAGTAATGGTATTCAATAATTTGAGTTTTTGTATTATTCGGCAAATAATTACTTGAGCTTAGGTTAGGTTGATTTTAAACAAAACCCTTATGTTTTATTTACTGGATGTATTTTCGGCCGATATTCAGATACTCAATTTCCTAGTCTTCATTCCTTAGTATTTTGCTATTAGTGTATGTGAGAGCTGTTATATTCGGAATAATGCCACTCTCAATATATTTGGAAATAATTTTGGTGAAATGGTAAAGAAAGTCCTCCAAAGTTTTATCGTTCTGTCTACTTAAGGGATGTTATATTTATAATAATATCACTCCCAAGATAATAATTTCGGTGAAATTGCAAAGAAAGTGGTCCAGAATTTCACCTCTGAATCCGAACGTCAAGTTTTTCATGGTTTTCTCTCCAATATTTTTAATTCTGTATAAAAATACTTATATTATATATACCTTTGTGAATTAGTAAAAAGTTTCTAGATCTTCAAAATAGAATCAGAGACCCGCTTACCCCAACACATTATATGTAGTAATGGTGGTATCATTATTTCTAAGACTGCTGTTCAAAAAGTTTTTCCGAATAAACAATTGTAAAATGTTATAAAAATCGTCAACTGCAACATATGATATACTACATCAATTTTACTTTTAAATATTTTGTTCGCATAATTAATAGAAATTATAAATTTATTTATAGCTTGAATACTCTAGTAAATATTCATTTGTTTCACACACATACATATATACATATTTTTAAATGTAAATTACCCATTATACATACATATGAACATTCGTGTTAAATTGCTATTTATTTTATGTTTCTGTTAACATGCTTTATGAGATTTACAAAAATACATAAATATGCTTACGAACTGCTACACCTATTCGAGAATTTAATCTGATTTAGTTTTCAGACGTAAAAAACATAATGGCAATATTGACGGCATAATTGAGAATTGATATGAAAGATTCATGATTTAACTTCGATATGGCTTCTACTTCAATGTAATACATGTTTAAAACTAATATAACAAAGGTTTTCAATTTTTTTCTTTAAAATTTGTTTGTCATGTTCACACATAAATAGAAAGCAATATTTAAATTAAATAAAACATGTTATAAACTTCGTCATTATTAAATCTTGTTCTTAAAGTATTTAAATGACTACAAAAAAATATTAACAATAACGACTTTTTAACACTTTTGGCACTTGGATTAAAAACGGATTGATACAAATTGTTCAGTGATTTGACAGCGAACGGAGAGAATATTATATGTAATTTGACAATATTTTTTTGGAGTCGATTAAACTAACTGTGTACATTTTCATTTCTGTATATCTTTCCCATTGCAATCCCGGGGAAAAGAAGTGATATTAATGAATAATGATATTTTGATATTTATTATGAAACATTTTCTGTTTTTGACATGGAAATTTCCCTTTACGCCTATTGAAACAAGTAAGGTATGAGGCGACACTAAAAGCCGAACAGGTCATAATTTTTCTCGAACTGACCAAAAGCGGTTATAGGATACGTCATCAATATATATATACTGGACACTTTAAAATTCTAAAAAATCAACGCATACCAGATAAAAAAATTGTGGGAACTTTTATGCAGTGACTCCAAATAAGAGGACAAAGTTGGATTCAGAAATTTCAAACTTAAAGACTAGTTATATAATGGAGAGTATACATGTATATTTTGAAAAATTGCAATCGTTTTCACTTTTTCGAAGAAATTTTTATAAATTAATAAGTTAAAAAAATATTGCAAAATTATTATGTAGCAAATTTTAATTTAAACTTACAATAGTTCTATTCTAAGAACTATGTATGTATTAGATGATGGTGGTTTAGAAAACATATTTTATAAAATGTTTTATTTTAACATGTTGTACGTGTTTTTCCTAATTTAATTAGTCTTAGGGGATTCCACATGCTTTCATAATAATATAAAAACATATTTTTTTGTAATCTTTAACTATAAAAATTTTGTACTTAAGCTCGTAATTATGTGTATAATGTTATTAGTTTTTTATTACTAACATTCATCAACGTTCTACATAATTTTGTTGTACGCAAAAAGTTTTTATCTCCTACATTACAAAGTTTATTTTACACATATTATTGTTATATTCTAAGATTATCTACAGTTCTCCTTCTTCTTAAGTATGAGCGAAATAAAACTGAAAGCGATGAATGTCACACATTTTTAATTTAATCAGATTAACAGGAAGTTTTTAAGAATTAAAAAAGTAAAACAAATTATGAGTAATTGAAAGCCAGACACAAATTTTTTAATCTATCGGTCAAAAACTGCCGCAGTTAGGGAGGGAGTCAAAGTGGGACATTTTAGGCATACAGAGTTTTTTTTAATGAGTGAGTGTTACTTTTACCTAAATATTAAATAACTTTAAAAATAGGAAACAATGTAAAAAGTCAATGTAAAATTTAAATAGTTTATTACTTTTAAATATTTTATTTTTTAGTGCATAACACAGAGTTCTACTTTAATAACATTCACTGAAAAATTTCATAAAAAATGAAATTTGATATCTAATATTTCTTATTATTTATAAAAATCATAAAAATTTCGTATATTTATTAAAGTAAATGTAATAAAAATCCCAGTTTAATTTTAGAAAACTATAAAAATTTTATGTACACATTTATGTTTGTATATCTATAATTTTTATCCGCACTATTTACTCGTACAATCTACAATAATGCAAGAAGAAAAATTTTTGTATTTAAGCAATAAAATATTTGAAATTTTCAATAAACAGTGAAGTAACGTAATGTCATAGATCGTTCACTGAAATCCATTCAGATCGAAATTAAAATTAGTTTTGTACCTTTCTATGTACAACTTAAACAACACAGCTAAACATCGATTGCAGACCAAAAATACTCTTGCATAAATTTTAACTATTTTTTCTGCGATAAGCTCAAAATTAAGAAATCACCCATATATATACTGAGATCAAAATTTTCAATCTATGTTAGGGAACTGAGGACGTAACATAGTTTTACATGTCACTGTAAATATATGTTTTCTTATTTCCTCATCATTTTTATTTAGTCTAGTGTTTAATCAAACTATTACTTACTGGCCCCAGAAAAAGTGTAAAACATTTTCAAACAACAACTAAAACAATAAAAAAAAACTTCGAAAGAAACGTGTTATTTATATCACACCCAATACTGCCACATTCCGCAGATATCACTAGTTGGCGCTCGTACAACTAAGGAATGTCTACAGTCATTAAAAAGACATAATTTAAATCCATAAGTTCGACAAATTTTGGTAACGAGTATTGAAGGTAATGTAGTTATTTCACACATTACTTGGTAATGATAAACCATCTCAGATAGAGAATAGTCTAGTAAACATAAACAATAACTAAGGCCAGCGATTTATGTTCGCTGTTCTGTTTAAAGACCGTCCTTATCTGAATGTGAATTTATCTGTCGTTCTGAAATGTATTAGTATTTAATAATATTTATTGTCTTTATGGTTTCTCTTTTATGATGGCCCTTTTAGTATTTGTTTAAAGGATCCCCGCAGTTCGGCGCGAGTGTCACAAAATAGTGGTTTTCCACAATATTTAGGTCTAAAAACTTCCATAATATTTAGGTCTAAAAACTTTACAATAGAATCATAAAGTATGTTAAATAACATATCTTTAGCGAACAGCAAAAAGTATTTCCGATATATAATGATTGTTTTGTTTAATGATTTTTTTTAAACTTTTGAAATAATCGAAAAATACATAGAAGTTAACTAAGTAGTTGATATTTTGTAAAATATTATCTAGATGGCATGGATTTTCAGACTCCTTATAAAACTTCTGGGATGTGTATAAATGCTTTTAAGTGTATATGTAATCGTAGCTATGAACAGGATAATAAAACTTGTTTATTGTTAATATATCAACAGCAGCAACAACAACAATGTAAATAAGTATATTTTTTAATAATGATTGTAGACAAAAATTTTTTTTTTTGTTTTCATTTTCCTCTTGTCCTTTTTTTAAGATTCATTATTAACTTTTATTGTTTATATGTATGTGTGCATGTATGTACACTAGGGTAACCCGTCGCCCAATTTTTTGTAGGCCTCTCGAACAATACGTATTGTTGTACTAAATACGAAAAATCTTTTCGAAATGTGTCTGAAAAATAATATTAAAAAATCTTAAATGGATGAAACCAATTGTAAAATAAATGTTTGTATATAAGCCACAAATTACTACAATACGACACCTATTCCTATAAAATGCAAAAATATAAAGTCTTTCCAACTCAAAAAAATTTTAAAAATATTTTTTTCATATTCAGCTCTAAATTACATAATTTTTAAGACCCATTTCGAAAAGATTGCAGATTTTTTTCAATATTATACCGAGATTAAGATTTTCAATCAGTCGGGAGTATTTTTTTATTTTTCTACATAAATATGGATCCATTAAGTGGTAAATCTACATGAGATTCTTAAAAAAGACGGTTGCTCAGGACACTCTAATGCACATATGTATGTATTTATGCTTATAAGTATGTATAGCATGTTTATGTAAGATTGTGTATTTTTTTAATTTCAAACTAGTCTCATTTTTATTATGACTGCGTCATAGATTTTGATCGTTTCCTTTTCATTTTCTTTATACGATTATTCTTCATCATTGCTTTGGAGAAAATACAAAATATATTTCATAATAAATCATAAAAATAAGGAACATTGTTTTTTAATAAACATGAAATGAATTTATATCTGAGAATCAAAGCAAAATATACAGATTTATTTAAAATTTTCATTGAATTATGGGTTGTCCTCCGATAGGTTAGTGCTCTAGTTTGGTATACCGGCAGTTTGGTATACCGATATATAAAAAATTGGATTAAAAACTAAAAACTATGACTCAAACTCAAAATTATTTACGATTCGGTGTAGCAGAATGTAACATTCTTACTTATTTGTATTAATTTCAGTTTTTTAGACGTGAAGATGTTCACTCTTTGAATATTTTAGAAAAATTATAATCAATAACTCTACACAATTGGTACTTCAAACGAAGGGTATTTTAAGGAAATCTTCATTAGAAAGATCAGCACATTTCTACATTTGCTGTACCACAGAATAAGTGTATCAATCCGAATCATTTTCTGAGTGGATTTATCCAAGTCCGTCTGACATTGTTGAACCTTGTAATCAAACTACAGGTGAGAATGTTGAAGATAATTTGGTACATATGTATATCACTTTTGACCCAATGACGAAATATCTGTTATTATTATGAAAAGTATACCAAAATCTCTAAAAACTTTATGCACTAACTAACAAAAATACTTTCACCAAAATTTTTGTTTTAAAACTTTTAAAACTATTTTAGTTTTTGGTATTATCAATAATTTTATTACAAGTCTTTATTTTTATAAAATAATATATGTGTTTTAATGTTAATCTCAAGATTAATATCGTAAAAAAACCGAAACTATTCCAAAACTAGCAGAAATATTTTTTTTCTTTTACTGATAATAAAGTAAATACCGGCAATTTACTTAATTCCATTAATTTCCTTTCTTACATTTTATATCCTATTCAAAGGATAATAGTATTTGTGAAAGTATGTAGAGTATTGTTTGTATCCGGTCAATCTCCGACTGATGACTTTTAAAAACAATACTCTGTGTAAATATTTATTTATTTATCCTTTTCTCAATCTCTGCGTATAATTTGTTATTTTTTTTCAGTGAGTGTTTGTCCTTTCTTTTAGTGACACTGGTCATTGAGCAACTAAATAACAATGACTGAAATGTTTTCATCATATAAAATAAACGGCAAAGCAAAGATGTTGCTGTTATGTAATTGAGTGCGTGTGTTGCTGTTTGTATAAAAAACATAGAGGATGGACAACACGTAATGTTATATAATAAATCCATTGATCTTTCTGAAGAACAAAACAACTATAAGAAAATCATAAAAACAAAAACAAAAAAAGCTCTTAATTTATTTAATTTTACGGATGTGACTGGATAATGTCATAAACATTGAATATTTTTTTTTCTAAACTTGTAGGCAATTCCTAGAAGAGAAAGTGAGAATAATTTATCGAAATCTGTTGTGAAAAATCAAATTCATGCGAATAAATTATTTGTAAAATTTCTAATACTTATAGTATGGTTTCTTACCTTCGCTTCGTTTAGTTTCTTCTGTTAAAACTTACCAACGTGACCCATTTTGTTAATGTTGTGAGTAAAACAAGGTTTTATTTGCGTCCAACATGCACATTATTTCTATGTATAGATATATTTGTGTCTGTTAAGGATACTTAAACAATAATGTAAGTAAATACACGGAAAGAAAATAATAGATTGATACTCATAAATCTATGTCATATAGAATTAAACGTTATATACATAAAGTGAATTTTATCGTGATTTTATGGTTAATGGGTTCCGACCGGTTAGAATCTATTCCTATTCGAGGCAAACGATTGTATGTCGGCTAGGTGAAATGGACATGGACATTTTCTCTGCGTGTAAGTGCTATATGGCAGTGGTAAAACGTAATATATATTTGACATGGTAGATTTTCACGTTCTAATTTAAAAAGATTTTGGTATAAATAGTTCTATTTGTTTATTGTGTATCCATGTCGAGTTTAAGTTTGTAAATAAGTTTATTAAGTTCAAACACAATAGTGCTAAATACTAAAACAAACATTTTTAAGAAGGTTACCTAAGAAAACGCTTAATACAGTTTTTTAAGAGTTACATATTTTTACTTTTTTATTATATCTTCTTATTATGTAATAGATAATTGTGAATTGGTTTTAATTGAATATTTTTAACATAATTTATCTCAACTACAATATCGTAAACCACTAGATTTCTCCATACAAAATGTATAAAAATTCAGTGTCGACAGCGGTTGTGGTTCCAATTGTAGTCAAGCTCTTATTAGTGAACCTAAATCGTTTAGACAACGTTTATTCATGTCATTTAAGGAAATGTTAAAAAATAAATAATATAAAAAGTATTTCATATATTAGGAACAAGTTTGGATCCATTCCCCAAGACTATTTACATATGTATATGTATGTATGTATGTATGTATGTATGTATGTATGTATGTATGTATGTATGTATGTATGTATGTATGTATGTATGTATGTATTTATTTTATTGTAGTATGTATTAATACTAATTCCAACAATAAGTATTGTATTTTTGTATTGTATTTTTAGTAAACATTAAAGCACGTTCAAGTGTATGTGTTTTGAGAGTTTCCAATTAAATAATTTCCTATATATTGAATTTCGAACTCTTTCAACAGTTATGATATCAGCTTTAAAAAGTAAATGCTTTCTGATAGTTTTATGAAGAAATTCGATTTAAAAAGGATACCCTAATGTTAATATTAATTTGTGCTGACAAGTAATTGTATCCTTTTGTCATATATATAAAATTATATAAAGCTACTATGGAATTGAAGAAATTTCATAATAAATAAAATTACATTAAAGCCATAAAACACAATAACAATGAAACCTTATATTTAAAATTTATAAACCCTTAGCTCTTTAAAAGAAAAAGAAAATAGTTTGATAACGTTGTTTATAAAACGTTTCCATTCAACGTATATATTAAGATAGTAATCTGAGAAAATGTAACAGCTAAAGTCCTCAAATTTTGTCACTTTAGTATCAATATGAATATAAACAACAAAAATAGCTGAACAAACAATAGAGGCTACACGCAGAGAAAAAATATAGTTGTGGTATAATATTGTAACAAAAAACATATGATAGTTGCCCTAACCATGCCGAACCATGTTTTTTCTCTGCGTGTAGTTATTTACCCTTAAAAATTAAATATGAACAATTATTTAGCTAGTTTATACATATTGTGCAAATCACAAACGAAATGACAACCTTTACATATGGGGAATTACGTGCCAAGTGACCTAACTTGAAAAATCAATGCTTTTCGATTTGGATGAAATTTGCAAAAAGGTTAGTACTAGGGGATAGTTGTCAGAGCTGGTCAAGTTGGACATTTTGGTCATACAAGGTTTTATTCAAATGATTGTAACTTTCACCAATTAGTCCTAACAAAAATTGTTCATGAGTTCAGATAGCTATTTCTTCATTCCCTCTAAGAAAAATGTTTTTATTAAAAAAAATATTTTTTTTCAAAATAGGCTCTTTTTTTGCTTAAAAGAAAACTTTTACGATTTCGTTGAAGGGCTTTATAGTGCCATAATGGAAAGCGAGTGAGATATCTATCAAAAAATATATTTTTTAACTGAAGAACATTTTTTTTCAATTGTGTCTGACCAAGTATCTAATAGTACTAACCTTAGTACAAATTTTGCAAAAATTGATTTTTGAGTTGGGTCACTTAACATGAAATTGTATGTATATACCAATCCATTGAAAGTGAAGGGTATAATACTAGAATGTGATAATTAATGATATATTTTTTATTTTATTGATTTCTAAAAGAGGATTTTTTGGTATGTATATATAACACATACATATGTACATATCGTCACCTAAAATAACAAAGGGTATAACATTGGAAATCGATATATGTTGTAGCTGATTCTTAGAACTCTATTGTCAAAATCACCGCCTTTCTATTAACAAAAAGTTCAAAAGGACTAAACATAAATTAGCCATATTAATTAGTCTTCTTCTTTAATTCGACATTGAATATTATTTTATTCTAAACGGTTCTTTAGTAAGGTTTCAAATATTGTCCTCTTAGTTTTAGACTTACTCCGAAACTGTATCAGCTTAGTTTGTTGGTAGCCATAGTATGTTGAATCTTATGTACCGAATTTATCGCATTATATTACCTAAGTTCAATGGTCATTAGTATTAAAGAAATTCATGAGACCATTTGCTGTTTGTGTATCCTTGTCGAGGCTAGCATTCCCAATTTTGGTAAAGCAGGTGACCTTTTTCTGGCAAGATTGCTGGTCAATGACGCTGTGTGCATCTTCAGGTATCACAGCTTTCGAGTCGAAATAAGACCGTCCTTTGTTCTTGACAAGATTAGCCATGGAGTTCTGATGAATACCTATTTAAGGTAAATACTTCTTTCTCTAAGAGATATGTCTTTTTTCTAAAGAGATACTCTTCTTAAGAAATGTTACGACCTTTTTTATTTCAAGTGAAATGATACGTTTTTATAATAAAAATTTTTAAATTGTTTCTAAATTATCATATAAGTGTCGGTGTACAATGCGGGGAGAATGAGACTAAATATCATGATTGATTATTTTGTTTTCTTTTTCTCATACACCAAATCAAAAGTTTATCAAAAAAAGTTTCGACTTAGTAATCAGACTTAGAAAAGTGGTTATTGGTAATGCATTTGTAAATCCGATTAAAATGTGTGTTTCTTGAATTATTATTTTAAATAACTCTTAAATTGCAAATGAGCGGTCAAATTTCGATACATTGTTTATGTAACACATACATACATACTATATGTACATATAAAACATAACTCAACAATTTGTTTAATTTGACACAAATCTTCTTAGAATTTTTGCAAAGCACACAAACATCTTTAAAATATTTGTACATATATTTTACATAAATATGAAACAATTTCTATTTATTTTGTCAAAGTATGACGTATGAGAAATAAATAAATATTTTTATGGTAGACATATTATTTAAGCATTTTATTTATGTTCAACATGTCCAACTCATCCGACACCATGACGTATGAGTTATAAATAAATAAATATTTACAACAATCATATTACTAAAATATAACTAGATTTTGTGTTCTTTTAAATTTGTTAGATTATATCTTGAGCCTATATTTTCTACAAGTAATAGAATTTGCCAAAAAAAAAACTTTGTTTACAAAAGTTGTTAATATTTTATTTCCTTTTGTTTTATTGTTTCTTGTTATTCTTCACAATAAAATTCACACCTATTTTTGGTTTTATTACATTTATTTGCTTATGTGTATTTTTTTTATTTCTTTGTATTTGCAAATAATCTACAGTGGGTTGTTTGTGTAAAAATGCATATTATTTATAAAAATAAATCATTTTATAATTATTTTGAAATGCAACAATATTTTATTAACTGTAATATTGTTGCTGTAATTAGGTACATTTCTTTTCTGCATGTAGTTTAAAATGTAAGTCAGTTGCACTTACCAACTGTGTTACATTTTAAATGTTGCGATGTTTGCCGATGTAGACAAAAACAAAAAAATTTAAGAACTATATTATTAACATATTCTGAAATTATTATGTTATTCTAATTCTGATATCAAGGAATTAAGCCAACGGTTATTTATATCATTTATTTATCATTCCATAAATAACGTACTTAAACTTCTTAAACTTCTTTATATAAAAATTATATTAGAATGAAAGAACGCAGACATAGTATTAACAAAAATTGATTTGACTAAAGTGTTTATCTTTCCTGTTAATAAAAAGAAATTGAAACAAATGAGGTCAAAATTTTTAAGTTTTTTGTGTTCTTTCTGGAATTTCTGAAAATTATTTATATTAATAGTTAAAACACGTTAAAAAAAACTTTCTAGTCCAATACTAGGCAACTTTGTTTTTTTTTGTCTATATGAATTTTAAAATATTATTAATTTTTCATTTTTAATTTGATTATGTTTATTGGGTAAACTTCTTCGTAAATTGTATTAACAACTAACATGCTTCCATAACTTGATAATAAGTAAATAACATACTAGTGGAATAGTCGTCTATTGAAAACACCAACATAACGAAGACATATATATGTATATCTAAGAATGTGGAATAAAAAAATAACAACAAAATATTATTATACTTTCATATTCAGGTTTTGGAAAATATTTTATTCAATGTAACTACCCAACAAAAAATAACTTTCCAGCAAAAACTCGGTAAGTCCCTGGTTCGTATTCTCACTGGCTCTTTTTTATTATTAAAAACAAAACAACTTACTCAACAACTTTTTTGTAAGCCAAATTACAAATACTTTTTTAACTCCCTATATGTAAGAGAGCATAGAAGTTTTTGCCTACAATGACATTACCGTGGTAAAATAATAAGTTGAAATGCTAATGAAGAAGTGGTAATAAAAGGTTTTATTAGTATTTTAACTCATTACTATTCACTGTTTGTGTTTCCTGAGTTACAAGCGAAATGAAGTAGAATTTATTCCATGGTAGTACTGAAAACACCTGAAGAAGTGATTTAAACACATAAGAGGGATATCCTTTTTATTTAATTCCACAGAAGATTAAAAATTCACTAAGTTTTACTTTCTTTTAAAAGTACTTCGATTTTTTGCTGGGTAGCAGTATAAAGAAATCATGAAGTTTTTTTATCAATATAAAATACGATTAAAGAAATGTACATGAAAAAAAGTTACAAGTATCAAGGGCATTGTATTTCTATCTAGAGAAATGTATATTTATGAATGAAGTATATATGAAATATTTATGAATTTACAAAAAAAAGGTATAAATGTTTTTTTACTACTTTAAGTTACGTAATATGTTTGCGTTTATTTACCCAACCATTTAAAATATAAGGTAGACCTGACCTTTTTTTTATTATTGGATAGTTAAAAGTAACAGGTGCAAAATTTTTTACCACTTGGTAAAGGAAACATAATATTGATTTCATGATTTTAAATGATGTGGTTTTGTTTGCTAATTTTTGCAACTACGCAACAACATTTTAAAAATAAATATATGATTCGCCTACGATTTTACGGAATTTATTAATTTTACAAAACATATACATTAATCTAAAAAACGTCAATGAAATAACACGAAATTTATTCAGGAATATCCTTATCTACATATATATATGTATATAAAATTCTTACGTCATTGACTGATTAATCCGCCTAAACGGTGGAAATTTAAAAATGACCCCATAAGGGAGTAAGCAAGTAAATAACTTATCGAATAATAAGAATTTGAATTGAGTACTTTTTGGATATTTGTACCTCTATGAATTGAAAATTGTTCTCTATTAACTTTACATATGAATACTTAACGGTAAATTTTATTTTATCCAAACTTATAGAAAAAAAATTCTAATAAAATTTAAGAATTTAGTTAATTTAGCATCACTAAATATGCTAGTTGAGTGCTAGTACAAAAAAATGTTTCGTTTCTTATACTCTTTATACCCTTAACCTTCGTTAGTTTTCCGAACCTGTGAAGTATATATATTCTGGATACTTATGTATTTATAGCTGAGTCGATTAAGCTATTTCCGTCTGTCCGTTTATCTATCCGTCTGCCTGTTGAAATTCCCCAGGGAGCCTGTTACCTTTGTGAAATCTCCACCTTGCAATCCCGGCGTAAAGAGGTGCTACGAATACCTTTAGTCTGCCGGGACTATAAACTGATGATGTAAAATGTTTTCTCGACTTCACCTTAGAATGATTTGGCAAGGGGTCTAACCAAAGCACCAGGAAATCTGATACTACGGGTGGCCAGTTGTCCGCAGGATTTGTCCTGGCTAGTCAGTTGGTTGAGGTTCTTTGGGATCCACGTAGTGGCTGTGGTTTAATACCGAAATCGCGGGGAGGGAATGTTAGTTTAATACCTGAAATATATGGAGCCCGGAGTTAATGCGAATCTATATAAAGACAATTTTTGATACTTTTTCTTCCTTCAAAATAGTTATCCGTTAGAGAAATTTTTGAATCTAATTGAAGTGTAGAATAAGCGTCATTATTAATAATGATAAAATCAGCATATTTTAAATTTCAATGATGTGAAAATAAGATTCAAAGTAGCCGTACATAACTCTAGTATTGAATCATAAAATAAAAACACTTAAATATTTCATTTCCATATAAAAATTGTGTCTGTAAATAGCTTGGAGAACTTGATGTACCAGTCTAACAATCCTTATCAACATTAGAGTCAAATGAAAATACTAATAAATCAAAAAATGTTGCAACCGTTTTGTTGAAGCACAATTTTGTATTAGTACTTAGTGAACAGTAGTAGAAACTCTGCCTAATACATTGTTAATGTTTGTAGGCGTGTATAGAATTACCCGGCGGTTTTAAGTGCCTTTATTATTTTATTGGATGTTTATGTTTTCTCTCGTGTAAATTAATGTATTTTCGATGAATTACTTTTGCCAAACTTAAAAAAAAGTTTATAGAAGCATAGTCTTTAACCATTTAATGCATTTGTTTAAGCGTATTTTTAGTTTCTAAAAATGCAGGGCAGCTTGTATAATTTTACTGATATCATATATTTATTCCTTTTTTATGCACTCATTATTATAAACTTTGTTTTTTAATGTTTTTACTTACCAGCAACATTTTTGGAGAGGTGTTTATTAATGTTTTCTTTCCACTTTCTGAACTATAAACTTCCTACTCAATAACATACATACATCAATATATATACCAATACTTATATATAGTATATATGAATACATAAATATATTTATTATGTAGTATTTATGATTTATAGATCGATAGATGGTTTGTAAGTGTAAATTGTTATTTTCATTTTATTATTTATTTCTTTGAACCACTTATCAAAGTGAAACACAATAAATAGGGGGAAAAAGTAACCATGAAAGGCTTTTATTTTTTAATGGCAATTGCATTTTGTTAATAGCCTAGAATACAAAAATAACAAGAATAAATAAAATATATTTTATACAAACAAAAAGACAAAATAATGTAAAATAAAAGAGAAAAAACTCTTTACTCGTAAATAAGAAAAGTAAAAACATATATTTTTACGCATCATTTGTTTTGTTGTTCTTTTAAAATAATGACACATTATTAAGCTTTAATTTTCTAAAAATGGGCTAAAATTTATTTACCTTTTTTGTTGTTTTCTTTCCTCCTCGTTTCTCAAGAAAACAAATTTCATTAAATTGAATTGGTATTTATTTATTATATTCTGCGATGAAAAGTATATTCTTGTGGTGGAAACTCACACAAGCATAGTTAGATATACATACATATATTTTTTAAGGTATTACGATCATTAAGCTTTATTTATTATATTTTTATGTTGAAAGTCTTGAAGTAATATTTTTAAAAATATACTTTATACATTAGATTTATGTTAGTATAAATCCTTTAACAAATCTTTTTATTTTTCATATGAAGTTATAAATAATTTGTTCAATCATATGGTTAATTTATTTAAAATTAAACCAGATGGGTGGGAATTGAGAAAGAACCTGCCACTGGGTTTTTGAAGAATGTTACAATATTTAATATAACAAATAATTAGACCATGCCAAATCTTATATACCCACCATCAAACTGTATGTAGTAATTGAAATGCTCTCTTATAAATATTAATTTTATATTATTATAAGATTTTGGCTTGTAGGAAACAGAATTTTGTCTCTTTATATCGAATTTCAGTTCTAAACTCGTATGGGGCTATACGAAAACGTGGACTGATGTTGCCCATTTTCAATACCAAATAAACCTAACATATAAGGACCCAGAATACTATAATATTAAAATCTAATCAGAAAAACAAAGAGGTTGTATAATTTTTATTTGGGCAATAGGTGCACGTTTTCTCACGTTTTTTCTTCTTATCAAATTGCTTTTTATTATAAATTAATTTTATAATAAATTAATTTTTTATAAATTAATTTTTAATTTATAAAACATGTTTCTGGTTTGAATTGTAAAATTTAAATTAATAAGTTTTTTAGTAGCATCAACTAGAAAAGGCTTAAGAATGTAAAACACGATGTTGGTGTTGAAAAATTGTTTATTATTTGCAAATATTAAAATTTCTGAATAAAAGGAAGTCATACGAAGTAATTATATATGCTTGCAAATTTTTTGGAAATCCATTAAAAATTCAAAAGGTAATACTATTTTAGTTACCATACACATACCATATTCATATACCAATCGGTTCAGAATAGCTTTCAAAGTCGATTGAGCTATGTCCGTCTGTCTGTGTGTCCATGTAAACATTTTATAGTTTTATAAAATTTTGATTATAGTATTCATTTGACCAAAGGATGTTTCAATAACTAGTAAAATATATTACTACGTGACAGCAAACTAAATGGAATAGATAAATACAAGGATGAAACTTGATAGTATTTTTAATTACAAATTTTCAACACTTTTGAATTTGACAAATTAAATTAAATATATTTTATTAAACACATACATACACATGTACATATTTAACCCTTCAATACTTACTAATCAATTTCAATGTCGTCAGCTATTTTGCAAAATACTATTTGTTTTTATTGAAATTTAATATGAAATTTGACATTAAACAATAACGTAATGAAAGGCAATATGTAATCAATCGTTTTAAAAGGTGTAATATTTATTTGCGTCTAATTTTAGAATACATATGAAAACAGAAAATGAAATGGATTAAAAATAATTTATAAAAGTTTTGACACATGATATTATTTCACGAAAAAAATACATGCAGATTACAACCTTATTAATAAGAGAGGAACAGTTTATTTAATTTATTTATCCTTTACAATACAAATTGTAATGTAACTTTATTTAGGGATGACGATAACCCGTTGTATAAAAGCATATACATATACATGTTCTGTTCAAAATATGCAACAATATGTGTTTAAATGTAAAGTATCATTTCCCGACTATACATTCTTACATTTATTTATTGAAATCATTTTAAGATAATGAGCTCATGTCTATCAACATCGAACGATAATAGTTCTAATTTATGTTGGTTGGTCTACTGAACATAAATTATATTTAATGTGAATAAATACATACTTATTGATTACGAAAACATTATTAGTCTTGTAGACTATTTTAAACAAAACAAGTATGAAAGTCGGACATGGCCGACCATATGATACCCTACACCAGTCAGTATGTTAAAAATGTGTAGTATTTTGTTTTTTCTTAATTCCGTTTAATTTATTTTTTTTTCGCAATTTCGTCACACTTTTACTTCTTTTTGGCCGAAAAACATATCTTCTACAGGATATGGGAGTGAGATTATATATGGACCTATCCTTGTAAATTTTGGTTAAGAAATTTACGTCCACTTCAAGGTTATTTATGTACAATTTAATCGTGTTATTAGTGTTTATAAGTGAATTTTTACCTTCAAAAGATTTTCTTAATGCGAGTTTTTATGAATCAAATGAGACCCGATCATTACAAAAATCGGCAGTCATTTAAACTTCTTTAAAACTAAGTTTTACCGATTTTTTACAAAATAGAACATATTAAATTATGAGCCTAAAAACCCTATTCAGAGGGTACGGTTGTATGGGGGCTAGACAGGGGGCAGTTGGACAGTTTTCAATATATTCCGAGCCGATTTCTTTTCTTCAGGGTGGGTGTAGGATCAATATCAGCACAAACACATAATACCCTTCCCATTATAGTGGTGTAGGGTATAATTATCTAAGAAGTAAGAAATTATTGTCGGTAGACCGAATCTGATTTACATTCTATAATAAAGCACTTAAATTAATTTGTATATTAATTCTGACAAATTTAAGCAATTTTTTTATTGTAAAGCTAAATAAAACAACAAGTATATATCTGTACGTGTCACCCAAATATTATAAACACGATTATGAGGTTAAATACTCTATCGGGTTGTATGGGGATATGGGAAATAATAGACCGATGTTAAACTTTTTCAATAGAATTCGTCCTTGATTATATAGAACTTCATGTACCAAATTTCATTATCTTCAAAATTGCGACCTGTAGTTTGTTTACAGAGTTAGGCGAAAGAACAAAAGGACATTTTGTATAAATTGTTTACATTGTCAACAATCTAATAAGATTCGTTTGATATTGAAAGTGAGAAAAATCGATCCAAATTTGACACAAGTCCCCACTTACTTTAGTGTTAATAATTTGATTAAAGATTCCATAATTGTGATGAAATTTGCCATAATCAAAATCTCTCTATCAAAATTCAAAAGGATGAGGCCATAATTAAAACTACCCCCTAAGTAAATTGTACAAAAATGATTTGCTGTAATAATTTAAGAACTAACGAAATTTCTATAGAGTTTGTTAACCCATAGAAAGTTATTGTCAAAAAACTCCCTATTAATCATTTGACAATGTTTTGATGGTGTATGTGTTAGATTTTTCATTCACTTTTACTTTTCTGCAATATTTTTTTACTAGCTTTTTTTCTAGTATTTAAAACTAATAACTGTTCAAGAGAAAATATTTTTCACTTTAAAAAAATTACCGGTAATTTGTAAGTACATATTAAAAGTGTAATGGATAAATAAGGGAAAAACTATCACATGCTTTTAACTGGAAATGTAGTAAAGGAAAAATAAAGGATAAAATATTTTCATAGAAAAAAAAGTTAACTTTAATTTGCTTTAATTCTTTATTCCTGGAAAAAGTAACCCATTCTGTAAGAATTATGAAGATGAATCAAACGATTTATTCATAATATTTATATCTTTAACGAATTCTATTTCATTTACTTTTGCAAAGTATGTTGTTCTTTAAACAAATAATATTCCAAAGTAAAACTCAATTTTAAAGTGTGTGTGTGTGTGTGTTGTTGTTGTTGTATCTGTGTACATTTATTGATTCTTAAAACAAATTTAATTTATATTCTAAAATATTTGTTATTGTTATATGTTTATTTATTATTTAATATCATTTAAATAAAAACTATTTTAAAGTAATTAAAATAAATACAAATTCGTATTATAAAATAATGTTAAGTTAGTAAAACATTCTATTTTGTTTGTTTTAGCTGAAATAATAATTATGTATAGTTTAAAACTTAATAATGTTTACATTAAATGTCATATGAATATTTATGGTTTATTAACACCATTTGTCTGAATGTCATTTATTTTTGTTATTATTTATTTTTAATATTGGCTTTAAATAAAAAAAATTAAGTTAATTTATTGGTTTGTGTAAAACAAAACAAAAAAATGCAAAATACTATGAAAACAATAAAGTCAAGCTAACTGTGTTTTATAAAATTTAACAAAAATTATAGTAAAAATATTAAAACTTAATTTGCTTCTAAAAAAAACATTTACGTTTGCCAAACATATTGAAAACAATTACATAGAAAGAAAACACTTTAAAAAATATAAAACTTTATCATTTCTACAAAATAAAATTAAAAAAATAAACAAATACAAAAATGGAAAATATAAATATAAAATAACAGTTACAATAACAACTGTGTATCGGTCTATGTGTATATGAATATATGTATTATGTATGTTCTTCATTACATACATATGTATTACTAAGATACAACTTAATGAAATAAACTCAACTAAAATTCTAATCATAAAAAATAAAAAATATTCTTTATATTAAACAAAATAAAAATAGTAATAAAATAAAATAAAAATATATATGTGTCTCTTTATGCTCATGTGTACAAAATAAAATTGCTGTCCGGTGCGAAAGGCAGAAAGGGACAAGAAAATTAACATTTCTCTTCCAAACCCCTACACTTTTTTCTCATCTGTATTCTAAAAGTTGTTTTTCTATTATTATTTTTTTTTTTTTTGCTTATTTGATGGTGACGACGATGATGATGAGAATAGTCGTTTCTATGGAGTCTTGTTTATGAATAGAAAGTCAAGACACTGGTCTGGTTACCACGCACAAATAAAAAGGGAGGCATATCACGACTTAAACTTTCCAACCAGGCCATGTACAAAGGTGCCGTCACAATATTCTTGCGTGGCATGGGCAAAGTCATTACAACCAAATCCGATTTAGTAGATTGCTCTCGCAAATATTCACGTAAACGTAAATAACGATTTGTTTTGTCCTGTACAGCCATCAGGTCATCTTCACTTATAAGAACTTTAGACAGGAATATTAGAAAGAAAGAAAGTTAAAACCAAATCTAATGTATTTTTTAGCTTTCTCTTACCCTCGTCTTCCTGTAATTGTGTTGTATTAGCAGTTGTGCTGGTTTCCTTCTCATTAACCACAAAATCTTTAATTAATTCATTAAAGAACTGTGTTGACGTTTCCTGTGGTTTCTTCGTTATGTCCGGTATCAACTGCAAATCGGAATAATCAATACGGAATTTCGATAATAAACTTGCCATGGAACGCTGTTCAAATTCCAATTCGGCTTTTTTATTAGCCAACGCATAAACTCTAAAAAAAATCAAAGAAATCGCACAAACGAAAAGATGCCACTAATATTTATTTTAATAAAATTTAATAAAGATAAAAAAGAAGAATGTTGAACTAATTAAAACTAATTAAATAATAATATAAACTTAAATGACTTTGAAACAACCGAAAATGCAGGCAGTTATAACATTTCACGTAACACGTCAACACCTTAACTTATCTTTGTGATACATTACTCTTAAATATTTTTAAATATTTTATTTAAGATTTAAACTTCTCTACAATTTGATTCAATACTTCAAAAATAACAAAAAATCTTTTACTGTATTTTCAGGTTAACTAAAACATCTGGATAAATTTGGAAATCTATCATGACTTCAAATTATTATTAATAATTACATTAAGATTTCGATTTCTAATAATAATGCAACAGTTCGCTGATAACAAATCATAACATTCGTCATTTTAATGTTTTAAAAAAGAAATCCATACTTTACCTAAGTTTACATGATTGCCATGTACGTCTAGTGCTGATAATGTAAGGCAAAAGCAGTGTTAAGCCACCATCATCATACAACCACCAAACGTCGATAACGGCATGACTGCGTTTGCGAGTAAATTGTGTCAATTGATTTAAAACGTCCTTAGATAATTCCACACCACCAGGTCCTTTATATAAAGCAGCTGGGTCATCATGTTTATTTTTAGATTTCCGCAATGAATTTGTCTGAAAGAAATAAGATATTTATGTTATTACACACAAGAAATACTTAATGCTTTAGATAAGGGATAACTTATAACAAAAATAACACATTTTAGGTGTTAGAATACTAAACATATTTTCCTTATCTCTATAGATCTGACAATGGACTGGACTAATAAATAGACTAGAATATACTATAGACATATATAGATATAGTGCATAGACCAATAGACTAGACTACAAAATTTTGTATAAACCAAAAGACTAGACTTTAGACTAGAATATAGACTAGACTATAGACTAGAATATAGACTATACTATAGACTAGACTATAGACTAGACTATAGACTATAGACTAGACTATAGACTAGACTATAGACTATAGACTAGACTATAGACTAGACTATAGACTAGACTATAGACTAGACTATAGACTAGACTATAGACTAGACTATAGACTAGACTATAGACTAGACTATAGACTAGACTATAGACTAGACTATAGACTAGACTATATAGTGATTTTGATTATGATAATTATATTGAAATTTAAGTTATATAACAAATCTAAATTACCAATAATTGTGGTGATTTGGGATCAGCTGGATCTGGTAATCCGGATACTTCCTTGGTTTGAGTGCCAGTCATAAAGGATAAGTCGCTAGTACTAGAAGCTAAAATGTAGAAAAATTACACAAAATACATTTTAATTGATATAAAAATTAAGTAATTCAAATATTAATACATATAACAAATTAATTTTTATTTAATTTGTTTAAAGATACATGCAAATTCCACATCATTATTAAGTCACCTAGACGCATAAGTAGTTTTACACACCACTTTTAGATAAATATTAATCATACGCAGTGCTACACATCAATTAATAATTGTTCACTTTTAAGAACTTTTTACGACAAACTTTTACATGAAGAGATTTTCTTTTATAATAATTTATATTTATGAATATTAAGATCTAAATATGTTTTTGTAAACAAACCAAAATATATCTGTTTTACATGTCAGTTTTAAGATGATAAATTATTATTAAAACATTATTGCAAACATTCATGTTGATATAAATTAAATGTTTTAAATTCTAGCCAACAAAATACAATACACAGCCATACATACACACATGCGTATGAATGTATGTATAATATAGAACAAAGTATCAATTTACATTTCAATCATCAACATCATTAGTAATCATCCATCCAGAAACCATCCAATCGATGGGTGGATACATCAATTCATGAATTTATTCGCTAACGTTTATTATCAATTCGTTTGTTAAAAACGGTTTGTAAGAAAACATTTTTTCTTGGCTAAACCAAAATTCTTCTATGACTTTAAATATCTTAGGGTTTCTATGTAGTAAATGCCAATTTGTGTTAAACATCTTATAAAGGTTTTGAAATCGTTTTATTTGCAGACAATGTTTTCATTTAAATAAACACATTTAACTCGTTCACATACATTTATACAGTAATGTGTAAAAGTTTTCGCATTTATGAAAACTGTAGCAGAATATTACGAACTTTTCTTCTTGCATTTAAAGGCAAAAGTACATAAGTTGCTTTTTGTACTTTCTAGGAAATCTTTTTAATACAAAACTATAGTGAAATACTTTTAAAAATTTCGATATAGAGTTTGGTACAGAGATTTCAAAAATGATATTTACATATCTTGAGATATGTACAAATTTTTTTCTACAGATTTCAACATATACACTATCATTTTCTTTTTTTACCCTCACCTTCTTGAGAATAGTTCCTGGTTTCCGATAATTAAATATCGAGATTATTGAACTACAATAAAACTAAATTAAATAAATTTTGAGTTTTGGTCTGCTTATAGAAAAACCTTGATTTCATCTTCATCTTAAATTGTATCGATTAAATTCGTATCCTGGGAGATACATTTACAATAAAAGAGATGAGTTTATGTGTTATACATATTATTGTCCATAACTTTATACAGTTATATTTTTTACTTTTTTTTGCAATAAGAAGGTTATAAATCAAAAAATACGTTTTTTCTATTTACATTAATTTGTATGTAAAACTGCACATTTTGAAGATATTACACTTTTTGCACAAATGAATATACTTATGTATTGTGTATACATGTAAATTTGTATGAATGTAAGTATTTCAATTTGTGTCTGTGAATAGAAAATATGTAAATTTATTTATCTAGTATTAGTATCTGATGCCCATACAAAATGTATATATGTGCTTTCAACGTATTATATTCATTTCCCCTAACCCAACCCAACATTTTGGCATCATTAAGTCCCTTCTTTGCTGGTTAATAATAAATGAAAGACCAGGACGTTTTGTATTGTCTGTAAGTAATGATGAAGTAAAAAGGAATAAGATCGTGTCAGAAGTTGGTTGGGTTTGTATGATAAGACCGCATAAGAATCTGATTGTATGTTTAACATACGTTTATACATGTATTTATTTATTTGATTATTTGATTAGTATAAACACATGCATATATACAATGTGTATGTGTGTGGGAGAATGATTTTGAATTAAATTGCTTATGGTGACACATTCTTGGGAATAATCAAATCAATCATTTTATTTGAAAAATTGTTCATATAAGAAATAAAGAGAGAAAAGAAGTGAATGTAGGTTTCGAAATCATCGATTTCATAATATTTAATATATAATTTCATTTTATATTAAGTACACTCTTTAAAGTTTATAGTACCATTCAAAAAAGTTTTATTAAATTCCGTATTTTTTCCATTTGCTTCAAATTGATTGTTAACAAGGGATTTTGATGGGTAACAATATCAGCAACTAATAAACTTTCAAAAAAGAACTGAATAAAAAAGTACGATGTTCTTTTATGTGATTTTTATTCAGTGCCTTTTAAATGACTTCAATAGATATTATTTTAAGGTTGTAGTTAGTTAGTTAATTAGTTTGAAAGGTTGTATATACATCAAATCCGCAGAAATACACCTAGGCCTCTATCGACCCTGTTGTGCACTCCTTAACCATTGAAAATCGAACCCATCATTTCCGGTATAACTGAAGGAAGTTTTTTTAAAGACCCTCAAAAAAACTAACCAAAAAGGTAAGAGGTTAAAATGCTAACATTTATTGGGTGTTAGTAAGTAGTTTTGAGAAAAACTATTGTCTACAAGGATACATCCACAGAGTCTATTTTTAAGTAAAAACATAAAGTATTATTTGTAAGTCAGTACCGGACTCATACTTGGTAAACATCTTAGAATTCGAGAAACTTAAGTAAATCAAAATCTCTTATCAGATATGTATATGTATGTATATAAATATATAATACAATAGAAGGAATGTATGTGATTTTTATTTTAAGTGTAATTTTAGAGTCCCTTAAGAATAAAAGTTACTTTTAAATATAATCCTATTTACTTTATATCCATTTTGTCGTTCTGTACTATACACACATATAATTAGGAAATATTATATTGTATTTAGTAATACATATTTGTATATTTTTATTACGTTATATAAGAATATGTCAGAAATAATTTAAATATAATATTTAAATGTTAACATTTACAATAGGGTGTTATTTTTTTATACAAAGAAAATATGTATACAACTACTTTTTAACTATTAATAATTTTTATTTCTCAAAATAAGTCGAATTATAGTAATTATAGTTTAGAAACCAATATAAATTGTAAAGAAACTTAAATTTTTTGGTATTCATATATTTTTCTTTCAAATCTCCCTAATTTTCATACATTCCTTTTTTTTTTTGATATTTAATAAATTCTATGTTTTTATTTTTGTTTATTCATTTATTTATTTATTTTATTTTCCTTAGTCAGATAAATAAATAATGATTGATTTCCCTTTTTCATTGTTAATGGTCTTATAAGTACTAACAAGGATCAACTTCTTTTGTGCAAAAAATTCAGCTTTTCGTTTATAAAAATAATAATAAAGGTAGCGATATCATTGCCCACACATCCACATGTTAAGCAAATAAATAAACGATTTTTATACTCTTAAATACTTAGGTTTTCTACAGAAATTACTTTAATGTCATTTAATAAACATGATAGATTTCATATAAAAAAGTAAAACAATGTTGACGGATACGTTTATTGGTAAAAAAACATATTTTTACAAAGAGGTTTCATATGAGGACTAACTCGCTTGTGATGATTTTTGTTTTCATAGATAAATGTAACATAATTTCAATTCGGAAGTATTAGGGCTAGGTTAGGCGATTCTGAAGCTATTAGGCATAGTTAACCAACAAAACATTATAATATCACAAAATCTAAAAATATGCTTTTATGAGTTAAATATGCGAAAATATGCGCTAACAAATTGATGGCAGAATACTTTAATTAGACTGACACGTGTAAATATCTTATCCATGAGTCACACGGCGAATCATAAAAAACATGTATTTGCATATTTTGGTTCCCCTGCTTATTTTAAAATTATGTTAGATAGTGCCATAAGTCCTAAAACTTTATCTTAAAATACATGTGTCTACCATATTTTATTTTACATTGATGGACTTATGCCCTTTTTTAAATTAGAGTTTCAATTATCAAGTGATATATTAATCAAATAATAAACTCTATACAATAGGGCTGAAATTTGAATAATATGTATTACAACACGAAAATTTAATTGTAAAAAATATACATATGTTTATATGTTCAATCAGAACTTGTTGAATATTGTATATTACAACATTCACATTCAAATGTTATTTTAAAAGTTTATATTTTAAATAAATTGCATAAAATAGTTTTTGTACACTTTCGATTAACGAATGATCATCCAACATTTTAAATTACGTTTTCTATAGAAAATTGCTTCGATAAAATCAAAATTTTTATACATGAAATAAAAACAGGGTTTGACAAGAAAAACAATAAAATAGTCACTAATCTCAAATATTAAAATAGCATTAGTTGAGCCTGCATTTAAGAGTTGAAGGTATTTATTCGTATGACATTTCAATCAATTATGTATTAATACATGTTACTATGATATGTAGGGTTGAAACAAAACTGAAATACACTTCACCAAATACAAACATTATATTCGTTTTAAAAAGATTCCAGATTTGTTCGTCAAATCGCGAATTCGTTAAACTGGGTAACCACTGTATTATATTCGTGTTTTACAAACGGAATAAAAAACTTATTTATATCCTTATTAAACGTCAATATAAAAAAAGGTAAGCAAAACTTTATCGCATATTTTATAGATGTTTAAAGTTTGTAGACTATTCATTTTAAAATTTACAACTTTTTAAAATATTAGGTCTGTTTCCGAAAAGGTCAAGGTAGCAAACATTTTAATATGACATTTTTTCTATAAGGATTTTTGTTCACGAACTCTACCTTTAATATATAAAATTTTCATATCACTGTTACAAACATATGAAATCAGTGGGTAATAAAAAATAATTAATTGAAATTTCTGGATGCGCTACGGAGCTTAATCCTCTGAATAAACTTTTAATTTATTTATTTACAATTTCCATTTATAGAGAAAACAAAAAATATTAAAAAAAATCATGAAAAACTTACCTTTTGTTAATTTAATATTACTCTCAGTGTTTGTTATTTCAGCAGCATCTTTTGGTTTTTTATATAGATTTCATTACATTTGGTTGGATTTGTTGTATAAAGTACAAATTGATGAAGTGCGGCAGGCAATACACATGGCAAGTGTAATATTAAACATTTTTTTCAACAAAATAATATTGTGCCATTAAATAAAATAATATAAAAAAATATATTTACAGGTGCAGAATCACAATTGTTGTAGTTGTATAAATAAAAGAAACATGCAAAATATAAAATAAAATAAAAAATTAGCAATTAATTAAAAAAATAATGGTTAAACGATATTTTTAATAATTGTAACATAATTTTTTAATCAAACATGCTTTACAAACACTTTAACCTTGGTATTCAAAATGCTAAGAAACGTTTATTTTTGGTTTATTTAACTCTTTTTCATACAGGTAGAATCCATATCAAAAAGGGCAGAAAACATCTAATTTCGGATTTACCATCTACGATTTTAATAAAATTTCTCACACATATTAAGGTTTGAAAGTGTTCCTCAAATCAATAATTTGTTGATCAGAATCACGTTCCAGCGCTTTGAGAATTTAAAAATATCTTAAAATTGTCTGAAAGTATATAAATATAATTGAATTTTTGATTTCGTTTTAAAGTCAAAGATATTGTCTTGAAAATCGTGCAAACAAAATATTTTACTTCCAAAAGGTTAAGGGTCAATTTTCATAGTGTATTGTTCAATTACAAATATATCAGGCAGCCCCGTATTAAAAATTATAATTATACATTTAATTTTTCATACGATTTTATATATAAAAAACTTGCTTTAAATTACGTTTTGGTTAATAACTCCTGAACTATGCAAGTCTCCATCGAAGAGTATCTACTTGAATTTTGAAGAGAGTTTAGGTGTGTATTTATATTGTACCTATTTTACATAACCCAAACACTATTTTATCTTTAACCTTCTAGAAGTAAAGTATTATAGACAATATCTTTGAATTTAAAATGAGTTTATCTCTGAGATATGGGCAATATGTGTACGAACTTTTAGTAAATTTTCACTAATTTTTTTTTTCAATTTTCTCATTGGAGTGAGTTTCCAATGTAATGATATGTGGAACATTTTATAAATATTATATGTGTGGTAAGTTTCATTGAAATCGGAAATAGTAAATCCGACTGCTGCCCGCTTTTACATGGATTCTCCCTACAACATTTTATAAACCATCAATAAATATATCAAACATTTATGATAACAAGGATAATTAAACTAGATATATTTTTGTTTTTAAACGTCTTGTATAAACGAGCAGACTTGTAATTAATAATGTGAAATCACTTCTAGAATTTTGAAACATTAATAATTACAAATCTTTTATAAAGAAATTTTAACTGATTCTTTATTAAATTCAAAAAATTATCCTACAAAAACTTATAAACATATGTACTTAAAATGTTACATAATGTTTTAAATTATTTATAAAAAAAAATACATAAATAAAATTAATTAATCATTAAAATCTTTAAAGTTGTTTTAAGACACTTTAAGTTAATATTTAATAGAAATAAAACTTTATAAATGTCTGTTTGTGTGTAAGTATATGTATTTGTCCTTTCACTTGATATTGACCAACATTTTTAGGTTAAAAAATCCCTTTATAAATTAATTTATATATGAATTTTGTCGACCGAAGTGTATGTTTGTTTTGTAATGTTAGAACAAATGTAATTCAAGTACAAAGTACAATACTTGTACGATATGTCTACAAAAATATTTGAACACCCAGTTTGTTTGTCTGTTAATCTGTCATTGTAGTTGTATGTCTGTTTGTTTTCTTGTACAAATATTTATTGTTATTGCCGCTTAAGGCTTGGATAAGAAATATCATATTTTTTAGAAATATTTGTAGATTTTTACAATTTATTTACCTTGTGATACATTACGACTCAATGAATCCATACTGCCACTTAAACCATTTTGTGCACTACGATCTACAGCATTAAGATCGGCTGAACTTTCGTTAGGTTGCAAGGTGCGTGGCACATCAAAAATGTTTCTTTGTGCACTGCTTTCGTCTCCCAAAATTTGCGAACAATCCAAACCTTCAGGCACACGTAATATGGCAACGGATAAGTACATGTCCAATGCCTGTAAAATTTATTAAGTTTTGTTTCAAATTTCAAACTCATATACAAATTAACAAATTCTTAAAATTTTATTTTATTGATTTTGGTGTAAACATGTTATAAAAGTGAATATATTTCATTTAGCAAAAGAAATATTTTGAAAGAAATGATATATTTTGATAAAAAAACCATTTTATAGTACAAAATCAAATTTTGAATGAAAGATTGATATTTAAGTGAAAAATTAAAGATCTAATCATGATTTAGAAATATATATAAATCTATTACTTATACCATGGTTAGGAAAAAATGGAGTTCAATTTAAATTGAAAATTATATTAACACTAGTTCTATTTAGAAACAATATCTAATTTCTAGGGAAAAAATTGTCAATACATATATTAAAATACCAGTTATAATTCCAGAGAAGTAATTATATTTAAGCAATGATTTTGCAACATTTACTCTTTACATCACCAATTTTCTCTAAGAAAAGTCAAATTCATATAATTTAAGCTAAAAATTTTTCATTATAAGTATTCTACTTTAATTCCACATAAATTCCAACACAAGTAGAATTGTTTGTACTTGGGGAAGTATTTAATAGATCAAACAACAATCAAAACATTTTATAGGTTAAGGAAATTCCAAGTAAATTTAAATCTATCATAAGAGACATAATAATTATATCTAATATTTGTAGTTGCCCCCATCTAAATTTTCATACTCATCTTACTCACCTTGTGCATGATATTGAAATATTGATTTAAATCCTTATGTTCACATGTCTGCCAATCTGCTTTGTAGCCCATTAATAAAATGTTTGGTTTCAGTTTGCCAATGCCAGCAGCCTAAATGTGTAACAAAACCATAAAAGAAAAGTTAAAGGAAAAAAGTCATTAATCAAAACAGAAATTATACAAAGAACAATAAAAAGTTGAAAAATATAAATAAGAAAAATTTAGTGTAATGACCTCTGACAAGGACTTTTTGGGAACTAAAGCCCGTGGCAAAGCGTTGAAATAACACTTCATTTTTCATTTTCACTATATCGCCAGTAACACACACACACACACACTTAAATACTCAAGAGAGTGTTTTTCATTTAAACACTCTATTATTATTTAAATCTTAACTCAAGTCTTATACTTATATACACTAACCTGCATTAGGGCTCTTGAGCCAGATTCGAAATCTTCACCATCCACCAGGGAATAGAAACCTTTAACACGATGGCGACGGAACCAAGTGGTGGCACGTTCTTGCAAATAATTACGATAACGTTGTGAACTTGAACCACGCAAGACGTGACCGCATACCATCAATGATAAATTCTTGGTAAGCATGTAGGCAAAGTCAACAAGTACGGGTCGCGTGTTTGGCAAACCGGATAAGACCAATATTTGCGGACGATAGTTTTTAACATGCTCCTCAACATTATTCAATTGTTGCACAGATAACAAGGCGTTCTTGTACGTTTGTGCCTGTGTAGTGGAGCCCCAATTGACGTCTGGCTTCCGATAGGCAACAATTAAGTACAATGCCAACACAACGGAAAATGTAATCAAAGCTGTTGCCCATGATATCAAGAACATAACAGCTACACATAGTATAGAGCCCAAGAGACTCAGCCACATATTGTAATACTGTACCGAAAACAAAAAACAAAAACAATAAGTAGGAAAAATATTAACAAAACATCCTGAAATGTTGAAAACAAACCATTTCCTAAAAATATTAACATAAGAGATGATTTCAGTTTTGTTCCCACAAAATAACAATTCCATTTAAAAGAATTGAATTGAGTTTTTTTTTGTTAAAATTTTTGTGAAAAAGATCTCAAAATACAAGTTAAATATAAAACTTGTCTCCTTTTCTCATTCTCGAATTAACTGAATTTTAAATTAAGTTTGCAAATCCTATATGTTCGGAAATTGTTAAAATTTATAACTTTCGTTTAAATCTTTTTAAAATAAAACTTTGTAAATGGTGTACGGACTAAATAAACCAATTCAAGTTAGGTAGTATGCATTATATTACAATGATTACCACAATTTCCAGCATATACATACTAAGGTGTTTATATTTGTGTGTAAGTTTACCAAAATACTTACTTTAAATGTTGGACGCCAACCGACGGGTTTAGCTAAACTGGCATGGAATGTACTAAAGTTGATCAACATATAAGCTGCCAAGAAGAAATTTGATATAAGTGGAGCAATGAGATTTAGTTCACCAATTAGGATGAAACTATAAAAGCCAATACAAATTTAACAGTCATCAGAAATCCAACACGAGCCATAATTATACACACATACACATATAAATATGAATATAGAGGAAAGCAAAAACGAAAAATTACAAATTATAATAATTAAATATAAATTAAAGATTAATTATAATAATATACTTTGAAAAGCACTTTTGTCACTTGGGATGTGGATACTTACGCTACAGCAATTATAAATGTCAAAACGTAACCACGAACTGGCTCATTATTTTTGCCAAAACCTTTGGCGAACCATACAATTTTTGGATAAAGTTCATCTTTGCATAAAGCCTACGAGCAAGGAAAATACATTTTTATACAAATGTTTGAGTTGAAAATAAATTGTTTTGTGTTACAATCAAGATAAAGTTGTAATTGAATTATTACAGTTTTGGGAATAATAAATGATTTTTTACCTGGAAAACTTTTGGTGCTGACACTAAACTGGCAAGGGCTGAGGATAAAGTGGCTGCAAAACAACCAGCATAGATTAGAGGACCGAAACCCGATACTAATTCAATTACTTGGAATGAATTTTGTAGACCATACTCGCAAACAACTGAAAAATAAAAAAAGAAAAATTATGAGAAAATACAACGCAATATAATAAATAATTTTTAAAAAGGATATTTTTAGAAAAAAAAATTTAGAAACATGATTGTTAACACAATTTGTTCGTGCTTTGAATTTTAATAAATTCATTAAAGTTGTCAAAATAAAATAAATTAAATTGATTTGAAATTGCCTTGAAAGGCTTTATTGAAGAATTTTGTTATTGCAATAATGTTGTTTTTTATACCCTACACTACTACAAAGAGGAGGGGATTTTGCGTTTGTGCAAAAAATTGGCCATATACGTTTCTTAGAATCACTTTCTGAGTCAAGCTTTTTCGCACGCTACAATTCGCAATTTTTTATATTGTGTGATAAAATTTAGCACATACTCTTCTTTTGGCACAAGGAAGTGAAGTAGATGTAAATTATCCTCTATCAAATATCTATCTATTATCCTCTACCAAAATTTATAAGAATAGGAGCATATTTACCCCTACTCCCCTATTAGCCCCCTTTTAGAAAATCTCTTTTTTTGTCAACAATAAGTAAAAATACTATGAAATTATGTTAAAAAACATATTAAATGCTTTATTATTTAAAAATAATCCACATTCTTAACATACCGACTAGTGTAAGGTATCATATGGTCGACCATGTCCGGCTATACATTCATATTTGTTTTTCATACACATGAATTTTTTAGAAAAATCTATAAATTAACTTCTATGGCTAAAAGTCTTACTTGCAACAATTATTTGCACGTAGACTTTCCTTTGACTTTAAACTTTCATTTGAAAAACTTTTTTTCCTTCAAATCCTGTAATATCCTTTAATCCAACACTTTTAATAGTATCAAATATTAAAAGAAATCAACTTAAGTGAAAACTTTCAAATGTTTAAAGTCCTTTCAGTACAAAATTATTTGTATTAACAACAATCCCTAAATAAATAACACAAAACTTTGCTTTAAATAAACGCTGAAAATCTTATCTTTTTCATTCAATATTTAAAATTCTATGGTACAAAATAATAAAGTAAAAAAACTAAATTAATAAATATTAAGTTAAACAAAACACGTTTATATACTTAAAACATGACTAACAGCAATTTTGCAAAAAAGAAATAAACATAAAAAACAACGAACCTTTATGCCAAACATAAATTTAAAAAATGAACAAAACCTGACAGTAAATCTTTTTTCAAATTTACAAAATTCCTAAGAATCCAATTTTTTGAAAAGGACTACTGGTCATCATCTACCATACACTCACAGAAAAAGTGAAAATATGTGACGGTTGTGTGTATAAAATACTTACTTCCGGTACAATTCAAAAAGGCAAATGAGCCATTAACCATGTCAGCAACATCGCCAGTAGCATCACGAGCTACGGTAGCACCAGCTATTACAACCATAATCAAATATGTGATTGTTGTTATTAAAATGGCCAATAAAGTACCTTTTGGTATGGATTTTTGTGGATCCTTTTGTTAAAGGTATAAAAGTAGAAAAAAATGGTAAACAATAAAAATAAAAAAAAATGTTTCATAAAGAACAAAAAAAAGAGGAATTTTGGGACTAAGAAGAATTAAATAATAATAATGGTAATATGTATTTTATTTACCTTTAGATCACCGGAAATGTTAGCACCAGCTAAAATACCAGTTGCTGCGGGAAAGAATATGGCAAAAACGGAAAAGAAATCATGACGTACACCCTTTTCCATGCGATAATCCGCAAAAAAGTTATCCTTTAATAAGGTCACTACAAGTAATTAAAAGCAAAACAAAAATCATTAAATAAAGTGACAAAATTACAGCGTTAATAGGAAAAAACCTACTATTGTAACCCAGGAAACCTTGGGCACGCTCTTCATCACTTTTAGGACCAATAATACTGCCAATTACAAAATCTGCTATGGCTATTAACAATATAATCAATAGACCAATTTGTGCCTAAAACATATAAAAACATTAACACACAGGTAATCACTAATTGCAAATTAATTTATTCGTTCGTTGTCGTTACCACAACAATGTCAACTGTTACTTACTTTGGCTTCCCATTCCATGCCGACGACAACAATCACCAGCAGAATTAATATTGTAATGCTGCCAATAATACGTACATCCTGTATGCTGCCGTCAATTATGCTGAGACCCATGGAATTTAATAAATCTAACATTGATTCACAAAAACCCACCACATACATCGCACATGCCACGGCATTCGCAAGTGAGAATATTAAACCAATCGATCCACCAAACTCCGGACCCAACGAACGTGATATCATGTAGTATGTGCCACCTAGAGCATAAAAAGAAAATCACATTCAATAAATATTTTTAACATGTGTGGTCCAAAGATTTTATTGTTTGCTTATATTCCTTTTAATTGGGTGTTGAAAGTAAGTAATGTCTGCCAATGTTAGTATTTAATAAACTATTTGCAACATATTCTTTTACATTTTTTTCTTCTTGTGAATTGAATTTGAAATGGTTCACAAGATTTATTACTTTTTTGCCAGCATCATCATTTTCACGTTTACTTTGGCACCGTCATCATTTGCACTGTCGCTTAGATGACGGGGCAAGGATTTTCTTTTGCTTTTCAAAGTTGTTCAAGTATTTGTATTTTATATTTCATTGTGTTTTGTTTGGTCCTTTAGTCTAACAAAATTAAAAGGAAAATCAATCCAAGGTCATTTTTAGATGCTAAACTAAGGTAATTCATTTTAAATTTGGAAAAAAATGTTACATGATTGAGTATTTTGTGTAGAGTTTATGAAAAAATCGAAAAGCCAATAAAGAACTTTACAAAATTTTTAAAAATTATATTTAAAAATAAAACAAACTTAAATTTGAAATTAAACATGAAATAAATGTTGTTTTAAATTTTATGTACCCTAATATTTCAGTGCATTTAACTTTCAATAGTCTTTCATGTATGTATGTATATATATGCATGTATGTATGTATGTGGCACTGTGTTCTAAAAAACTAAAAATTAAAAGTAATTTCAAAGAAGCTGTGATTTTAAGAAGAATCTAAAAACGTATTGTTAAACAATTTATTGTTTTATGATTTTCTTAGAATTGACCTTAAACCTCTGACCTTTTGTGTTATTATATTCCATTAAAAGTTTTTTTTAATGTTGATGCATTAAAACGCCCTTTTATGTTTCAAATTAAATATGTATTTTGACCTTTTAATATTGTCTTGTTATTAAAAAACGGTTCTGTCGCAGTTTTATTATAATGACGCCCAATTTGGTGTGAAAGCTACAAGAATCTGTCATGTAAGTGTGAGAAAATTTTATGAATCAATGGATTTCTCTAAATAATTGGCTGTGGTATTGACCAATAAACATATTTTTTTAAAGATTATGAAATTAATTATCTTATTAAAGACATTATGCAAAATAGATTATTAAAGTTAAACCCGTTATAAGTATGAAAAAACATCAAATTAAGCAAAAAAAAAAGCGAAAAAAAGTAGTATTTTGTGGAAGTACTGAAAAAGAAGTGCAAAAATCATAATTTTAAAAACAGGCTTGTCATAGGTAGGAAGTGCTTGTTATTTGATTTCAAATTCACTACTTCTCAAGTCATTCTGAAGATGTAATTTATTTGAAAGTCAAATCATATTATAATAATTAACATTTTGCTTGTGGTATTAAACAAAGATAAAAATAACGACTTTAAGTTGCAACAAGCATTTTGTTGCATCACTACTTCAAACATCCTTTACAACTTCAAATGTTGTCTTCCAACACAAAGCAAAATAAATTTTTAAAGGCAATTTGTTAATAAGTGTGTAGAAATATGTTCAAGTAATTATCATATAAATACAATAAATTCCCTCAAGAAAAAATAAGTTAAAAAAGAAAGAAATCAAAATATTCAACACCCAACAGTGCTTAAGTAAACTGTAAATATATTCAGAGTAAAAACAAAGAGAATTAGAAATAAAATACATATAATTACCCTCGTCTGATATATAAATTGAAATTAAAAGTTAAAATGTTTTTGTACTTACCGCCCTTGATGACACCGTTAGTACTAATCGCCGACATTGACAATGCTGTAATACTGGTGACAATTGTTGTGGTTAAAATTAAAATGAAACCCTCCATGATGCCAGCCTGTCCGACTACCCAACTCAGACGTAAAAACAACATGACACCCCAAATGTTTAGCAGACATCTCACTAAAACACCTTTGATCCAACCAAACTTTAACATCCCATTCATGGCCCCTCCGCCAGCCTCTGGATCCTGATTACGATTCAAGCTGTGAGTATTCTGCAGGGAAATGAAACAAAACCAAGAAAATATGAAAAAAGGAAAGTTGTAATATGATAAAGAAAAGCAAATCTTATAAATTTTATGGTTTCTACAAAATGAAAAATAAAACATACATACATACAACTTCCGTACTTTTATATTCAAATTGCATTACATTTTTATGATTGTAATGTTACAGATTTACTAATAAAATTGCTAAAATATTACGCACATACTATACATATGTAAACCACACATGTCTACATGAATTGAAAACATTTCAGAAAATCAAGAAAATGTGTATGAATTTCACACAAAAATGTTAAAAATAAAAAAATAGCAAGTAACATTTGTCAAAAGAAAAACAAAGAATTCTTCTTATTCATACAAAAACTGAATTTTAAAAAAAATATTTATGAAAGTTTATGATATACGACTGTATATAGTAATTTTATAGCTGGCAAAAAAAAAATCATAATGAAAATGTTGAAATAAAAATAAACATGTGACTACGCAAGTTTTTCAAGCATTTCTGTATTTTATCTCTAAAAATAGAACTTAAAAGGTAAAAATTAAATAAAAATAAGGAAACAATTGAACAACTAAATTGCCATAATTTATAATATTTTCAAATCAAAGAAACTTTTCTTTGTCTATTAAATGTTTTAAAATATGTATTTTCAGTTTCAGGAAATGAAATTTAAATAATTGTTTTTAAATTCAGCCCTAAGCGAACATATTTCAAAGCAATGAAAATTTAAAAAGTTGTTTAAGAAAATATTTTGTTTATATATTTTTTGAAAATGGTTAAAAGTTTGTTTGAAAATAGCAATATATATTCAGGAATATAATTCATTTAAATAAATTTTAATATAAACTTGATATTTGCATTTCCTTTAGAAATGTTAACAGAAATTCCAAGGTATTTTAAATTAGCATTAATTTTTAATTAATTTTATAAAGGATTTATCGGGAAAAAATGTGTAAAAAATGATATAAATTTTACAATGTACTTGATTATAAATTATAAACATTTTACGTAATAGATTATATCTTCCTCAACCCAATGCAAATCGTAAAACTGTAAAAAATAGAAAATTTTTTAGAATTATAAATTCAAAAGTACATCTTATAAATATATCAAAATAAATAATCGGATTTTAAAACGAAATATTTAAAAGATTTATTGTCAATAATTTGATTTTGTCATAAAAGCTTTGTGAACAATACAGACCAAAAAATGTTTAATCACTTTTTTAATGTTAGTGAATTTGGAATCAAATCAAAAGAACATCCAATCTATGACAAGCCTGTGTTAAAGTTATTACTTCTTCGGGTCTTTTCAGTACTTCTATAAAGTATAGGGTAGAAGGGGGATTATGCGCCATAGGGGCACATCTGCCAAACCCGAATAATTAGAAAATCGAGATATCGATTCCCTGAAATTTAAAAGATTAATTTTACATATGGTAGCGGACAAATCTGCCCCATCTCCTTGACGAATTTTGCTTCAGTGCGGAAAATTTTAAAAATTATGTATATTAAGATGACATAGGAAAATAAACGAATAAAGAAAAGATTTGAAAATATTTTTTTTATTCGAGAACGCTACAAAAAAGTGGCTTATGGTAACTCTTCTACCCTATTCTACTTCTCTCTCGTTTCTTTCTTTTAATTTTTGACATTATAGTAATATTCTATTCTCAATTTTCGACTTTTTTCAAATTTTGTTGAATGTAACAATCGACTAGCAGATTAACAAAAACTGATATGTGCTTTACGAACACAAACGTATTCACTACATTGGCATTAATAATAAAAAGATTTTGTAAATTGAAAAATACTAATTATAAAATATGCTTGAGAAAATAAGAAACCCTAGGCAACTACCACATATTTAAGTAATTTACCTTTTAGTAACATTTTTCTAATTAGTTTTATTTTTTTCCATTATTTAAAAAGAAATTTTCTTTAAAACTATTTTTCCGAAATGAATATTATTTACTCTTATTCGTAAGTGTTTTCTTCTAAGAATCTACATACTAAATGCGTATTCAGGCAAAAAAAGGAGCTTTAAAACCTTAGAAGCATTTTAACAAGTTTTCCTTTATTTTTCTAATAATGTTTGGGTTGCAGTAATATAAAACAATAGAAAACGTACATAGAAACCTGTTTAAAAGTAGAAAATTCACTCGTGTAGAAGAAAAATAATTACAGAACCCACAGGCATTATTTATTATTTACTTATATTTATTCGTACTAAATGAAATTTCTAAACCGAATAAAAGATATCCTACACTCAGTAGGATGTTATAACAGAAGGTTTTAAAAAAGTTTAACAATTTTCAATTGAAACACAAATACTCTAACATTACAAACAAACATACTGTGTACAAAAATAAATGTAAACCGCAGATACTCACTCACGTATCCCTGCAAATATATGTAAGTATGTATATGTAAATATAAAATCACACCTTTTATAAACATTTTCAAATTATACAAAAATCATGCCAAACAAGCCCATGCAACCACAACCGAACAAAACGGAAACGCACAGGATTTAAACCTATAACAATATATAATCTAAAGTGAGAGCAATAAACCGAGCATCTGGTACTTGTATTCTGTAAAAATAAATGTTTCATAAGACAAATATTTATGATTATTTGTCATAAGAAAAATTGAAAAATGTTTATGAAAAAGAAACGACGATTATGAACGGAAACACAATGAAAACCTTGTTATTGTTTTCATTTTAATCAAAAAACTTTTGAAAAAGGAAAATAACGTAGAAATGTTGTTAAAGTAATATTAAAAATTCAACTCAAATGATTTCACTTGATGTCGTTGGTGTTATTTTTATTTGTATTATTATTTCATTTCGCTTAAGTTACGTTTTTTTGTTTTGAAATTCAATTTACAATTGCTATAATCATGTGATAAAAGGGTAAATTTTTATAAATCAAATTATTTTCTAGGTTCTTTTTGATAACATTAAAAACTTTCCTGTGGCTAAAATGAAAAAGGTACATATCTCAAGATATGTTAAAACCTGTTTTCGCGTTTTTAAAATATTATATTATGGTAATTATACCCTACACCACTTTAGTGGAGAGGGTATATTGGGTTTGTGCTGATGTTTGTAACGCACAATAATATTGGTCCTATGCCCACCTTAAAGTATACCAATCGGCTCAGAATCATTTTCTGAGTTGATTTAGCTATGTCCGTCCGTCTGTCCGTCCGTCTGTCCGTCTGTCCGTCCGTCCATGTAAACCTTGTAATCAAACTACAGGTCGCAATTTTGAAGATAATTCAATGAAATTTGGTACATTATCTTATATTGTCCCAGGGACAAAGCCTATTGAAAGTGGTTAAGATCGGTCCATTATTTCACCTAGCCCCCATACAACTGAACCCCCCAATAGGGCTTGTAATCCTTTTAATCAAACTACAGGTCGCAATTTTGGAGATAATTCAATGAAATTTGGCACATGATCTTTTATGGTACCGTAGACGAAGCTTATTGAAAATGGTTACCATCGGTCCATTATTTCACCTAGCCCCCATACAACTGAACCCGCCGAATAGGGCTTTTAAGTTCATAATTATGTTTAATATACTCATATCACGACAAAAAGCTGCAATAACCAAGTTGTATACAAGATTTGATGACCCCCACGAATTCCATAATAATAGGTTCTTATATGACCCTAGCCCCTATGAAAAGCCCCCATCAAAATTTCACTTAAATGTCCACAATTTTATTCAACAATAAACGGCTTAAGTATGTATATCTAAGGCAAGGCACAATACAACTTAAATGCTTTATTATGGCAACTAAATCTCATTATATTTTTGTCAAAGGTGTAGGGTATTATATGGTCGGCCTCGCCCGACTATAATTTCTTACTTGTTTTTCATTTATATTGGATCAGAACATTTTTATGTTGGATTTTAAAATTTTAAAACGTTCTCCAGAAAAGAAAAAGAAAACAACTTAAGTACTTTTACCTTCTCACCACAGGTTTTATTTACAAATGTCCAAATAATCCGAATAGTTGTGACAAGTACACAACATCACATTTATATTTACATGTATACTCATAAAATGAGACTAACTCACTCTGTATGAAAAGCAAAATAATATTTTTGTTGTCCTAATCAAATGGTAAATTTTTATTAGGATTACCAAAACATTTGGAAAATAATATTTTACTTATAATCGTCTACCTTTTTTGGTAAACGGTACAGATGACATAACAAGTTATCATTTCTGAAAAGCACTAATTTTGGTGAAACAGTCTAATGTACATACGTACGTAACCACATTTTGAAATACGCAATCTGCACATATACAAGATTTACTTATAAACACATATACATATGGGGGATTCCATGACTCCATATCGGGACGAAAATGTTAGTAAACCACTTCATTTTATTTCAATAAATTTTATACAAATGCAAATTACTTGCGGATCTCTCAAAAATATTAAAAACACCAAAGTCGGTTGCAAATTTAGTCATTTATGAAAAAGTGAATATTTTTTTTAAATGTATTTTTTCTTGACAATATATATAAAATTTGTAAGTAAAATTCTTTTTCGCATAAACATTATTTTTTTCATAGACCGGATCTTAGCCATTTTTTTTTTTGAGAATTTTGTCTCTATACTAGTACAGTTAGGCTAATTATTTTCTGAACCTTATCTTGTTGAGCTGTATTCCGAGGGCTACTTGTATGAACAGGAGAATACTTGTGCAAAGGTGCAGATCTCTATCTCCTTCCGTCCTTATCGCATTTTGAATAGGTAATATATCTCTCATATTATTTAATGGTAGGTATAAGAAAGTGCAGCTCAATTCTATTTTGTATATTTTCGACATTTAATTTTGTTTTAGCTAAAATGTTAATAACCAAATAATAATTATATTCTGCAATTTAAAAAAAAATCTATTAATAAAAATTAATGTGTGTTTGTATGTTTGTATATTTGAAGTTTATAGAATACTAAACGGATGAAAAAATTTCTTGAAGTGTATTCCTCTATGTCTGGAAGGCGGAATAACAGCAAGGGGCGTGGCACTTCCCATATAAATTATATATAAAAATTAGTTTATCTTAGAAACTGTTACAGCAGTAATCTTAAAATTTTGCTCGAAGAAGTATAACATATATGTAAATATTAACAAAAATTGATAATAAATGGGAGCTCTACCAATGAGGGCAATGAAACATCGTAAATGAATTTAATACAAAAATTCGTTTGCCTGGGAAACATGTAAACATTTTTTAGAATAAAGGGCAGACTTTTATTATGGGGGGTTTCTGAAGCCACTTATGAATAAAGTAGAAAAAAATTCATATATCTGAGAAATTATTGTGAATATATGAAGTCAATACAAAATTTCGTTCATGGCTTTTTATCAATAATGCTTTTAGGTTAGCAAATCATCTGAGTATATCTAGTCAGTAATATTTTGTGAATACATAAATACATGTGTTAGTACATATGTACATATAAAAAAATCTAATAACATACTGTGTCGCAAAAAACTGGAAACATGAAAATTTTTTTAGAGGAAAATCTATTTTCTGTCAAACTTTATAGTAGATCTTTATATATTTTTTTTATATTTATGTTATTAACGATATTTTGAAATTAAGATTTTCGATACAGTTGCGGGGTTCACATATTCCATAAATCACTGGTACAACCAACTTTAGTGGAAAAATTTAATTTAATTTTCAGAAAAACTATTTAAAAATTTTCGAAAGAAATAAAAAGCAACTATTATGTTACATTCCTTATACATTATTCATTATTTCATCCAAAACCTATTTCGGTTAAATTTTAAGAATAGTTTCCCAAGTCAAAAAAACTATAATACCTGAGCAACGAAAAAAAGTATATGTACATAAAAGAGCTTTCATTTTAAGTGTTGTTCCACCACACAGTTTGGCTGAAAATGAAATTTCATATGCAAAGATTTTCTCGTTTTTATTTTTTTGCCAGCTCTACATATAGTTCAATGTGGTAGTCATTAAAAATTGTGTTATTTTTTACATTTTATATATAATACGTACATATGTATACATACTTTTTTAATTTAAAGTACTATTCAATTTACATTTTAACTAGATGTACCCAGTGTGCTTTGCTACTCTAATAGCAATATAAATAAAAAACCTACTTAACATTTTTGAAAATTCTAACTATAATAGATTTTACATATATTCATATAATGTGAAAAATGTGAATAATCTAATAGTTTCCTAGATATACGAAATTCTGTATTTAATTCATATGGTAGATGACAATTTCCCCATTGAAAGTCCGCCCATTTTTCTTTACATGAATGTCAAAATTTTGAGGACTCTCAGATATGTATAGTGATTTAATATTTTCTTAATATGTAAGGTGCTACGCCCACTATAGCTATTCCTCCCATTTTGTCCACAAATATTCTTATATATGTCAAAGTAGTTCGTAAAAAAATTTAGGGCTCTAGCTGTTGAAGTTTCTGAGATATGCAACCTTTAAGACTAACTTTGTAATTTGGCGCGGCATTACAACAGGTAGCCTATAGTTTCTTCCAGACATACAGGAAGACGCTGTAGACATTTTAGGAAAATCGCTCCAGCCGTTTAGCAGGCTATAAAGTCCAAACAAACAAACATACAAACACACATTCATTTTTATATATAGATAAAGTATTGTATTTAATTATGAAATAAAAATAAAAACGTAAACCATATATGTAAACAAATTGAAATGTAATAAAAAATCTATTCTTATTGTAATAAATTTAATTGACGCTGCACTCTTCGGGCGAATAAACTGTGTTCATTCAATTAAGTCAATCAATTGTAAAATGTTATATGTATGTATGTATGTGAATGTTTTTAATTTTATTTATTTATGTTGAAATTCAAGCTTGTATAGGGTATTTCAATAAACTGTTTTATAAGTGTTTTTTAATTCTTCAAGAATTGGAAAATATTAATTTTTAAGATTTTAAATTTTAAGGGTCTAACTGCGTCCTTTTATCACGAACAATCTGTTATAAATCAGAAAAGTATTAAATAAATCAAATTGTTTTTAATTACAATGAACTTTTGGAGTAAGTAGTTATTAGTACCTTTTGAAAATGTGATTTAGAATTGTACATTGCCACCGATATACATATTTAAGCAATTGATTAATGAAAAACTAATTTTCTGAAATAGGTAAAATAAACTTTGTAAGAAGGCTTAGGTTGAACAATACCCGATCAGTGCAAAATTCGGAAGGAGGCTACGGTTGTATTGGTAAATATTAGATCGATTTGATCCTAAATCAATAGGGTTCGTCCTACCAAATATAATTGAATTATCTTGAAAATTTCGACTTGTTTTTTTATTACGGGGTTTACCCGGACGCAAATAACAAATTGTGTATGAAAAATTGTTTAATAAACCTGTGGTAAAGTAAAATTACTTATCATTTTCATTACATAAAAGTAATGATTGGAAATTCTATAAAAAATAATTTTAACATTGAAACAGATAATGAATATAATTATAATTTATTTCATAAAATTATGTAGTTGTATTCACATTAAAATGATTACTAAATCTAAAATACAAAAGGCCGTAACATCACTTTTAAATATTTTACAGGAGAGACAAAAAACTAAATGAACTTAAAACTATTATTGCTATAAAAACGATATTTTTTACAAGATTTATATTCCAACATCAATAAACATTTTTAATTTAATTTTGAATTTCATGTCAATAAAATCGGAGTTTGATATCCACATCATCATTTTCAATCAAAAAGTCAACTTTAACTTTTTTGGCTATTAGTCCTTTTTGCATTAAAGGTGACGAAATATTGGGTTAAAAATGCTGAGTAAAATTAACAAATTTCTTAGTAATAACAGCCGTTACAAGAGAACAGAATTTAAATTTTTTGAACTTCTTATGTTATTATTAAAACAAATATTATGTTTTTTTTTTTCTAAATTTAAAACTTACTGTCTGTTCCTGTAAATGCGAACGAACATTTCTTTTTCATTTTATATTAAAAACAATAACTAACAATTTTTCATTGTTTTCAATATAAAACTAGAAATTACTTGTTCGTTCGCATTTAGAGAAATAGGCCCTTATTATGATATCTATTTATTTTTATTCAACAAAATCATTTGTTTTAATAGCAAAATTTGATTAATTAATGAAAATTACTTTTAGAAGCACAAAATTGTAATAATAAAATTTTTATTTATTACCAAAAGTGACCTTGTGGTTGGATTACATTTTAAAAAGGGAAATAAAATTCCTTCCAAGAAAACAACATGAAAAAAACACACAAACGAAATTTTTCAAGTCAAATGTCAACAAATATTGTCTAATTAAGTTGATGTCTTTTGCCATGAGTTTAAAGGTTGTCAGCTTGCAAATGTTGCCATTTAGCAATCTTTGCAATCTGTCACATTTGTCCCCGGAATTTTGTAATTTTTTACTTAAACGAATGACCTTAAAACTGTGTCCTTTTTTATACCAAAATAATAAAAATATTACAGAAAAAAAGCTGAACAAAGGAAAATAAATTGTGTTTTATTAAATGCAAACCCATTTTTTTAAAGTCACAAATTTATTTCTAGAATTTTATTATTGTTATTTATTGATCGAAATTGTACCTAGTTTGAGTAATTATCCACGATGACATACATTTTTTGTAATTTTTTTCATAACTGTTGTTGCTGTTGAGTTCAATTAGTTTTATGATCAACCAGACCACAAGTGAAGAGTTTACAAATTAAGACTATTAATTAATTGATTAATATTTGTCTTTTTTTCTTTTGAGCGTACTTTTTTTTACAGGCCAACAACCACTTTTAATCATTTAATCATTAAAACAGCAGCATTTAAACGTCGAGTGTTTCTTTTTTATTATTATCGACTGTGGGGCCAGGTCATGAACTAATGAGCCAAACATCATTTGTGGCTAAATGAAAATTTATTAAGGGGCAGACAGATAGACAGATACATTGACAATAGGACAAAAACTTAAACATGATACAACCATTAAGAAAATTAATATCACAAGTAACGATTGTGATTTGAAAATTAGTAAAAATTTGTTTGCACATTTTTTTAAAAATAGAGTAATTTAAAGTCTTGAAAATCGTTAAAAAATAGAGTTTAGAATTTGATTGTAGATACATTTCAAATATAATATTTAAACTGAGTAATATTTTAGCATCTTCTTTAAACAAAAATCAACTAAACTTATTACACCATCCTCGTTAGTATAAGTAAATGAATTAAATATTAATAAATATCGCTTTAAAATCACAAGTTCAACGTTCAATTTATAGTTTTTAATTTATAGTAACACGGTGTAACAAAATTACAAAAAGTGAATATATTTTCTACGTGACCTAGTGCAGTTTGTAGGTTTAGCGAAGTAGTTTACAAGACCATATTTAGAACTTTACAATTTGAAAATCGGGAGGTTTACTCAAAAAATTATTTTTAATTAAAGTTCAAAACAAGTAAGAATGTGGAGTAGTTCATGGCCGACCATACAAACCCTACACAAGTGTGAATGTTAAAATTGTGATTATATTTAAGAATAAAATATTTAATTTAGACTTATATAACACAAAGTCTTGATGATTTTTATAATTAGGGCTCAAAAGCCCTAAATATGGTAGGGTGAACTAATCAAGTAGATCTACAAACCGCAGTTGATAACATGTTTTTCTGTAACACTGTGTAATTCGTTGACTTTAAATTGTATTTTCTCTTACCTTTCCAGTTAAAGTGGCATTATGAAGTTCATCCAAAGTGGGACGGTAGGCAGCTTGTATAGACATTATATTACGATAATTATCCAAACGTGGTAAAGCTTCTCTGGTAAAATGTCTGAAATAACAAGAAAATTAACATAAATTAATTGAAGAAACTACACACTTTTCTGTTTTTAATTGAACACAAACTCACCGAAAACTTTTACCATATTTCGTATCATATTCATTCTCCAACAGTTCACGATCTTCGTTGGAGTCATCAGAGTCTTCTTCATTTTGTGGTTCAACTTGAAAACGTGTTGTCTGCAGGTCTTTGAAACGCGAAGGTTTATCCTTGTCACGAAAACTGCTTTTGATAGATTGCCTACAAAATGGAAACAACAAACAGAATTAAATTATGAAAATATTTCATTTTGTTTAAAGCCTAGAGATAAACAAGAAACAGAAAACAAGAAAGTGTCCTAACATCCTTTCCGAACAAGATTTCAAACTTTGCGTATCAAAAGCAAACGGATGAAACAACATTCCGCCACAAACAAAAAAAGGAAAAAGAAAATGTGCGATTATTAAAAAATATATATATTTTTTTTAAGAGGCAAACAGAGCAACTGTTTTATTTGTTGTATTAATTAGAGAAAATGTGTGAAAAAAACAGGTTTTGTTTTACTTAATATTAAATTTTTTTCTTTTACTTTGTTGCTGTTAAACATAAACACATCCCTTAATTTTTAATCCAAAGTTTATTTTTTTCACCCACTTTCATTTAACATTCTGTAATGCTAAATAAAATTTAATTATATTGAATAAAAACCATCTCAAACTCTTTAGGGAAAAGAAAAGCGAAAACGAAAGCTGATGTATTCTTTGGAGGTATTTCATATTTTAAGACATGTTTTAAAATTTGTATATGAAATTTTCATGATTTCATTGAAAAGCAAAGTGATAAAGATAACTAATAGCAGTATAGCTCTCTTAAGTACATGTCGCCAAATATCGGAATCCATTAAACCAAGAATATAGGTCAAAAACAAGGATTTACATTTTCGGAACAGATAAATTTAAGACAAATAGATACATAAGACCTATTCAACCTAATCGCATATAAAAGGATAAAATAAACTATGAAGTAATCAATCCAGTCCAGACTATAGAATAGTCTGCACTACAGAATAGTCTATACTATAGAATTAGATAGTAGTCAATAGTATCAACTATAAAGTAATCAATAGTCCTATAGATTAGTCTATAGTGTGGACTAAAGAATAGTCCATAGTATGGAGAAGTCATTAGTATCAACTATAGAGTAATCAGTAGTCTGGATATAAAATAGTCTATAATGTGTACTACAGAATAGTCAATAGTCTGGACTACAGTTTTGACGCGTCAAAAGTTGAAATAGTGTATTTTCATTTAACAAGTTACACACTGTAGTTTGTAACGCGTCTGCTGCGAAAAGTTGAGCAACTTTCAACTTTTGACCGATCTGCAGCTGATCAGGGTTGTATTTTGTTTCGTGTAGAATAAAATAATAGGAATATACTAATAGGAAATAAATTTCAGCAACAATAAAGGAAAAATATTTCAAATTTTAAATTTTATTTTTTTCTAACAGTAATAGTGTTAAAAATGATATCAAAATGACGCGTGTTGTGTAAGCGCGAAAAGTTTGAAAAGCGTAAAACGCGTGAAATGAAATACTCCACTTAATTCTCTTTTTATTTCCACATAAAAATGACTTTAAGATTGGCAATCATTTATTACCGAATAAAAAAATTTGTACAAATTAATTTTTACTTTACAAAGGCAGATTAAGAAGTTAAGAATAATACCAAAAAAGGCACGAAAAAAAGGGTTAAATTTAAACAAATTATGACAACAATAAAATAACAAATGAAATATGAAGGTAACTTTTATACACTTAAAATATTATGATGGTCAAGAAAAGTTTTATATATTTTCAATTGAAACAAAAGAAAAACTAATTATAAAAATTACAATTGAAAGTATTCGAAAATTCTTCAAAAAATTTCTGAGTGTATTTAAGAAAAGGAAAAAAATATTTTTTTTAATATTAATATTTAAATGTAAATTTAATGTGCTTAATGATGTTTAAACACAAATAAATTTATAAATTTATTGAAACAAAGAATAATAAACAATAAATTTTAGAAGTAAAGATAAAATGTACAGTTTTGACATTTATATCTTTTTTTTTTTTTTGTTCACTCTTTATACCCGGAAACGCCTACTGCTTTGCTGCTACGACAGGATACATAAAGTGAAATTAAACATTTTGATTTAAAAGCACAAATAAAACGTAGTTACAACAACATAATTTATGGTTGCTGTTCTCTTAAATTAAAGGGAGTAAATACACTTTACTTTTATGGCGAAATTAAATTACCATGTCAAACGTGCCTGCCGCTAATTTCATAATAATTTTGTTTACTATACTTTTTCGAAAATTTAAAATAAATCATCGTCAATAGATAAGTTAATAGGAATTTGAAATTTATCAAGTTTGTTTTTTAATCCGTTCATAATCTTCTCAAGGGAATTTAAAATAAAGTGATGATTAAATTACAATAATAATGCGTGTAATTTATGTAAATAATTGATTTTGACATGTATGCTGTTTAACCCATATCGGGTTGGCAAATATAGAAATATGTTTACAAGTGGGCACATTTCAAATAAGAATCATGTTGCCTTTAGGAATAAATATAAGCCCTGAAACAAATGGAGAGATAATCGTTTAAAGTCCCTTCAAGGGTTAAATAAATACATATATTATTATTATATTAAAGCGTATAAGGTACTCATTATTTATATTTAAATAGATATGTACTATGTCATATTTGTTTAACATAAATATTAATTTATTAATAAATACGCCAATCAGTGTTATTAAAATGGATTTAATTTCAATAATTGTTTCTAATTCAAAGTCAAATTATTTATAATTAGTTAAAATTAAATTTATATAATATATAGGATTTTTTTTAAAGAATTTCAAAATTTTGTTTATGATTATTATTAAAAAATATGTTATACGCATTTAGGGAGTTTTAGGCAAAGATAATATCTCAAAAGTTTTGATAAGCTTGTTAAAATAATAGGTTTATTTTAATAGCAAACTTTTAAACATTAAAGAATATTTTTGAACTGTAATTTTAGTAAATCACGTCATCACGCACCACCCCTCTGCTATTCCACCATTTTATTACTTAAATGTTCACATTGATGTCAAAGTTGTACTTGCAAATTGAGAATTTACAAAACATTTTTGGTTTATTTATAATTTTAGAAGGTTTTTTGCTTGTCGTGAAAAATTTCTTCAATGTAACTTAGGGCTTTTTGGATTTCATATAACGATATGGGTTACTTTTGTCAAGTGACCCAAATTAAAAAAAAAATCGATTTTGATTAAATTTGCATAAATGCTAGTACTATTGGATAGTAGGTTAGACACAAATTTTTTTATCGGTCAAGAACTATCGGACTTAGAGGGGGTCAAATTTGGACATTTTGGTAATTTTTGGTTTCTCGGGTCATTTTGGTTTCTCGGGACATTTTGGTGCAAATAAACATGTTTGGTTACTACAATCTAAAAATGTATTAACCGCAGCACCTATACTGGCTTTTTCACCGTATAAATGTCGTGGATTAAATAATATTAAATTATAGATTTCATTTTTGATATCTTAGTGCTACAAATTTTCATCAAACAAAAGACTTGCATAAACACCATTTAATATTCAAGAATTTTATCTTAAACTTATAAACATTAATTTTCATACCAATTCTAAACTGTTTAAATAGATATATTTAAATTAAATTGAAAAAAGAAATCATAAACAAGCGTGACAATGAACTTAAATTTTTTAAATTAAATTCAATTTCAATGTACTCTTGACAAAGAAAAAAACTTAATAAAAACATTAAAGATTTTTAACACACTTATTAATGCAAATTGACATTTTTAGTCCTTTTTTATTTATTCTTTTAACAGAATTAACTTTTATAATGAAGAAAAGCCACTTGAGCCGAAAAGATGAAACAATGAACTTTGGAAATACAAAATAAGATATAAGTAAATAGATTTTACCAATTAACTGAAACACATGTATGTGTCCTAATGTTTAATAGTATTCAAGTGTGGTACGAATTGAAATCTTAAAGGATTTATTTTCTTCTTTATCTTTGTATTAAAACTTATTTATATTAGATTCGAAAAAAAAACTTTTTGTTTATTTTTAAGAAAAATATTTATTTATATTGCTTGTAGCGATTTATTATAGTATGTATTAATATGTTTATTTAGGTTATTTTATTCTTTGGCAATTTAAATTTTTATTTATGGTGCCTTTTCTTGTAGATTTTATGCATTAAAAGGTCATGAACACATTGCAGAATAATAAAGGGGTACAAATATTTTCGCAGCATGTGAACTAATATTTAAATTACATATTTTACAAAATCAATGTGTCAAAGATTGCCAGCCGTTGATAAAACAAAATATTTTTTTTATTTATAACACATGAAATATATACATATGAAAGAAGCAAATAAAACATTAAATAAATTTCTATAAGCAGGTTTGTGAAGTTGAATACACCAGACATAATATGTTTTTATTAACATAAAACTTATAATACAACAAATTATATTTATATACATACGTATGTATTCTGCACATAGATTTATTTTAACAATGTTCAATTAAGTATTAAGAAAAATGTTAACTTCATTTTAGTTGTATAAGTGCCAACTAACAGAAACGTCATTTAGATGATTGTAATTTTTTTATAAAATATACTTTTTAAGTTTTTTTCATTAACTAACATGTGTTAAACATTGCAGGCTTCATTTTCATGTTTTAATCAAAGTAAAAACAAGTGCTGTACATATCAACAGACATTGTCATTACTGTGACGGCACGTGCAGACAATTGCAAAAAGATTTTCCCCCGAGATATTTTTACAAATTTATTAATATGTAATAAAAATGAAATATCTTTAAGAGATTAATTTAACTGGCCAACTTTTTGGCTTTTTTCGCTATAACAAACAAAAGTAGACTAAAAGATTTTTATTTTATTTACTTAAGGATTTTAAATATTTATGTGTTTGAATTAAAAATAAATAAAACAAATGTGTTACATAACATAGAAATATGTATGTAAAAAATAAATATGAAATTGTTAATAATAAGTACACCTCATTATATTTTCTTTTTTGTACAACGTAACGTATGAATAACAATGAATTGTATATTGTTACTCATACCACCTGTAGTACTATAGATTTCTTTGAATTAAGGTGAATTTGGTTATTTATTTTGATATACCATTATGTTGGGATATTTAAAATCTGTTATGTATCTTTAGAGTTAAAAAAAAAACTCGTGCTACAGGAATTTTAAATAATATGAGATAAATAAAGATAGGATTGGTAATGAACAATGCTAATTTTTGTTATGGAAATACATACTAAAATGAAAAATTAAATTTCTTTGTAAATAATTGTTATTGTATACAACAAAACAATTAAATAATTTCCTTAAAAATCCTATTTTTCTTTGAAAAAATTCCATATTAGATAAACATGACTATTAAAAATTATGTAAAACAGCACCAAATATATGTATATATATTTTGCTCAAGTATTTCGTTTCAACAACATTTTCCGGTAAGTTATAAATAAAAAGCGCAAAATAAATATTAAAAAGTCACAAAAAAAAAAACAAAAAACAGAAGTCATAATTTTAAATACAGATTTGAGGGGTCAATAAAACACAACATCTTATTTACATTTATCTGTTGAATAAGACCCACTTTATGGCTGAATTTCTTCTATTTTTATTGAAATTTTTTTAAATCATTAAAATTAAATATCTCATTTTATGTTTGTTAAATCCAACATTTGCAGTTAAATTGAAGTTGGACAATAATGACAATAACAGTCTGTAAAAAAATCAAATTAAATTGTTTTTTGTTTTCTCTAAGATTAGATTTTGTTGATTTAAAGCACACGACTCGTAGCACAATCATACAATATTATATATTAGGTACTTATTAGGCTTTCAACAATAAATAATTTAACAATCCAAGTTTTTTTATAGACGAATGAACAAAACAACAAATTCAAAGGAATAAAAGTCAAAATTATAATAAAAATCCAAAAAGCAATGATTGGGCAACAACAATAATAATAATAACGAATAAACATAAAAATATTTGTTTCTTTTTGTTTTGTCCTCAAAATATAAAAAGAAATCCCTATGAAATGTACAAAAGTACTTACAGCTTACTAACGTACATAATAAAATTAAATGTATAAAATAGACTAAAATTGTTATATTAAAAGTCATACCCACAAACCAACGTAAAAATTATCCAACACATCTATTTAAACATAAATAATTTTATACGCTAGAGAAATGTTAATAGGAAAAGGAAACCTTTAAAGGTTTCTTAAACATAAATAATAAAATACTCTTCCACATTCATACATTTCTGTGGCAATAAGTAATGAAAGCCTAACTCAACAATTAAAGTGTAAGTTAGATAGATAGATAGATAGATAGATAGATAGATAGATAGATAGATAGATAGATAGATAGATAGATAGATAGATAGATAGATAGATAGATAGATAGATAGATAGATAGATAGATAGATAGATAGATAGATAGATAGATAGATAGATAGATAGATAGATAGATAGATAGATAGATAGATAGATAGATAGATAGATAGATAGACAGATAGAATTACAAGTAATTTTATTTGGTTAATGAAAAACCGTACAATTACAGTTTAAGCAAAATTATTATTGCTTCAATATAATCATCATATCATAATGTTATGGCAATAGTAATAAGAAATCCTGCAATTAAAATTTAAAATAATTGTAAATTTACTTTTAAAGTAATAAAATGTAAATGCCTGTGGCAGAACTGCCTAAGTCAATTCTTATTTAAAAGAACTTATGCGGTTATAGCTTGTAAACAGAGATTTATTTAACGTTATTAATGCGTGACTAAAAATAGTAAATCTTTCCCTTTCCTCCTTTTAACTCTCACTCTTCCTTTCATACACTAACATAGTACCTAATTTAAATGTGTAAAAACAGGGACCTACAGTAAAAAGTATGTGTTAGTCAAATGTTAAGTGAAAACACAACAAAAAGATGTTATAATTACAAAAATTAACTTTTGCCTAAAAACAAAAAAAAAAGAAACAAAATATGTTTCGTAAAGTTTTAAAGATTTTGGAATAAAAACAACGATATCATCATTATTATAATTGTAAGACTTGACTGTAACTAAACCACAAACTTTCACAAATATATTTGTATAACAGTAATGTGCCATTCATTATTATATTTATACTAGGATGTGAAGCAATAAAAATTCTGTCTGTGCAGAAATTGAGGTATTGAGAAATTGAAGTATTTTATTTAAGTCTCATGTAATAGTAAGTAAAATTTGTCGAAGTCAAACTTTGAACTGAAGTTTTACCCATGACTGCATATGTATATTAGTAGAGACTTCCACATAAAAAGATAAATAAATTTATTACACTCAAAAAATTAGACACAGATTTTAACAAGTTAATCCCATTACTTAGGAAAAAAGAACAAATTTTTTAGTGCATTTCAAACTAATTTTAATTATATTTTGCTCTCAACCAAAAATTAATCAAAAAGTATATTTTGTGATCGTGTATTACATTAGTATGTACTATTATTTATTTTTTTGTTAATTTATTTACTTATTTCTTATTTTTATTGTTTAATTTCATTACTTATTAAATTTTGAATAATTTTATTCCAAGAATGCTTTGTTATAAACACACAAATTGTTCCATGACAACAAAATTAAATAAATTTTTTTTTAAGTTTTTAAACAAAATTATTTATTTAATACTAAACTTTTTTCTTTATTAACAACATTATCTGTATCATATAATCTTTTCATTATTAATTAAGTTCAAATTGGAAATAGTATTTAAAAAATGTTATTAAGAATTTTTAAATATTTAGTTGTGCCTTTTATGAAGTAATAAACTCAATTGACTAACAATAAGAAAATATTTGAAATAATTTTTCAAAAATATTTAATAGAAACTTTCGCCATTTTAAAAACATTACCACGGGCTCATGCCGATTAGGCAAAAATACATTAATAGAGGTATATTAGACAGTGAATTTGAAAAGTAGTATTAAAAAGTTTGCAATTGAATTATATAAAGACTTTAACGCTTTGCGTTGCAGGACATTGCAGTATTGTGGCAGTGTTGCCATACAAAAGCTCTAATTGAAAACAAACTTTTGTGAAGGGTTTAAAAGATTCGGTACAAACACTGCTAAAATACTACTTTATGGATTCTGATGTTTCCAAATCAACTTCAATTTTGACCACTTTTGGTGATAATTTTTTTAAATTTTATGTCGTACATAAAATGCAAATAAACAAAACAAAATAAAAGTTTAGTCCTTTATTTATTATTATTTTTTCTTTTTTGTTGATAAATTTTCAAATTATGCAAAATTGACTATTAAAATTATGGACGTTTTTTTATCATTTATTATAGAACTTTTTCGTCCACAAAAGTAAAAACAAAACGAACGTGCACAAAATAATGACAAAACTTTTCTTATTTGCTTAATGTTTAAAAAAAATTCCTAAAATAGACCTGATACAAATGATTTCATTAAAAGAAAACAGATCTACTACTGTCAGGTTACTGCCAACAATAAAATTTTTACTTTGCTTTAAAAGAAACATTAATTTTAAAGCTCTCAACGAGTGTACGTGCACTGTGAGAAAAACATAAATAATAAATGTAAAAAAAAACATTCTAAAAAATAAATTTTCCTTATAACGGTTTATCATCGCATGATTGCAATTGGGTGCACTGACCACTGAGGACAACGAATGTGTGTTGGAGTACAATTGCAGACTAAACTGTAGACAAGACTATAGAATAGACTATTCTATAGACTAGACTATAGACTAGACTATAAACTAGACTATAGACTAGACTATAGACTAGACTATAGACTAGACTATAGACTAGACTATAGACTAGACTATAGACTAGACTATAGACTAGACTATAGACTAGACTATAGACTAGACTATAGACTAGACTATAGACTAGACTATAGACTAGACTATAGACTAGACTATAGACTAGACTATAGACTAGACTATAGACTAGACTATAGACTAGACTATAGTTTAGTCTGCAATACGTTTTTTCGTGTTCATGATGTTCATGAATAAATTTTGCAGCGGATCACTTAAGGTTTCGTTTTTCATTGTAGTTTTATATGTATTTAGAATAAAAACAAAAGAAAAATGTTGTATAATTTTACTTTTAGCATAAAAAACAGCTTAATCAAAGTGAAAACTAAAATGAAATTTTTTCGCGTTTTAAATTCTATACTACATAAATTAAAAAAAGTCCCAAGAATACTGCACCCCCGAGCATTGCTTTCAATAGAAATGAGAAACATAATGAAATTAAATTACTGCAGGTGAAAAAACGAAAAGATACATGGAAATAAATGACCTTGAGGTTCATGGCCTTAAAAAATAAGTCTTTATTATAATAATATTCATAACCATATTTATGTATTTTTAATAAAAAAAAAATTATTTTCAACAAAAATTGCAATAAGTATATTTTAGTTTGGATTTTTTTTTTTACAAATTTCTCTAGGCTTAATTATTTAAGGATGAATTAAATTATTTCCATAAAACCAAATTAATTTCGAATGATTAAGTTTAGATTAATTGAAGCATGCATTTTACTTTACAATTTTATTAAACCTTTTTCACATATAACAAAAACTTCAACGTTATCAGATCATTTATAAAAGTTTTTTTTTTTCATAATTGCTTTTATAAAAACAGATTTATACCCTACAACACTATAAAAATATGTTACGGTTAAGAACGATTTCTTGTGCCGATTTTGCTAATTTATTATATTCATAATATAAAAAAGAAAATTTGGCAATAAACAAACTAATGCTTTCAAAAGGAAAATGTCTAATAGAACATATTTCAACATACAGACGGTCAGATGGACTTGGAGCAGATAAATTGAAGATAAATCGACTCCGCTTTCTATAAGGACTTGGGATATTATATTATAGAAATTACAAACGGAATGACAAACATATACATATTCATATTTATTACATATTTTCATTAAGGTTAAGGATATAAAAATATAACAACATCTGTGTGCTAGAGATTCTAAAACGAATTTCATAATTATGAATGTTTTAGATGCAAAGAAATTTAAATAAAGTTTAACCTTTGACCTCTATACATTTATTATATTTTCTTTCGTTTAAATTGTAGAAGTTTAGGTATTGAAAAGGCAAAATACATGACATAAACTCAAGGTTAACACATGTAAATTTTACTTTAGTACAATTGTAAACAATTTTAGTAGAGTTTAAAGTTTGAACAGAATATTATGTATAATCTCCTCTTCCACAATTATATATTCGTCTAAATGTAACATTTATTAAATGTTGGTACAGACAAGTACACGTCAAGTAAATATTTGCATATTATTATTATTATTATTATTATTATTATTATTATTATTATTATTTTTTTTTGTAAGATTGAGTACAGATTTATAAAAGTCCATTTCATTGGTGGTAAAATGATATGGGCTTGTAAAGAAAACACTTTACAGTAAAATTAAACATTTATGCAGACACAATACAAAATTTAATATTTTAAAAATGTTGAAATATATTTTCACATTTTACCATATTTAAGCGACCTTCAATATGCAAAATACTAAAGATTAACGTTATCGTTTATACGTAGTTTACATTTTTATCAGTCTCCGTTAAAATGTTCGTATTTAAAAAAAATGATAAATAAGCAGCAGACAGTCTAAAAAATAAAGAAAGTTGTATCATAAATACAATAATGTTCGCATCATTTCTTTCAATTTCAATAACGCAATTTAAACCGATGTTTTTGTGTGTAACAAACATCCTTCATTCGATTCGATGACATCGCGAACGTCTAAGTAAAAGTTAATTTATTACAGATTTTATAAAATTTTAAAATTTATATGCAACTCGGTTGTTGGTTAATGTTAAATCATCACATCAAATACATACTGTTAAATTATCAATCAAAATACAAAATATTTAAAGAAAATTTAAAACGAGAAATCAGATCGATTTAATTCATACATATATATAAAATTATACATATATACAAAAAGAGGATAAAAAAAGTGAACCGAGCTTATTGTAATACTCTAATGACCTTTATTTGCCTTTTAAACGGGGGATGGCAAATATTATAAAAACAAATTGTGTCATGGATACAAACAGGATTTAAGTTGTTCCTTTTTTTCTCTTGTTGTACTTTTTGAGTTTTAATGTTTTTTTTTTTACACTGGGGATACACACAAAGAAAAGTTTGTGTTATTTTAAACCGAAAATTGTTAAAAATATTTTTCCAATAAAAAGAAAATATATTCTTTTAAACGATTTTCTATTCTAAAAACTCACAACAAAGCTTTTAGAATCAGATAAATTATTTAAAAGTTCTCAGCAATTTTTTTCTTATTTTCAGTGTACGTTTTCTTCGTAAAATAAGATTCTATCAGGGATACGGAAATCTTTTAACATTAGGTCTATTGTGAAAACAAAAGATTACATACATACATATGTATTTATAAATACATCTAGTAGATAAATCCTTAAGACTTAACTCTTTGGATATTGAGCAAACAGAGGGAAAAACTAAGCGGAAGTTGTTTCTATTTTGTTTTAAAAGTACATAATTTGTGTTACATTTATTACACCCTTTACCTATAGTGGGGAAGATATATGTTTGCGCTGATGTTTGTCTTTGAATTTGAAATGACACTACATCCTAACTTTAACTTTATAACTTCACTAGTGTACCCTGGTTGCTTCGCTAACCAATAAAACTAAATACAAAATTTTTTTATTACATTTATAGTTAAGTACTACAGTAGCAAAGTACTCTCTTAAAAATTTTATTCAGAGTTTTTTCAATAATGTTTTATAGAATATACAAAAAGTACCATTTAATGAAACAAAAGTACTCAAAATATTTTTATTTAGTCATGTTAAATTTTATCATGTTCATTTTAAAGATGAAGTGTCAAAAATTTCCCTGTTTATACCCACCGTAAAAAGAAGATCAAGATATATTTATTCTTCATTTTATCCGTCTGTCCGTCTGTTGAAATCACGATAAGGACCACAAGGAAGGAGCTAGACAGTTGAAATTCACCATTGCTAAGGTTTGTTTGGTATTGAAAATGTGTTCATGTTTTCAGATAGCCCCATACAAGTGAACCTCCAAAAAACAGCTTTAAAATTCGACATAAATAAGTTTCATATGAGTTAAAAATATTCAATAAATTTTTTTGAGGATCGGTCTATATTGATCCTACCCCACATATAAGGTCTCCTTCAGAAAATTAATTTAAAACAATGGTCTAAAAATTCGAGTTTCTTAGAAGCCAAAACCTCTCCACCAATTTTATTGAGGATTGGATCATAAATGACGCTACCTCCCACATAAGTTCCCCCCTCTAAAAAAGACTATAACGCTAATTACTGACTTATTACTTGATAGGTCAATAATTGACTGTTTCCTTATATAGGGAACTCTAAAGAAAAATTTGATGAGGATTCAGGAAATTACTAGTACTAGTACAGTCATTCCGAATTTAATGACTATTGATCTATAACTGATTTCAGCCTCTATAATAGATACCCCTCAGCAAGCTAAGGTTTTCTAAAAATTGGTTTTCTTTATTTTAATCAATATCACCATTGTTACTCAATTTTACACCTTTAAAGTACTACATTACAACAAGTACCAGTCACCCATCTGTTCAATTTAATAGTAGATACAGGTACATCTAAAGTTTTGTTCGCATTCCTGTTTTTTCCCCAAATGTACCAATTTCCAAAAATCCCTCTTTAGTGGATCAATAAAACCAAAAGCACAGCTACTATTAAAATTTCATGATTCTCGGTTTAGCCGTTAGGGATTTGCTATGTCTGGTTTATAAATGTCTTTTGTGGCCAAAAGTTTCGTCATTAATGTTTTCATTTGAAATTTTGTATGGTTTTCAGAAAATTCAAATTATGGTTACAATTAAGTTTGAAACAAATGTTTTAGATCGTTTGTTTTAACATATTAATATTTTTGTACTTTTTGTTTTTTAATTGTAATTTATTAAATCTTTTTTATAATTTATTTTAATTAGTATTAATACACAAATTTTTGTAAACTATTAAATATTTATACTTCTTACTTGAACACTAGAATAGAAAAGTTCAATTCATACTAGATTATTTTCAAGTGTATTTTCGCTGCTACTTAGTATAATTTATTATAAATATTTGAAAATATAAGTACATTACTTTGATTTGATGGTATGTCTGACAAATTATTATGACTACAATGTTTGATAAAGTGAATGGTTTTTCATGTCTTGTCTGCTTTCGTTTAATTAAAGGCTAAAAAATGACGTTTGGACAGATAGAAAGATATATGTATACATATATAAATATTTAATGCAAGACTAGTTTAAAAAATTATTCTGAAAATAATTCTTTATGATGAATAAGCGATACAAATCAATTTCGACAACATGACACTCTTTTTTCAATGTTAAAACAATTAAAAAAAAATACCACATATTGGATTACATAACAGAAAGAAATAAATCTTTAAATTTCTTTTTAAAAAATATTTTTACTTTTAACTTTAGCATAACAAGGCAAAAGGAATGTATGAACAATTAATGAAAACAAAAAATCACTTTAAACTTTAAAGCATATTTGGAACATACATACGAATATGTATCCGACGCGTGTTGGTACATTTAAGGACAATATTTAATTGGTCGTTGCCTTTGAGCAAATACATTAAACTTTTAAAAGTTTTAAACTTAAATTTTTTATTAATTTTCAATTAACATACTGCCATTTACACGAACGGTTTAATTACAACTAAAAGCTGAAACAGTTTTACAAACAGTTTTACAATGTTCATTAGGAACGTTATTTACTCATGTCCAAATTTATGAGGAAAGAGTTACTTAAAAGACCAATTTATTATTAAAACTGTTATTGGCAGGTTTAACTTAAATTATGAACTTGTATTATACTTAATTTTACGTTTACAATACACCTTATTGGGAAGGGTCATATTCTAGTCTATAGTCTAGTCTATAGTCTAGTCTATAGTCTAGTCTATAGTCTAGTCTATAGTCTAGTCTATAGTCTATAGTCTAGTCTATAGTCTAGTCTATAGTCTAGTGTATAGTCTAGTCTATAGTCTAGCCTATAGTCTAGCCTATAGTCTAGTCTATAGTCTAGTCTATAGTCTAGTCTATAGTCTAGTCTATAGTCTAGTCTATAGTCTAGTCTATAGTCTAGTCTATAGTCTAGTCTATAGTCTAGTCTATAGTCTAGTCTATAGTCTAGTCTATAGTCTAGTCTATAGTCTAGTCTATAGTCTAGTCTATAGTCTAGTCTATAGTCTAGTCTATAGTCTAGTCTATAGTCTAGTCTATAGTCTAGTCTATAGTCTAGTCTATAGTCTAGTCTATAGTCTAGTCTATAGTCTAGTCTATAGTCTAGTCTATAGTCTAGTCTATAGTCTAGTCTATAGTCTAGTCTATAGTCTAGTCTATAGTCTAGTCTATAGTCTAGTCTATAGTCTAGTCTATAGTCTAGTCTATAGTCTAGTCTATAGTCTAGTCTATAGTCTAGTCTATAGTCTAGTCTATAGTCTAGTCTATAGTCTAGTCTATAGTCTAGTCTATAGTCTAGTCTATAGTCTAGTCTATAGTCTAGTCTATAGTCTAGTCTATAGTCTAGTCTATAGTCTAGTCTATAGTCTAGTCTATAGTCTAGTCTATAGTCTAGTCTATATTCTAGTCTATAGTCTAGTCTATAGTCTAGTCTATAGTCTAGTCTACAGTCTAGTCTATAGTCTAGTCTATAGTCTAGTCTATAGTCTAGTCTATAGTCTAGTCTATAGTCTAGTCTATAGTCTAGTCTATAGTCTAGTCTATAGTCTAGTCTATAGTCTAGTCTATAGTCTAGTCTATAGTCTAGTCTATAGTCTAGTCTATAGTCTAGTCTATAGTCTAGTCTATAGTCTAGTCTATAGTCTAGTCTATAGTCTAGTCTATAGTCTAGTCTATAGTCTAGTCTATAGTCTAGTCTATAGTCTAGTCTATAGTCTAGTCTATAGTCTAGTCTATAGTCTAGTCTATAGTCTAGTCTATAGTCTAGTCTATAGTCTAGTCTATAGTCTAGTCTATAGTCTAGTCTATAGTCTAGTCTATAGTCTAGTCTATAGTCTAGTCTATAGTCTAGTCTATAGTCTAGTCTATAGTCTAGTCTATAGTCTAGTCTATAGTCTAGTCTATAGTCTAGTCTATAGTCTAGTCTATAGTCTAGTCTATAGTCTAGTCTATAGTCTAGTCTATAGTCTAGTCTATAGTCTAGTCTATAGTCTAGTCTATAGTCTAGTCTATAGTCTAGTCTATAGTCTAGTCTATAGTCTAGTCTATAGTCTAGTCTATAGTCTAGTCTATAGTCTAGTCTATAGTCTAGTCTATAGTCTAGTCTATAGTCTAGTCTATAGTCTAGTCTATAGTCTAGTCTATAGTCTAGTCTATAGTCTAGTCTATAGTCTAGTCTATAGTCTAGTCTATAGTCTAGTCTATAGTCTAGTCTATAGTCTAGTCTATAGTCTAGTCTATAGTCTAGTCTATAGTCTAGTCTATAGTCTAGTCTATAGTCTAGTCTATAGTCTAGTCTATAGTCTAGTCTATAGTCTAGTCTATAGTCTAGTCTATAGTCTAGTCTATAGTCTAGTCTATAGTCTAGTCTATAGTCTAGTCTATAGTCTAGTCTATAGTCTAGTCTATAGTCTAGTCTATAGTCTAGTCTATAGTCTAGTCTATAGTCTAGTCTATAGTCTAGTCTATAGTCTAGTCTATAGTCTAGTCTATAGTCTAGTCTATAGTCTAGTCTATAGTCTAGTCTATAGTCTAGTCTATAGTCTAGTCTATAGTCTAGTCTATAGTCTAGTCTATAGTCTAGTCTATAGTCTAGTCTATAGTCTAGTCTATAGTCTAGTCTATAGTCTAGTCTATAGTCTAGTCTATAGTCTAGTCTATAGTCTAGTCTATAGTCTAGTCTATAGTCTAGTCTATAGTCTAGTCTATAGTCTAGTCTATAGTCTAGTCTATAGTCTAGTCTATAGTCTAGTCTATAGTCTAGTCTATAGTCTAGTCTATAGTCTAGTCTATAGTCTAGTCTATAGTCTAGTCTATAGTCTAGTCTATAGTCTAGTCTATAGTCTAGTCTATAGTCTAGTCTATAGTCTAGTCTATAGTCTAGTCTATAGTCTAGTCTATAGTCTAGTCTATAGTCTAGTCTATAGTCTAGTCTATAGTCTAGTCTATAGTCTAGTCTATAGTCTAGTCTATAGTCTAGTCTATAGTCGTCTATAGAGTCTATAGTCTAGTCTATAGTCTAGTCTATAGTCTAGTCTATAGTCTAGTCTATAGTCTAGTCTATAGTCTAGTCTATAGTCTAGTCTATAGTCTAGTCTATAGTCTAGTCTATAGTCTAGTCTATAGTCTAGTCTATAGTCTAGTCTATAGTCTAGTCTATAGTCTAGTCTATAGTCTAGTCTATAGTCTAGTCTAGTCTATAGTCTAGTCTAGTCTATAGTCTACTAATCTAGTCTATAGTCTAATCTAGTCTATAGTCTAATCTAGTCTATAGTCTAGTCTATAGTCTAGTCTATAGTCTAGTCTATAGTCTAGTCTATAGTCTAGTCTATAGTCTAGTCTATAGTCTAGTCTATAGTCTAGTCTATAGTCTAGTCTATAGTCTAGTCTATAGTCTAGTCTATAGTCTAGTCTATAGTCTAGTCTATAGTCTAGTCTATAGTCTAGTCTATAGTCTAGTCTATAGTCTAGTCTATGTCTAATCTATAGTCTAGTCTATAGTCTAGTCTATAGTCTAACCTATAGTCTAGTCTATAGTCTAGTCTATAGTCTAGTCTATAGTCTAGTCTATAGTCTAGTATATAGTCTAGTCTATAGTCTAGTCTATAGTCTAGTCTATAGTCTAGTCTATAGTCTAGTCTATATAGTCTAGTCTATAGTCTAGTCTATAGTCTAGTCTATAGTCTAGTCTATAGTCTAGTCTATAGTCTAGTCTATAGTCTAGTCTATAGTCTAGTCTATAGTCTGGTCTATAGTCTAGTCTATAGTCTAGTCTATAGTCTAGTCTATAGTCTAGTCTATAGTCTAGTCTATAGTCTAGTCTATAGTCTAGTCTATAGTCTAGTCTATAGTCTAGTCTATAGTCTAGTCTATAGTCTAGTCTATAGTCTAGTCTATAGTCTAGTCTATAGTCTAGTCTATAGTCTAGTCTATAGTCTAGTCTATATAGTCTAGTCTATAGTCTAGTCTATAGTCTAGTCTATAGTCAAGTCTATAGTCTAGTCTATAGTCTAGTCTATAGTCTAGTCTATAGTCAAGTCTATAGTCAAGTCTATAGTCTAGTCTATAGTCTAGTCTATAGTCTAGTCTATAGTCTAGTCTATAGTCTAGTCTATAGTCTAGTCTATAGTCTAGTCTATAGTCTAGTCTATAGTCAAGTCTATAGTCTAGTCTATAGTCTAGTCTATAGTCTAGTCTATAGTCTAGTCTATAGTCTAGTCTACAGTGCAATCATTTCCAACTATTGATTAAATTTTACATTTTCAAACGGGTTCTAGCCAAATCGGTAAATGGTGAAAAAAATTTAAACACTGTATTTGAATTTATTAAACATTAAAGAATCCTCATGACCTTGATATTATTTCAACAACTTCAATAACAATTACGAAAATAATTGCACTTGTTTGTCAAATTTAAACTGCATACCTCATGCCTTACAATAACTCACACACTAACATAGCAATTTAATAGGAAAACTTGAAAGAATAACTAACGGTAATAAATGTGAGTAAATTTGTTTTCATAAACAATATGAATTAGCCCCATAATTGTAATTAGCACTTTTTTCGTTGTTGCTAAAACCAATGTTTGAACATTTACAAACTAGTAGTTTTACTAAACTAAACCTATTTGCAGAATTATTAGTAATAGAAACAAATAATGTAAAGACATTTGGAGAACTTACCTTTGTGTTCGATGCTGTTGTTGTGCTTTTAGCATTTGTGAAGCATCCTCGTTAAATTGATCATCTTCAATGGGTTCACCATCAATTCCCGTTAAACGACGATAGATTTCATGAGGCACATCATCTGTTGTTGCTGCACCTCCGCCACCACCAGCAGTAGCAGCAGCATTTGTTGAGGCTGCTTTGTCATTGTTGTTTTTGTGGTTGACGGGATTTACTTGAAAACGATTTGGTGGTCTATCGACCGACCCCATCTCAAAAGACGAATAATCTGACATAATGTTCTTTGTTGTTCTTGCTCCAAGTCGAAAATTCTGTTTGGATGATGATGTGTGTGTATGTGTGTTATTGGTGTTTTTCTTTTGGTGTAGAGTTCTGTTCAATTTAGTACAAAGGTTGCTTTAGCTGTTGAAGTTTTCTAGCTCCCTTGAGACATTCAATCCAAAATAATAGAAGTAAAAAGTTGAAAATCTTTTAGTGTCTTTTGTTATGGACAAAGTCTGAGCGGTTTTGGTTGGGTGGTTGTTGGGTTAAAATTAAGATGACAATGACAGTGTTTTGTCAACAATGTCAGGTCGTCACACAGATACACAAGAAGACCAATAGCACTATGTTTGTTGTTAAGATGCGTAGGAATCTCTCGTTTTTTGTTGTTGTTGTTTAATTGATACTTATTATTGTAAATGACTTCTCAAAGATTCTTTTTTTGTGTTTTGAGTTTTTCTTTTGGATTTTTTTTTTTTTGTTTGTTTAAATTCGATTCATCTAGTGTGAAGAAGGTTCTTTCTTGGTTAAAAATATTGGTAAATAATACTAAAATAAATAAGCTGTCAATGTTATTATTGTTATTGTTGTTCTTGTTACATTTTGTGACAGCATTGATTTTTGTTGGTTTTTTCTTCTTTCTTTTCTGTATTTTTGCTTTAATTTTTTTACCAGCTTAAATAAACGTTAATGTTTATAAGCACATGTTATGTTGTCATTGTTATTGTTATTATTGTAAATTGTTATTGTTTTTAATATTGACATTCATTTGAATGGGTGGTTGGTTTATTTATTTATTGACCTCTACAAAGGTTGTGGTTCCGCGTACAAAATATTACACACTTTTTTGTTTAGTTCATTTTAAGTCTGCAATGAAAAAATGTATATTAAATATAAAAAATATAATATTTTATTAAAAATTAAATTAATTACTTCAAATAAATACTAATAAATATAAACAATACGTATTATTACTTGCGGCTGATATTGCGTTATCGATTTAATTTATGTTTGTATAATTAAGAATGAATGTATGGAAGTAGATTATTCGTGTTAAAATTAAAGTCTAAAACCTAAGGGGTAAGGATGGAATGTTCATATTATTTATTTAGTTATTGGTATTATATATGAGCAATTTTATTTTAAATAGTATCTAAGCTGTTTGAATAATAAATTCATTTTTGAACAAAGTCAAATGTATTGTAAGGAGATAAGCTGGTTTCTAAGCGTATTTCGCCATTAGCTGAAAGAAGGACATCCGAAAAACATTCTCAAAAATTAAAGCACAAAATATTAACAATACTTCTTTTTTACATTCTAGATATTGTTTCAATATTTAGGTAACAGAAGAAATTTAAAATAAATATTATAAAATTTTGTTTATTTATTAAAATTGATTATCCTGAATAGGACTTATTTATCCTTTATGTTTTATTTTACTTTGAGAAAATAGAAAATACTTTTATGGGATTATAAATTTGTATTAAATTTATGTTTCATTTATTTTTTCCACTTATCAGAACCAAAAACGCAATTGATTGAAAAAAAATTATTAACTCTACACTTAGTTTAAAAAGTGTTTATACAAAATTGAAAATTTATAACCGTCCAATTTTATATTCATTACATAAAGTCTTAGAAAGTAATTATGTGTTTGCGACATGTATGTATGTCAAAAAATATGGACAAAATTGGATACATGTTAAGATTTTAAATAATAATAATAATCCTTGTAAATAATGGTGTATAAACTTTTCGAAGCGACTGTAGCTATTGATTTCTACAGATTGACCCAAAAGTTTTAAATTCTTAAGCACGTTTGGCAATATTTCTTTTTATGTTTTCATTATAAACATCTATTTATAACAAAACGAAGTAAAGTTAACAAAACTACATAAACAAATATACATATTTTCGGATTTTCGCTCAACAAAAAAGTATATAATCGATTTAAAATTTAATAAAATATCAAATATAAAAATACCTAAAAAGTTAAGTACTTACATTTAAAAGATTAAAGATTAGTTTTTAATTAAACATTTAAAGATTTCCACTTAAGAAATGTGTGAAAAATAAATATTATAGATAAATCCAATAAAAGAATAAATACATATGAATGTGCATAAGTATGTATGTAAAGTATCATTGTGTATTTTAAGTAGTTTAATTTATTCAAAGTAGTTTGATTTATTTTATAATATAGTCAATAGTCTAGTCTATAATATAGTTAATAGTCTTGTCTATAATCTAGCTAAAAGTCTAGTCTATAATCTAGTTAATAGTCTAGTCTATAGTCTAGTCTATAGTCTAGTCTATAGTCTAGTCTATAGTCTAGTCTATAGTCTAGTCTATAGTCTAGTCTATAGTCTAGTCTATAGTCTAGTCTATAGTCTAGTCTATAGTCTAGTCTATAGTCTAGTCTATAGTCTAGTCTATAGTCTAGTCTATAGTCTAGTCTATAGTCTAGTCTATAGTCTAGTCTTTAGTCTAGTTCATAGTCTAGTTCATAGTCTAGTCTATAGTCTAGTATATAGTCTAAGTTAAACAAAGTTTTCAAGTTTAAATCTAATTTAAGTTTTCAAACAGTTTTACAAAATTTACATAAATTAAAATTTCCATTTAAAATATATTTTACACCTTTACTTTTAGCTAATTTCCGCTAGGTATTTTTTTGACAAAAAAAATACTTACAATTGATAATCACTATTGTCAATTTTCTACCTTAATTAAAATATTTTTTTATTTTAGGCTCAAATACAAAAACAAGCGCTCATAAATTTTATAAATTTATATTTCCTTTTTTTTTCATTATTTTTTCTTTTGTGATTTTGAGCGGAAACAAATATTATGCAGATGTTTTATATAAAACAACAATTTCAATAGAAACAAAAATGTTTTACATCAATCTTGGTTGCCTTTATGTGTTACTAAAATGTAGGTTAGTCATAATTATAGAAGTATACACCTATAAAAAACTTAACGGCTTTATCAATACTAAGAATTTTAAAAACAAATGAAAAAAGATTTTTTTGTGGAATAAACTAAAATTTTTAAAAATTAATTAATTTAAGATTTAAATTTATGTTTTATATTAATAACCGTTTATAGGGTATGTTGTGTTTTTCTAGTTTTAAGTTAAGCTAAGTAGACATTTAGTGAGAGAGAGATAGAGAGGGGGCGAAAATATATTTCAAAAGCAATTATATGCTAATAAGGCAGATACTTTTTAGCATTTTATAGTCCGTCCTTGTGATTTATAAAATTATTCATTTATTTGTTTGTTTTGTAGACTTATTAAGAGCAACTATTTATGAATTGTAATGAAAAAGTAAGTTTATTAAAAAACAAAAGCTAATAATAAAATTCTAAACAATTGAAAACAGTTTAACATTAAATAGTTTCACTGGTAACAGTGCATAACAAAAGTAGAGGAAAATGATAAAATTCCAGGGTTGGCAGCCAAATAAATACGAAATTGACAATAAATAGTTGTTGTCAATTTTTTTCGGAAAGATGCCGTCATTCACAAAGCTTTTCACTTAATGCCGCTCAGTAAAAAGTTATTACATTATACTAATACATTCCATTTTATTTAATTGCAATAATCTCTAAATATTGATTTTGTTTAAACAAATATTCATTTACATTGAATTTGGGAATTGCAAAAAAAATGTAATAATCCCAGAGCAACTGTTTTTTATTTAAGGTTTAATCTGTTTATTTGTTAAACAACCTTTCGTTTAAAAAATATAATATTATAAGATTATTTATATTTGTGTTACTTTTGTAACAATCCAAGTATACCCAGCAGTTCGATAAAGAGGACATGTATCAGACAATGACAGTCGTTTCTACTAACGTCTAACCAAGTTACCTGGAGTGTAAACGATTAAAGCGATAGTCCCGTAGTTGCCATTTGGTATACTAAACTTTTCGCCTGCGACTACTTTAGACTTTCGTTTAGAAAAAGTACATCTGTACCATCAAATTAATACTTAGCAGGTTAAACGTTAATGGAAATAAATTAAATTTCTGGATGTTGAGACTCTTTGTCGAACTGCTGGGTATATATATATTTTTTTAAATTTCATTCATTGTGAAAAAAAAATATTTCTTTTCCTCATTTTCTCTTTAACATTCGACTGACTTGTCATGTGTTTTTATACTTAATTTCATTCATCCATTTATTTGTTTGCTCGTTCAAACATTTCACTCATTCATATATTTGTACTCTACAAACTCAGCCACACATACACGTAAACACTCATACAATTGTAAATAAAAATCATTCAATAAAATTTCTTTTACTACTCACTCATACATTTTTATTAAATTGCAGAGTTGGGAATGGGAAAGTAATTAACGAATATTTAGTTTAGTTTTACAAAAAATTAAACCTTTAGATTAAACGTTTGAGTCTTAGATTTTTTCTATCACATCTGGGATTTGAAATTTGTTATTTTTTAAGAATTTTTAACAGCGGCTAGACAAATAAAAAATGTTGTTTGCTTTCCCGCAAATTTGTGTTTAAACCACAGCTACTATGTGCACTCAGAAGTGACCTCTCCAATTATCGGTACAAGACAAAGTCCAAAACTCATGCCTGCGGGCTACCGATTACTATGGTAGCAGATTGTGAGGTTCTACAATGTCAAATCATTTCGAAAAAATGACGAGGATTTGATTATTACCAGTTTATAGTCCCTGCAGTCTAGGCACTAGTAACACCTCTTTTCCTAGGGGTCATATGTTAAGCTTTTATTTTTTTAATGCTGGACTCAAGAAGGGCCCAATCTCTTTTGGGATATATAATTTGGTCTGTATATTTTAAAATTGATTGACCTGAGTACACCAACGAATTGGTAAACAAAAGTAGTCTCTATCAAAATTTAAGCTATTGCGACCCAAAGTTCATCAAGCTATTAGGTTATTTATAACCTAAACAACTGTGATAGGATGGGTGTATAAGTTTATGCTAATGTTTGTAAAACATAGAAATGTAGATTCTACTACGACATTAAATTAAACTAATCGGATCAAATTCATTTGGAAAAATATAAAAAAACCTGAAACCTATTCTGATAGTGTCTTTCAATCTATTGCGGGTAGAGTTTAAAACTTTGAGATATTATTGTTACTTTATATTTTTTAACTAAATAATAATTTGTTTATCAATTAACAATATCCATGTCTGAATAAATTCTAAGACATAAAGAAGGAAAGAAAAATAAACGAATAATAAAACGTCACATTATAGTGATTGTGACGTTAGTTGGCGTTTATGCATTCAACATGTGTGCGTGTATAAACACACATACAAAATATTAATTTTCTTTCATATTTCCGTTTCCTAAAAATTTCCTTAATACTGCAAATACTTATATACAAATAACATACATGTAATACAAATACCAACATACTATATTGAACAGTGGGTTCAGTGAGAAGTTAAATTGTAATTAATCCAAAAAAATGCTTATATTTCTTATAAAAATAAAACTTTTTAAGCCTAAATTTTAAGAAAAAAATGTATGCTTTTTTGACTATCTCAGTAACATTTCAGACAATATTTAAGAATTTAGTTTTATATGTTAAAATGCCCAACGTGCATTGTTACCACAAGCTGTGCACCATAGTGGCAACAGAACTTTAAAATTTTCAATTCCAAAATTTCCCAAGAATAATTCACATATAAGTTTTTCTAAGTAAAATATGCAATAAGAATTATTAATATTTACAATGAAAAACATACAATTCACAATAATTGCTTTGCAACTCAAAGCGACATACTTTGACAAGTAATTTCTTTTTCTCTTTTAAAGCAATTAATTAAAAATAAAAAAATAAATGATTCAATTCCTTATCTTTACTTGCCGGTAAGTACATTTTTATTACACTTTACTTTTTTGTTTGCAATAGAAAATTATTTACGCCTTGTAAATTTCAAAAATTTACTTTTTTTCTATTTAATAACAAAAAATTCTGTACAATCTGTTAAAAGGAAATTTTGTTTAAGGCACGTACGTATTTGGTGAAAATGAAAAGAAACTGGTGTTAATTTAAAACAGGTGAAGGAGAAAAATTTTTTCTATTAAAAATATTTCACAAAAATGATTAAAGCAATAAAAACTGATGAAATAACAAAGAAATAGTATTTACATATTTACTTTCTTATTTATCCGTAAATACACAAATATGCCATTTTTAATGCTTTTCAGTTTCAATTTATTGATGCGTATAAAAATAGTTTAATATTTACTGTTTTATTTTTACTGTTATAATATAATTTAATTTAAACAAACTTTTTTTAATTTTATATAGTTAAATTTAACTTATTTTCAAACTTTGGAAAAAGTAAACAAAAAAATTTCTATCGCAACTTTAATTTACTCTTAAGTTCAAAGTTGTTTGAGGCAATAGAAAATTAATTAATTTTTTTATAACATTTACTTATTGCCTTATATATGCATATGTATATGAAATTAGTGTAATAAGTTATTCGTCTTAACTAAATTTGATATGAATTAAAAAATGACTGAAAGAAGGCTTAAATGACATGAAAAATTTTTTCACTATCATGAATTATTTTGTCGGCCCATCGACTGTATACTATTTAAGATGTTTATTTCGGACTAAAACGCAGTAAATAAATGTTTTTTATTTAAAATAGATGTATGTTATATGCGTTTGTAAAATTTTTATTTAAGAAATTCATAGAATTTATCCGAGCGTGATAAATGCTATTGACCAAAGGATTTTAATTGATACTCTGTTAATGGATTCAAAAACATGATTGCTACAAGTGGATTTTTCACACATTGACAATGTGATATTATAAGCGGATTTACAATCGAACAATATCATAAGTTAAAACGTACTAATGTTGTACAATATAGACACATAATAGAAGTGTCTGAGATTACAAAGAATGACTAGAAATGTAGAAAATAAACGTGATTTTCTAAACATAACAATAAAGAAATTTTATTTAATAATAAACTAAGTACTGAATAGATGACCATAAGATAAATCAAGAAGAATACTAAATAAATATCTGTTATATATTCAATAATTTCAAAAGTAAAATTTTATATAAGGTTATTTTTATACCCACCATCAAAAAAGATGTGATTATATTGATTTGTCATTCCGTTTATAACACTTCGACATATTGATTATAGACTCACAAAAGTATATATATTAAGGGTCCTTATTAAATTTAAAAGAAAAGAGCTAGAGGTTTACACAAGAGAGATTTTGCACAAACATACGCTATAGGTAAGGTTTGTTTGGTATTGAATATCGGTTCAAGTTTTCAAATAGCCCCCATACAAGTAGCCCCCCGAAATATAGAATCGGTCCATAATTGAACCTATTCCCATATATGGTCACTTTTAGAAATTTAATTTAACCCTTAAAATTGCAAATATAGTTATGAAATTCGATACACAGAAGTAAGTTTCTAACAAGTCAAAATCTTATAATAATATCAACCTAATGTTTATAGGAGAACATTCCATTTACTGCATACGGTTTGATGGTGGGTATATAACATTCTCCATAGTCGAATATAAAACTCTTACTCGTTTTATTTCTTTATTTAACCCCCATACAACCATACCCCCCAAATAGGGCTTATGAGCCCATATATTCAAAGACAATTTGATGATGATTTCATTATTTCTCATTGCACCATACAAAAATAATCCTAATTTTTAACATACACACTGGTATAGAATACCATATGATCGGCCTTGACCGACTATATATTCTCACATATTTTCCATTAGAAAAGATAAACAAACAAAAAGAGTTTTTTTTTAATAAAACGTGTCATGACAGAAGGTCTTAACGGATTTCAATGTTACAATGAACAGGATTGTTCTTCAAATTCTACGTATTTATTATTACTTATTTTTTTTCTTAAATACAATTCAAAAGATATTAACTTAAATGGTTTTGCGGTTTAATCTAAAAAATCGACTTAAACTTTAAAAATAGCATTTTTTACTTTTTCTCAATATTTTCTGTTAGCACTACCAAATTAACGAAATAAACAAACATAATAAAGAAAAAAAGCATCTGTCGGTGTATTTTTTTAGCACAAAACATCATCATCATCAATTTCGAAGAATTTTTAGCAAAAAAAAAGAAAAAAAAAACTAATAAATAATAAACAATCAAAAAATGTCAAATCATTTTAAACTAAAAAGTCTACTCAAACACAATGGCTTGAAAGTGTTAAAATAAGTGTAAAAAAATCTAATTCCAGCTTAAAATAGATTTTAATGTTTAAACGATTTTTTGATAGTTTATTTATTGGTGAATCATTTTGAAATAATATTTGTGGAGGAAAGTGAATCAGAACTCTCAACCCTTAAATTGATAGAACTCTAGACTCTACCAAATAAGAGCGGTTTTTTTGAGTTGGCAATCAAATGCCAATTAATAATCAGATTAGTTAATCTGAAAATAAATTGATTCTGATGTTAATCCCATTTGATGTTTTTGAGTACAAGATTAAACTCTGCAGTGATGCCATACAAAACTGAAAACGTCACTGTTTGTTATCAAAACAATGCATATTTTATAAAAAAGAAGAAAAACGTAATATGAAAATTAATGAAAACATAAATTAAAAACATATTTTCAAATAATTTATACTAATCGATTAATCAAACATTTTAATGTTTATTTTAATAAAAATTGTATTAACTTTTTTGACATCAGCTGTTTACATTTTTGCACTACTTCCTCAAGTTAAAACTACATTGGGCGCTTTAACCGGCAAACAAAATTAGCTGACAACTTTCGAGGATTAATTTTAATTTAATCCTTCATGAACATTATTTTACTACAAAATCGTATTAAAATATTAAACATTCTCTATGAAAATGGTGGATCTGTGTTAGTGTAATTGGCAATACAGGGCAATTGGTCAAGCTAGTTAAAAAATTTAGTAGTAAATTAGTATTCCTAACCATGCGATTTAAGGGACTGATTTCTTTTTTATGGATCTGAGGAGGAAATAAGTGATATTTTAAATATCATTTATATTTGTCCATTTAGTTAAAAGATATTGGAATTTTTTTATCATAACCAATTTAAACTAAATGAACGATATTTTATCATCGTGTCCCAGCATGATTTCAGTATGAGAACAAAATTTGAAGAGTCACAATTAGTCGTACGACAAATATACGACAAATTTTGAAATTATGGAAATTAATACAAGTTTACTTAATTACATTAAATTCTACACTAAATGACTAGAAAGTATAGCTGTATAAGATGAAATGATGAACCAAACAAAAAATACTACTTATCTTAATTAAATAAATAAATAAATAATTGCCTCAAACTTTAAATCATCATTAGCATTACTAACATCATTATTATCGTCGTCATTGCAATCATCATTAGAAATCAACTTCAACGTTAAACAGAAGAAAAAAATTATAATCAAAATAAATTTGCGTACATTTCATTAATTCACCAACAAAAGAAAATGACAAGAAGCGAAAAAAAATAAATACTAAATACAATAATCACAAGAAAAAAATATATACCATTAATAAAAAACATGTGCACAAACATAAAAACGTAAGTAAGCAGAATGAATAGTTAGTTAGAATAGGTATTAGTAGATACATACATAGGTACAATAATAATTTCTACAAACTAAATTGATTATTGTTGTTATTGTCTGCTAGAAGAACTGACTTTTATAAATAATGATGATGAAAGTATGAAAAAGGAAAAAAAGTCAAGAGAAGAATAAAAACAGAAATATTCCCACCATTATTTAATTAATTATCACAATTATTCAACGTTTAGCACGCTTTTATGCTAAAAAAATAAATAAATGAATACAACAACAATACAATAACAACAAACATCAACAGAAGCGAACTTTAAATTAAAATGTTTCTAATAATAGCAATAAATCTGATTAAGTGCTGCTATTTAAAAGTCACAACTGAACTAAATAATAATACTGCTACAGTAGTAGTCGTATGTATGAATGTATGTACGTAACTGTGAATATATAGGATTTGATTTAATTCATTATCATGTTGTTTTATTTTTAAATCGAGAATAAATCTATAAGTTGTTATCTTTTTAAACAAGTATTTTTAATTGTAACAATGTTTCCTTGTTTTCACTTTAATGTTTAAGTTACATGATTCCATCTGGTCCAAGGGATTTGTATTGGCTATATTTCGAAAACACCAAAGTTCCCTACCTTCTATAAGGATTTTTTCTGCCAAGCTCCTGGGTCTATTGGTACCATGAGTACGCTGTATTTTGCTTGTCGAGATTTCGGAAGGTGGGTGTGGAAAAATATATTTTAAAGATTTCTTCACCAACATTAAAATAAGCAATTTAAAGATATTTAAACTTAAAATAATGAAATTTATCTAATCGCGAAATTAACGGGATTGCAATGTTTTAAAGTCAGTCCCATTTGGCATCTTTAATATGGGCTCTATATTTACTTCAGTCGCCCCTATCCACTGAAACTTAACTAAGTCGACTTGTGTTGAATGTGTATTTGGAAACAGTGTACATTATTTATAAATACACTTGTATTTTTAGTAAAATACAATCAAAGTATTTCTATGGAAATCTTGCGGCATAATTTTCATTCATTAAACTTTTTTTAACTTCTTTTATAATTTCACCCACAAAAAAACTTAATATTGTGTTATTAATTCCAGAAATGTATAAACACTTTTTTATATCTGTCATAAATCTGGAGATTTATGAAAAATATTTAATGTCTCTATAATGGCCAATAATTGAAAAGTTATGTATTCTTTTCAGATGGTATAACATTTCGTTGTTTTTTTTTATTTTATTTTTTCTTGCTGAGAGTTTTTTTATTTCAATTGACTTAATGTGGTTCCTTTGTGACATCGTGCCTTTTTAACCTTCTTAAACAGTGGTTCTTCGATTTTTAATTTATTTTTGTAAAAAATAACAATAAAAATAAACAACAAGAAGAAATGTGTTAGGCAAATTATTCTTTTGTATTTTTGTGGCAATTTTTGGAAATAACAGAATGTTTATTAATTTAAATAAAACAAAACAGAGTTTTAAAGGAACGTATTGCACATAATTTGTACTACATACACATATACATATATGTATATAAATCTAATTTGTATGCTAACTGCTTGATAACATGAAAGAGTTTAAGGGGAATTATTTTGATAAAGTTAAAACTCAAACCTATTTTTAAATAATATGTAAAATGTTTAAGGCATTTCAGGTTACAATTGTGTAAACAATTGTAAATATTATGTAAAATTCTTTGATATTCGATTTTTCTTGGCATTTTTTTGTATTATTAAAAATTTTATATAGGATTTTGTTGTTTAAAATTCTGCTACAACATTTGTCAAACATACTTATAAAATGTATTTGTTGTATTAAACGATTCTGACTGCCAGTACGGCAGTCAGTTAGTCAACCAATAACTTGTTTTATGTTCTTGAAACTCATATTTATTTTTTTATGTATTTTGAGGTCTACACCGAAAAACAACAACAAAAATAATAATAATGAAAAAAAAAACAACACACAAAGCAATAATTTACAAGTAAATCGAAAAATATCAAAATTTTATAAAGTATTTTGTTTAGAGGCAACAGCGTTACAAAAAAATTAAAATAAATTTTATATTTTTTTTATTTTAGTTGAAAATTTACTACCATACGGCGCATTAAGTTAATACTCGCACGATAAAAATGCCAGCAACGGCACAACGGACCCAATAGCAACAGCTTGATGAACTGAACTTATGATCAGAGCGCAGCAGTGTAAAGCAAAAGTGTTGAGTAAAATTAACAAAACCAAAATTCTTGATGTTAGGTTTGAGATGAGGATTGGAGCCTCGAATTAAGTTTCGTGTTTGGATATTACATTTATATCAATCAATAAGAGTGCGAAGTTGTTAACATGAACATTTGTCTTGAAGGCCTTTTTAAGGGTGAACTTCTTTGACGACTCATCGCAGCCCCTTTGTGCTTTTTACACGCAGTTATTTGTGCTGGTCCATATACAGGCACTTTGCTCAATTATATGAGCTATCTAATATATACACATAGTGAGTAATGACTGATAGGCATTCTTATTATCGAAGGACTTACGTCAAGGACCTTGACCTCTTAAGTCGCCAACCACACTACTGATATGGCTTTGTTTGTTTCGGCAATTGTACCTACGGACGTAATTGGTAGTTCGAAAGACAGATCTATATATTTAATTAGCCAGACTTATTTCAGTAGGCACAAGGACCTGCTGTGATAAGATGAGAATTTTTTTGAGTTAACTACAAAACATCTCACTCAGTTTCGCCAAGCATACATCCACCTAATATGCCACTTCTAACCGTCAACCTATCCGATAACACCTCAAATATATTTAAATCAGAATCCTCTCATCCATGGGATATATCGCACACCAACTCATACCCAATCTTTGCATTATCAGCATAAATCCAACACTTCATATCCATCTTGCTTGTGATTTTTAACGGTAACAGAAACTTATCTACAAAATTTAAATTTCACCGTGTAACAATTTTTAAACCAACCGTCCCATTAATTTGGGTTTAATCCACAGCCACTACGTGTATCCCGAAGGAAGATCAACCAACTGACCAACCAAAACAAAGCTTCAAACTCCTGCTTTGTCTTGCCAAGGAAAGGCCGAGAATATATTTGATCATCATCCTTTTATAGTCCAGTAAACTAGAGGTACTGTAGCACTTCTTTACTCCAAGATGGAATCTATCATCATGAAAGCATGCCCCGAAAAACGAGTATTCAAAAATGAAAAAATAATAAAACTTAAAAACCTATCTTTAAGTTTCGTGCAAAACATTTGCTGTTCACTGTCCTAGTACTATACATACAAACAAATCGTCGTATTGTATCACATCGCATTACAACTGCATTTAACCAAAAGTCATAAAGTTGAAAATGAAACCGTCATAAATATTATATACACTTTTTGCGGCAAATTTATGAATGTTAAAAAAAGTCTCCAGTGAACGGAGAAGTAGGTAGAAAGAAACGTTTTATAAGTAAAGTAAAAATATACATACATATGTCTTGTATTTGTAGTAAAAACAAGTAAAAATGGATAGTCGGACATAGCCAGCCATATGATATCCTACATAAGGGTTTTTTATTGCTGTTTTTGCCTTAATTTAATAAATTTCTAAACATGGATCTATCCTCAGAAAACTATGTGCCATATTTCACCAACTTGTCGCATAATACCCCACTATTGTGATGTAGGGTATAAAAACTGTGTATAAGTAATAACAAGTAAAAAAAAATAAACGTTGAAAGTTTGAAATTTCATTCATTCACTTTCATTTATTCCTTTGGTACGGTTCATTCGTTTAAGCAGTTAAAGGTTTTAATGGGTTTACGTTGTCGTTAAAGCCAAATTACACCTTAGAAATTTGATAGGCGACGGTTTAGAATTATGCTGCTGAAGAGAAGAAACATTTGTTAAATGTCGCATTTATTCAATAACTCAAACATGCCAAAAATACTAAATGAATTTTATCGTTCTTCTTGGCAGTATTGCCGGCATAACTTATGTTTGTACGTTATTGAACTTTGCACCTCGGGCTTCTTATTTGGGAGTAAAGACACTCATACGTAATTTATTTATTTACTCGTTTAATACTTATGTATTTTGTTTTGTGTCATTATCAATTCTATTTAAAAATTCGTATTAAGTTTTTACGTTTATTTTTGTTTCACCGAGTTTTTGTTGTGCCACAAAATACCGGTTTAATACAAATTAATTTCAAATAAATGCTTGGGTTTTAATATCTGGAAAGAATCAACATTATACCATATACATATACTTTTCTGTTACCTGTCGAGACTTTAAGATTTTAAAACTTTTATTTCAGCAGCAGGTTTTATATGGCAATTACGTTTTTTTTTCGAGGAATTAACAACAAATTATTCGTTTTGCTGAGTTTTTAACATTTTGTATGTAATTTTTTTTCTTTTGTATTTTATTGTCTCTCATTAAATATTTACATACTTTGTTGACATCATGTAAACATTGTATGTTAACAATTTATTAAAAATTTAGTTTTTTAATCCTAAATAAAGCGAATAAATACTTAGTATTTGTAAGCTTTCCTTGCTTTTCTGGAAACGTACCAGAAAATATAAATGTTTTAAAGAAATATTTATTTTTACATTTGAGTAAAAACCATATTATATAGAATGATAATATATCTTCCTAATGGCACTTTTGTAACCAACAATTTTTCTGGTAATAATTAAGGGCGGGGTTTTCAGATAAATATAATCTTCATTCCTTAGTTAAAACTAGTTTAATATATGTTTCGTGTTTTTCAGTTATAAGTAAACTAAATAACTGAGTGTTATTGGCCAATTAAACTCAAGTTATAGGTGAGAAAATACAATTAACAAAAACAACAAAACAATGACTTCGGAAGAACAAAAACTTAATATTTTATGTAAATTGCAATTTTCTGCTTTGTTTTTGTTTTGTTTCGAGCTTAATCTAACAGCAAGTTAAGCCTAGTTTAACTGAGGAGTAAGAAACCCGCCCTGAATGATTTATTTAGTCTTTATCATATTTTATTGGTTATATGGGAGTAAGGGTAAATATGGGACTATACTTATAAATATTTATAGAGGAATTTAAGTCTATATTAAAGTTATTAATGCTGAATTTAAGAAAGTGATTCTGAGCTGTTTAAGGGCCAATCTTTAGTTGAAGGCTTAGATATTAAATTAAAATTAATCTTCGAAAGTTATTTTGAATACTCAATCAGCTAGTTTTGTTTGCTAGTTTAAGCGCCCAATGAAGGTTATTTAAACTTGAGCAAGAAATGTAAAAATTAATACAATTTTTATTAAAATAAACATCAAATGTTGATCTATCGATTAATATAAATTATGGGGACTTCACAATATATTTTCTTGTTTTAAATTTAAGTTTTCATTAATTTTCATATTACACAATTGTCTTCTTCTTTTTTTATAAAACATGCATTGTTTTGATAACAAAGAGTGACGTTTTCTCCTGTTTTGTATGACATCACTGCAAAGTTTAATCTTGTACTCAAAAACATCAAGGAGGATTAACATAAGAATCAATTTATTTTAAGATTAACTAATCTAATTATTAATTGGCATTTAATTTGCCAACTCAAAAACCCGCTCTTAATGATCTAGAAACAATATTTTTGGGTGTTACAAACACCAGCACGAACGCAGAATGCCCTCTCCACTATAGTGTCGTAGGGTATAAATAGAGCAAATACTAAAAATAGCAAAATCAACTAGTCTAGTTCATGAGTTTTTAAATATTTTTTTGAACGTTTAAATACATATTAATACTTCAATTACTATGTACGTTATAAATGCAAGTCTTACCTTATTAAAGCCAAACATATATTTTTAATAATTGCAATAATCCGATCCGATATTAGAGTTTTAATTTAAATAAAAAAATTTAAAAAAAGTTGTTACAAACCTGAAAAAAAGAAAAAGATACATTACAAAAAGAAATTATTAAAATTAATTAAAAAAAATATAATTGATTGAAATGGAACATAATTATCGTCTAATTTTCATAGATTTTTTGAATTTTCTATCTTTACGAATCAGCTGTTTATCTTGGCATATAAAATATCACAACTTTTAGGCATTAGTTTCAAAATTTTCGAATCGAAATTAAAAGAGTTTTCAATTTTATATTAAAAATTTCGCCGCTATTATAAGTTTTTTTAACAAAAAACCCTGTATACCCAACAAATAAATGAATATTTCAATTTGGTTTTAATTAAAATCTTTATTTATAGTTGCAACACGCAATAAAACGTCTTTGTCTACTAAGACTCTAAGTAACTTTTTTAAGCTAATGAAATAAAATCAAGTAGAAGATTAACAAAAACAAAATGACCATAAAAAATTAAAACTGTGTAGTTAATTAAAATATTTATTAGAAAGGTGTTGCGGTTTTCAACTGCCACAACACAAAAAAAAAGAAGAAAATATTCACTGAATTAATTTGGAAAAAGTAATTGCATGTTTAAGAGAAATGTAAATGAACAAAAATTTTTCTTTAATTTTTTTTTTCCGAAATGAAAATAAACACACGCCTAGTAAATCTTCGTTTAAAGCAATTAAAAAGTACTTAAATATACATACATATATATTATGTAGAGAGAGAATGCCTTACTGGCTGGCTTGCCACTGTCTTGGCAAATGATTATTATTATTATAATTTTCAACACTAATTATGTGTGAGTATAAAATTTTACAATGAATTTAAATTACATTAATTATATATTTGTTTTTTTTTTTTTTCATAAAGAGCGTAGGAGCTCTGGTATAACAGCATACACTATAGGTTGTCAGTAATCAGCTCTGTCAGATTCAGACATTTATGAAACATTTTTATTTTTACCAAGTAATAAGCGGAGAAGACGACATTATGTCTGCAACATTTAACAAGAATATTTCCGTAAACGTTTGTTACAATTATCGGCTTGTATGAATGTAATTATAATAGGGTAGTTCAGAAGAGTTGATATTTAGTTTTTTAAAGATTAATCAAATTATAAAAAATGTCATTGTATTGTTAAATATCCTTGTAAAATGATCTTCAAAAAATTGGAAGGAGGGATACATATTTATATAAAAATTATTATGATAAATTTCATCGCGATACTAATGGTTATAAGTAAATTAAGATATTTTTATAGGGGCGATTGTAGGCTGGCTAGGGTTGGCACTAAGTTGTGTCAATTTTTGGAAAGATAGTAGTATATTTGACGTAGTTAAGAGCTTTAAACCTCAAATCGGAAGGTCTGGTTGTGATTCAAATGGTTCAAATTCCAGAAAATAACGACCTGTAGTTTACTCAAAAGGTATTCGTCCCTCAGTCAGCCATACAGACAGAGGGACGAACATGTCTTAGTCGACTCAGAAAGTGATTATAAACCGATTGGTACATCTTAGAGTATATTACACTTTCCACTATAGTGGTGTGCATAAGTTCCTGTTGCACGGTGTTCGTTTATGTCAGGATTTGTTGGGTTGTTTCGGAAATTTTGTTCGTTATTCCTAATGTTTATTATAAACCACAAAAGTCTGGCCATTAATGTAAGTAGTAATAATTAAATATTTCTAAAAAGTATCCCAGATAAATAAACTTCCCTAATGTAAAACACGAATGGTGATCAAGTGTGTAGTGAAAATTAATGTAAAAATTATGGAAAATGTGTAAAGAAAACGAGTGAAAATAAATTTATAATTTAAATGAAATTGTTACGTTTTGAAATTGTAAAAGGTTGGGAAATATTTTAACAAATATGTTAAAAAAATCTTGACACGAGTACTTTCATTACCTTAATTACCTTAGTGTGGAATTTGATAAGTACTTTTTTGGAGTACCAAATTCCATATAAGATTTTTAGTACTTTAAATTAAAAAAATTGTATGAAATTGCATTAAAAAGTACTGTGAATTAGAACGAATTATTAAAAATTATTTTTTTAGGAATTATCATTTTAAGGAAGTGAAAAGATTAAATATTAAATTAAATAATTAAAATTTCCTTTAACAATACCATTAAAAATTTAATTTACAAAAAAAATCATTTCCGTTTTTACAGTAAAGTACTTTTTAAATTCTTCCTATGTGCACTAGACTCAACGCAAAAAAAAAAGAAACGCCTTAGAAAGAAATAAGAATCCAATTATAATTTAAAAAGCGGGAAAAGAAATTTCAAAACATATACAATAAATCAATATTGTTTGCTCTAAGACTTGTTATAGGTAAAAAATTAATAAAAATAAATTCTTTTTACTTAGTGCGCTTTAGTATCGAATTACAATTCAATTTCCCATATTTTAACAATATCTTCAACTTATCTCCTTTTAATAAGATATTTTCACACTACAAAGTTCGTAAAGAAGAAAACAGGAAAAATATTTAACTAGAGTATTTCAGGAGCCATCAATAATCAATATAAATCTCAATATTTTATGCAAAAAAAAAAAAAATACATTTACATAGTGTTTATAAGCACGAAAATTTAAGTCACTATCTTACTTATGCACATGTATATATGTAAGTGTATGTTCTACAGTTGGTTAAAAAACATATCATACATTCTTTAAGCATACACATAATTTTAAAATATTTAATTGAGGGTCATTCCAAACAGTAAAATGAAAAATTTTAATTCTCTCGATCGATTGAGAAGTTTATCCATCTGGATTGACTTCAAAAATATCAGGCTTTTCCAATACAGTTAAATGAATTGATTTGAAGAGAATTAGTAATTTTATCTATTTAGTATCTAAAATTTTTCCTCACACTGTAAATTTACATTTGCATACACTAAAAATTTCCCTAAATACGATATTTAACGTATAACGCTTATTAAGACAAAAAAAAAACAACAACGTATACGAAAAACACATTTTAAACACGTGCTTACTTCCTGTACGAATGGGCCTCTAAAGGAGAAATGACACAAGACAAGTAGTCGAAAATGATAAACACCACCAACAACAACATCACATCGCATCAATTTTATTAGACGCCTTCTTCTTATCTTTTGCTATATGATGATTTTTCTTTGACTTTATTACATGCACGAGAATCTTGTACGATGATGTTTTCCTTTGTTTTTGTTTTCAGTTGATTTAAATTGACTTGACTTGTCGGGTCGGTCTTACGTTGGCATGGACTGGTTTGATGTCATATTATTTAACTGACTGACTTAATGGCTGCCAAAGCAGACTAAAAAGTAAACGCAAAATAATTTATTTTAAACGCCTACAAACGATTTCTTTTTAAATCATGCAACATTCTGAAGAAATTAGGAAGATGAACAAAATATGCAAACAAACAAACAAAAAGTTTGAAACAGAAAATAAATTTCATATTGGACCATCAGCAACAAAGTTTTGATGTTCCTGATGTATGTACTTAACATTTGCACGATATGCCCTTCATGGGTTAAATTACAACGAAAGAAGTACTTAAATAACAACACACAGAGGGGCTTTATTCAAAGCATTTCCGAGAATTTTTAATAGGCATGGAAAATTTATATAGACTAGACTATAGACCACACTATAGACTGGAATATAGACTAGACTATAGACTGGGCAATAGATTAGAGAATAGACTAGACTATAGACTAGACTATAGACTAGAATATAGACTAGAATATAGACTAGAATAAAGATTAGAATATAGACTAGACTATGGACTAGACTATGGACTAGAATATAGACTAGACTATAGACTATAGATTATACTATAGACTAGACTATAGACTAGACTATAGACTAGACTATATACTAGACTATAGACTAGACTATATACTAGACTATAGACTAGACTATATACTAGACTATAGACAAAACTAAAGATTAGACTATGTACTATAATAGGCTATAGACTGGACTATAGATTAGACTATAGACTAGACTATGGACTGGACTTTGGACTGGACTATAGACTAGACCATAGACTGGGCAATATATTAGAGAATAGACCAGACTATAGACTAGAATATAGAGTAGACTATAGACTGGACTATAGACTAGAATATAGACTAGACAACTCCTCAACTACTCCCTTGCTAAAATTATGATTGTATATGATCCGCAACATGGTCTAATGAAATGCAGACATGGATCATGTTTATTTTTCTGATAATTAAATAATCCATAGCCTCCATTTATAGGACTACTAAACGAATCATGTGCCCATTGTGCAAGTATTTTATTAGCAATTTTTGTTTTTTTTTAAATTTATTCATTTCTCTTGTACGAAAAAGGTGGAGGTGCAAAAAACAACTATGGTTGTAATCAAAATACTCGTAGAAGAAAAATAAAAAGAAATTAAGAAAATTCTTTAGCAGTACGAGTGTAAACTACATTATTAAGTGTAGAAATAAAAACGAAACAACGAAAACAAATGCCTTTTAAATGAGGGTTAGATTTTTTTCTTGTTCTTCTTCGTTAGACGATTCCTTAAATAGCTACTTGTGCAAATGACTTGAATCTATTTATTTTTTGTTACTTTTTCTTTGTTTTTTGTCACTACTTATTTAAAATTCGCGGTAGCAACTAGTCGAAGGCAATTGTCATAAATCTTTATTTAGTTTATGGTGTAAATGATGTTGTATAGAAGCAAAGAACAGAAACAATTTTGTCTAAAAAAATTATATTTTTTATTTATTTTTTTGTTATATTTTGCTTATATTGGCAACATTGATTTTAAGTTGAAATAGAAAAATTAGTTTTACCTTCAAATGAGATATTTGTTAATAGAACTTTACATTAAAAATGTGATTTTAAATTTCTTAATATGCATTACGATCATAACTTCATTGGTCACGACGACATAATGCACAAATTTTTAAAATTTTCAATAGAATTTATCCTTGGGTCAGTCCAAGATTTGTTTATGATACGTAATCTTAGCGGACAGACAGACATACTCACGAGCACAACTAAGCAATATGAATGTTTTAGGGTTACCAATCCCAAAATACCGATACAAAATTATCGGAATTTTTTCTGATTGTATTCGAATAAAATAAGGACATTCATTTAATTCCAAAATCGCAAAATATTCCACGATCTCGAGATTTTAAATTTCAAAATTCCGAATTTTCTGATTTGTAAATTTCAGTTCCGATTGGCATCCCTACACGCAGAGAAAAACGATTTTAAAATATCATATTATGATTGAATACAGTTAAAACATCTTATCATAATATATTTTATTTACCATAATATTTTTTGTTATTCGTGACTATATTATGCTCCAATGATCCAAAATAGTTATATGGAAGTTTGAATGGTTGTAAAAAACATAATATGTTTTCATTGTTACCATTATTTAGTTATTGAAAAAATAATTATGTTTAAGTGAATCATACTCAAATTTATAATTGCCTTGAAAATGAAAATAATTGCAGTAACAACACAATTGTTTAAAACGAATGAAAATAACAATTATATGTTCTTGATAACAATATATTGTTACAGTAAACATAGTTTAGTTATAGTAACCATGTCGAACCATGTTTTTTCTCTGCATGTAGTATGTACATACATAACACTATGATGTAATGTTTCTACAAACAATATCATTTCCCCAACAAAGTAAAAAAAAATCACCAAAAACTAAATAATATTTAAATTATGTAATTTTTATAGTTTATAAAAAAATGTTTTATTGCTGCTTTAAAAAACGAAATTGTTGACTTTATGACAGCACTTAGATACACATAATTTAATTTAATATTTTCATAAAATACCATCATTTATTGTGGTGACATAATTTCCTTAAAGGTCCTCCCAACAACTTGAACTTACATAAATATGTATATAAAAAAATATTCTTCATTTTTTTTTATTTTGTCTCCATTAAAAAGTCATTAATTTAAAAATTCAGTGATGAAATTTAGTTTGAAATAAAACCCAGAAATGTCACCTTAAACATTACAATATTTTCAACAAAATAAAGATTTAAAGATTTTAAAATGTTTTAGATTAAATCTTACAGTTTACTTTAGACGAGGGTAACAAACGTTATTTTTAAATCAACAGTCTGCATAAGTGCAAATTTTAGAGCAATAACCTTAGAAGGTATGTTTTCTTGATCTGATGGGGATTCAATTATTTAAATTCAAATAGACGAGGTATTCGTGTGTAAAGTTGAATATAACATTCATTTATATCTACATATATAAATGTATATTTCCCAAGTTTTCCCATTGTCAAGCACTTAACAAATAATATAAACCAAAAAAAAAAAAAAAAAATGGAATAGAAAGAGAAATTGTGACACGTACCAACCAACCAACCATCTTGTAGTACATGTAAAAATTGACTAGAAAAGTACATATTCGTAGCATGTAGATTTGTATTCTTTTATTTTTCTATTTTTGTGTGTTCTTTGTCTGCATATTTAAATAGTTTCAAACACTTTGAGGTGTAAACTTTGGTATGCAGATGTTTAAATTCAAACTATTACAACTTACTAACATGCATAAGTTGGTATTTATTATGTATTTAAAATTTTTAATAGATATGGATTTATGATCAAATGATGGGGAAGTTAATAATCTGTGAAAAATAATTAAGGGTTAAATTTTATTTCAATACAAAACGAAGAAAAATTTAATTAATAAGATTTATTCTTCAATTGGTTGTTTCTAACAATCATGTTTTATTAAATATGATTAAGTTTACTTATAATTATATGCTGCAGCATTGAATGAAGACTTATGTGGGCTTTACCCTATAAGACTTTACGTATATAAATTCTGAATTTTTAAAAAGAGAATAAAAATCTTATAATTTATATTTTTTGCATTTACACTTATTATTTGAATCACTGTAAAATTTTTCGTATTCTCTCTCATGTGTAATGGTTTTATTACATATTGCGTTTTCTTCTACACAAAATTTTGACAGTTCATATAAATTGTGGTATAATGTAAAAGTGGCTTTAATAAGCAAATATGCTGGTATCTTAGCAAATTAAAGGGCTACATTGAACTTTGAGTTATAATTTCAAGACAATAATTATAAAACATTTTTTTCATAAATAAATATATACTTGGCATGTCAGCTAGTATGACTAAACAATTAAAATTTAATTAATTAAAAAATTTTAAAATTAACAAATTTTCTAAATTGTCAAAAGTTTATTGAACAAATTTTGTTTTGTAAATTCAGTACTAGAAGCCTTTGATAATTTTTGAATTTTTTATGAAGATGTTAATGGAAGAAATTCGAAATAAATTAACAAATATTTAAACAATGAAAAGGTGAAATTAACAAATAAAACATTAAATGTTTTTAAAAAGGAATTGTAGGTTTTTTGTCATTTTTGTTATTTGTCAAATATTTTTATTATTTGCTAATTTTTTGCAATTCTAAAAATTATATAATTCTAAAATTGTGTAATTGCTTTTACATTTATAATTAAGTATTATAAACGTAAAATCGCTTAAATGTTATTGATAATGAATTTATATGGAAAACGTGCAGGTTTTTAGAATTCAAAAATAAAATTTTATGTTTTTTTGGGTCAAGTTTATAAACTAGTTTTTTTATTATTAAATTTTTTATTTTGCTTATAATTTTTTATTTTTAACTGTCAGTTATATAATTTACGCATAAAATTGCATTTCTAGTGGAAAAAGATATTTAATTCGATAAAAAACAATTATTGCGCAGTTTTATAACTTTGGCATTAAATTAAAATGTCACAAAAATAGTTTGTTGTGGTAAAACTATTTTAGTGCTTTTTCTACTTCCCCGTGAAAATACTTAATAACAAAATTTTAAATCTAATTTAAATTTGTGTATTTAAAATATTATATTTTCAAAGTCAGCCTGTATTTGTTTTTGACAAACAAATTTTCTATCTCTTTATATTTTTTTCTATGGCTTTATTGTTTGCATAATTGTTTACTGTTTAACAATAAATTATTAATTTTATTTATTCCCACTAAAATGTTGGTAAAATTAAAACAGATATTAAATAATTCTTAGAATTAACGAAAATGCTCAAAAATTTTAAAATAGGCATTTCCTTGTTTACTTATTTACTATGAAGCAATTATGGTTTATTTCCAAGTAATATTCTGCTGAAATATTTTAAATGCCAATTGAAAGGGTTTAATTTGAAATTAAAGCGTAATTAATTATAAGTATTTCAAAAAGAAAAAAAATTTATTTTATTTGTACATAATGAACAAAGATTCTGTATTAGTTTGATCTCATTTAAAATATGACCGTCTAAGACAGTATCTTGTTTTTTTTGCCCGTTAAGCAACGTTCACATCTATCAAATATTTGATGAAATTGACTTGCCCTCAACTAGAACTGCGTTATTATTTGTTTCGACATTATTGGCAATTACAAAAACCATATAAAATAAAAAAAAACATTTACTAATAAGTGAGAATGTATAGTCGGGCGTAGCCGACCATATGATACCCTATACTAGTTAGGATGTTAAAAATATAAATTATTTTTTAATAAAGCATTTAATTTTTTTTACCCTAATTCCGAAAAAAGATATTTTCTTAATGAGGAATTTACTTCTACTTTAAAGTTATTTATGTAGAATTAAATCGTGATATTTGTGTTTATAAGTGAGTTTTGACCTGCAAGTCTTCTTCAGAAGCGATCTTTTAATGGGCGCTAGGGTCAAATGATGGCCGATCATTACAAAAACTAAGACCTATATTAAATAAGTTTTGTCGATTTTTATTGAGATTTAACATAATTATAACATTGTTTAATTATGAGCGAAGTAATAGATAGATTCCAACCATTTTCAATGGCGTTAGGGCAAAAGAAGACTTTCTGCTAAATTTCATCCAACGACATGTACCAGCGCACAAGCTTTACATGGGCACACAGACAGACAGACGAAAGGACTGACGGACATAGCTAAAGAAAGTTATTCTGAACCAATTGGATTACTTTAAGTGGGTGTAGTAAGTCATTACTAGACACCTTCTTAGTAATGCAGATCGCCAATTAAAAAGTAAGTTGTTGAGTGAGAACCTTTCATTACAATGTTTTTGTCAGGTACTTATTTAACTCCTATTTAACGTGCTGAATCTTTATTAAATCTATTATATTGCCCATAAACATACATTAATCAATGAACGACTGGTCACTCTAAATTTAGCTATCTCCCTATATATAGCAATCAATTTCCCAATATGTGCATTTATTTAATAGATAAGTTTGGTTTTATTTTTATTAATTTCTTACCAGCTACTTGAGTTTTATACATTAAATCAAATACTTAACAATGAGATAATAATATAAATTATATTTATATATATACGAATTTTCACATAATAGAATTTTTCATATAAATTACAATAAATTGAATTATTTGTTAATGAAAGAGAAAACAACAAATTATCTATAAGATTAAATAAAACAAAATAAAATTTAACCATAAATTATAACCTCTAAACCAAAAAGCAATTAAATGGCAGCAGTTCATTATAGTAATGGAAAAAAATAAGTAAAATTCTGAATTTATAATAAAATTTCAAAATGAATTGAGGCGATAAATATTCACGACTATTCTGTTCAAATTATTTATGACTTTCTCTATTGAAAAACTAACATAAATGCCGTAAATCATTATATTGCAGATGTAAAAAATGTTGCAATGTTATTTGTTAATAAATTGATTTTTTTTAAACAATATGCTTCAATACTTTTAAAAAGTTTTAACAGAAATACTTCAGTTCATTTATAGCTTTAAACTATTTTAAAATAGTTTAAGCTATAATTATGAAAAAACTATATATATTAAGAACATAATAAAAAACTGTTATTGTTATTTACATTTTTTCGTTAATTGACACACAAAATAAAACTATGAAAATTGTATTTTTTAATATTTACAATAAATAAATTTTGTAATTACTGCATATTTGTTTTAACAAATATTTACAATATTATGGAAATTTTACTATTATTATAAAATATTTGTTATAAACTTTTACAAAACGTGACTTTAGCTTAATAATCATTTATTTGTATTGTAATTAACTAAAAACAAAAAAATGCCAAAAAAAACGTTATAAATGTATGAAATTTAAAACTTTATATTGTAAAAAATATATACTTTGAACAAAAAAAAATTAATATGAATATTAAATTTAACTTTTTTAGGTACAAATGCATTAAGTCCATATTTTTTTAATTTGATATATTTAGGTATAACTTGATATATTTGGGTGTTAAGATGGTCCCCGAATATAACCTTTACCAATCTTTGATCCACTCTTTCTGAGTCGATCTGTTTAACTATTGTTCTGTGTAGTCATGTCAGAGAACCGGAAATCTCCAGAACAAAATCTTATTTTAAAAAGTAAGTGGTTAAATTGCTAAAATTTACTTAGACAATAGCATTTTAAGTCACTATTTTAACATCACACATTGAAGGCAAGTGCTTACCACGTTCGCTTACAAATAGGGAGTTAGGTAAGTACTTAGTTCTATCTCCTACAAATAAGGAGTTAAATAAATAGTTTTGTTTCTGAGAAAACAATGCCTACGAGGTCCACTAGGCTAAAAAGTAAAAAATGAGATGCTAACTATCTTGCGGCTAACTTTCTTGTATGTAAATTCCCATAAGCTCGTTAGTTAGTCAGTTTTGTATTATGAATAAGGCCATAAGTATTTACATAATGTATTATTTGTAAGTAATTACTAGACTCCTTCTAAGTAATGCAGAGATAATGTAGTAATTAAAAAGTAAGTTATTGAGTAAGTAGAATTATTTTCCATGTTTTTGTTTTGTAAGTACAATATGTCCACTGGTCAAATAAAAATCTCTCTCAGTGTATATACTTGTACTCGTATGTCATGTATTACATTTCAGCTTTTTTAAACAATTTTTATTATTTAATCTTTTCAAAGTAGTTCGAATGAATACTTAACGAAAAGAAAAAAAATAATCTACACGAGAAATATTTGCAAGTTAAAATTTTGATTACATATGACTAGTAGTAGACTTACTAGATAAGTGAAAAATAAAACTGAAAAACCAAAAAAATACAATAAAATATAAATAATAAAATAGAATATGTAGAATAATAAAACAAAGGTAATTTAAAAAAGACAAAAATTTAAGTGTTCTTCACATTGAAATCAGTCTGTGTCTGGGTTATTCTTCAATTCTATTTTTTTTTTTTTTTGCCTAATATACTTTTATTAAGCGTATTTTAAGCATGATTATGGCAAAAGTATATACTTATTAAGCTAGAAATAAAGAAAGGACAAAAAAACTAAAACAATGAAATGATATGCAATGCAAGTTTAACAAAAAACAGGTAAAAACTGCATTATGATAACATTAGAAAAGCAAAAATGTTTTAATAACAAACTACTTATAGTTTTATTTAGTTTAAGAAAATTTAAAAATATTGTTTAATTTTTTTTGTCAGCTAAGGTAAACTGCATACTTATAATAAGTTATACTGATGATTTCTATATATGTGTTATTTTAAATATGATCATTTTGTGGTTTCTATGGTTTAGTCAAAACATTTGCCCGGATATGGCTCAATTTCAAAACCTCAATATTTTCTTTTACAGCTAAAAAGAGAAAATATGTCAATAATATTTAAAACCACAAAAAAAAATAACAATTACAAAATGTGATACTGATTTATATAAGAAACAATTTAAGTTGTTAAGTAAAACTACAATTTGTATTAGTTAAGCTGTAGTAATTAAACTTTGTTTAATTTTTTTTACTAAATATATATATGCCTTTAGATCAACATTTAAGATGCAATTTGTAGGTTTCTTTAAATATTTTTAGAGCAATAATGATTGATTAATTACACACTCAATAGACAGCTTTAGATATTCTAAATATATATAAGTTTTTATTTAATTTCAAAAAAATACCAAATAAAGTATTGAACAATTTGTTATTATTTTCTATTTTTGTTTTTCTTCACATCAATCACACTTTATACGCTTCTAATTTCTGACAAAAAAAAACATATTTATATCGTATGATAAGATTTTACTATATAGAAAAATAAACATTTTATATTTCCAATACTTCAAACTATAGATATCAGTTATCGCAGACATCTCATCAGCTGTTGGAATTGTCAAATCATAGTAAGAACAAATAAAATATTGGCCTAATTAGTTTAACGTGTTAAAAGTGTGAACGTATCTATTGTTTATTTTCCTAATGGAAGTATTTCAAGTTTTAATTACAAATCATATCTTGATTACACAAGAACATAAATATCAAATGTATTAAACAAATTTATTGTTATTTTCAATAATGATTATTGAAAAATTATTATTAAAGTTATAAAATAATTATAGTCAAGTGTTGAAATAAATTAAAAAAAATACGAATGAAAAAATTTATATGAATTTATATGAATGGTGCTAAATTCGGCTATGAAGAAGTTTATATACTCTTCACATATAAAAAAATGCACAGACCTACAAAATTTTTAGAATGTCGAGATATCGGGTCCTGAAATTTGAGAAAACGCAATGTATGAGACGTTATAACAGTTCCAAGAGAACTTTAATTGTTAATTATGAAGTGGTATATAAAAGTCCATTCTATTAGCTTTAACATAAAGTATTAACATATGTCATGGCTTCTTTTTTCTTCGAGATATCTTCACCCAATGTTTGAAAGCTCATGGGTTTTGGTATATTCACAGTTTCGTGAATCGTTCTCAGAAGATAACTTCAAATAATATATATTTTTTAAAGGTGCAAACTTACTTAACTTACTTTTCTATTACTAATGCATACCGTCTGCATTACTTAGCAGGAGTGTAGTAATGACTTATAAATAATATAAGTACTTACATTTTGATGGTTGTTTTTTACAAAAATGAAAATAACTAATTTTTTTGTCGAAACTTTTAACTGGAGGTGTAGTGAACTCTTTATTTGCAGTTGAAGGTCTAAGTACTTATTTACCTCCCTACTTGTAAGCGACACGTTGTAAGTATTTTCCTGTAATGTCATCACTGTGTATAACTTATGCTGGAGTGCATGGTACTGGTAGCACATTGTTTTCCTGGGATTGCAAAACACCAAGATGGGGTCTTTCATCAAGGTAACATACCCCGGGAGGAAGCTATTGTACGCAATTTTTAAGAACCATTTTGAAATATTACAGACGAAAACATATTGTTCTGAGATCAAAATTTTCAATCGCAGTTTAAAAGCAAAAGTAAATTTTAAGGCTGAATTGTCCCATACTTCATAGAATAAGCTTTCGTATAGACCCCAGCAAAAACTCGGTAATGGGTTGTACTTCTATAACCACTTACTTTTCAATGACTACTACTTACCCTCTGCATTACTTAGAAGTACTCTAGTAATGACTTACATATAATGTGTTACAGAAGTACTTTATTTTCGGGTGATTTCCGAAATTCTATACTAATTCATAATAAAATAATTTTGAATGATTGAATTTTTGTTAGTTACCTTTTCCAAATTGATTTCAAATATTTTTCGCTATGTTCGACTGTTTGTTCAAAAAAAATTTCTATAAATAACATTTTAATATGTTGGGTTAATTTTGTTTTGGTTAGCAAAAAAGCTCTTTAAAAATTTCATACTATTCGCGTAATGGGAACAAGTTAAAATGTTTAAAGATAATATTGTATTTGCATCTGGATTCCTATTGTCATTAATTATTATTTGCTGTATTGTGATATGTATTGAACGTGTAGCATGTAATATTGATGAATCCTGTTCCATATCACAGAAAACCACAATTTTCTGAAATCCAAAATTAGTAGCAATATTTATAATGGATCACGTGATAAATATTGAACATGTAACATGTTTTGTGATATCAATCACGATACCTTTGTAAAATTTCGAAAAATAAATAAAATAGAACAAATAACAATGAAATATTGTTTTAAAAGTTTTTAAAAATTATAAAAGATAATTATTTATTTTCTAAATTTATGTTAATTCGGGATCCTTGTGCATTTCTTTAATCAGAAACAGAAAATATTTTTGTTTCCACACTATTACATTTAAAATCAAAACTTGATTTCATTTAATGAAACTTCAATATAAAAAATCAAAGAAAAAAAATTAATTTTCAATTTAAATTTTATTTTATTTCTGTATTTAATCATACCACTAGTGGTTTGTGCTGACGTTTGACTCACAAAAATATTTGTCCAATACCCACCTTAAAGTATACTAATCGGCTTAGAATCATGTTCCTTTTCGATGTCCGTCAGTGTGGTTGGCTTTCCATGTAAACCTTGTGTACTATTTTTAAGATAATTTGATGAAATTTGCCACATTGGCAAGATCGAAGCCTATTGAAAATAATTAAAATAGGTCCTTTATTTCATCTATTAAAATTATGACAAAATTCAACGTTAGTGCTTCATTAAAAAATAACTCATATTAGGATATGATATGGTCGGCTATCCCGGCTATACTTTCCTCAGCCATAAATAGAATTTATAAATTCTAATCGTTTAGAAAATTTTAAAAAAATTGTAAAATACTATACGACTTTAAATGTTTACACTTTATACTTTTCCATTTTGCTTATTAGAATAGTGTGTAAGGGCTTTAAACAGTCATAAACATAAACACAGCGTCCAATATAAAAAAATAAAGATAATTAATATGGTAACATTTTCAACCATAATATACTAACATAACTCCGAATTTTCGAATTTAGTTTAGATTTTATGAACATTAAAGTACATGGTCTTTAGATTTCTTTATTGTCCCAAATTCCACCCGAATCGGGCTACGGGAACTGGTCGAAAATTCAGTTTCAAAAACCATCTAACAAACAAACAATGAAAGTTAAATAAAGTCTTGTAAAAAACATTTTACTTACTACCTATTTGTCAAATTTGACTGTATCATCCATATTGTCACCTAAAACGCAAACGGCCTTATCTAACATTTTTTAAATTTTACAGGAGAAGCACAAAACTATTTACATTAAAAAGTTTGTTTCTATCAACGCGATTTATTTGTAGTAAATAAACAAATTGTTCAATACTGAAACGTATCAGTTGTTATAATAGTTGACAATGGCGTATATAAAATGGATATATTGGCCCTTTTGTTTTTTGTCAATTAAATCGCTAATTTTGGTCGGAGGAGCCCAATTCTTTTGTATGGACATTTGTTGTGAACATTAGAATCAACAATAAAATCGATTTTGTATGTTTGGTTAGTTAGGGCCGTTTGCGTTTCAAGTAACGATATGAGGTTCCCAAGTTATTACAAAATTGTGAACTTATAATTATATTCGACATAAAAAATGTGTTTCAAGATCATAATCTCTTCTAAATTCTGTAGAGCTCCGTCCATAATTGAACCAAGTTCCCATTATAAGCCCCATGACGAATATCACACCAGTGTCCACATTAATATTGATATAAGTATAATAATCAAATTAGGCATAAAGAATAAGTCCACGTATAAAGACATCTTCCAAAAACTTCACGTACATGTACATATATTGAAACATTTTGTACAAAATTAGTCGATAACAATTTTAAGTGAAAATATATAAATAACAAAACAAAAAGTGGGTTTGGGTGAATATCCACTGCTGCCACCCGGCAGTTGTCCGGCAGAAAAAGAACATATTAATTTTCCTTCAGTTGTTTTAAGTACACATAGGCAATGTCAATTTAAGCAACTGCACTGCTTGAAAGGCTGTGACATTCGTTGTTCCAAAACATTTGTATACATAAAGGCCTGACCTCTCGAGATGTTTCTGATGGGAAATGCATTGTTTGCAAACTTTTGTTCAAATTCTTTTGGTGTTCCACAAAGTAGTTTTGTTTATTTGTTTTTTATTTTGATAATGGCGGCTTTAATATTAGTGTTGCATTGATGTGTATAAGTAAACTGAGTAACCGGTGTTACAAAGTAAATAGCAGTGATGACAACTTGTTCATGAAAAATCGCTTAAATCCCTTATAAATCTCTAATTTATTTTTGTTTAAAAAACCAAAAAATATTATACTTCTTTTTCTAAAACAAAAAAATTAAAACATGAAATACATACACACATATGTATGTATAATCACCATTGGATATTAAAGTATTTATATAAAATACATTTATACAAATATACATACATTTTTAAAAGCTTTATATTGTGTATAGGCTTCTATAGTTGAAACAAAAAGTCGACTTGTAATATTTTTTGTGTTTTATGAAAAGTCCACTTTTCGAGCTTATTTAATTTTTTCCCCGACTTTTCGCCTTTTTTCCGACATTTATTTGCAAAATCAAATATTCGACTTTTTTCTTACAAGATAGTCGACTTATCGACTTTGTTAGGACAAAAAAGTCGACTTTGACTTTTCGAGTTTTTCCGACAAAAAGTCGATTCTTCGATTATTTTAAAGACAATTTTTAGAATCCTTATTGTGTATGTTGTGGCTTTTGAATTCTAAAAAAATCTTTTCGTTATCTATGTCACTTCAGAACATAAAAATTTTCTTCGAAAGTTCCAAACCTTGTTTTAAAATCAGAATTGAGGTGAAAAGGGTAACAAAACATTTTTAAATGCTTGTGAAATCTTGATTTCATGTGAATTTGAAGTCAGAACACACACAAATACTAATTTACATAGTTATAAAATATGGATTTTTATGACAATTATCAGCGATTTTCAAACCGCTAATATTCATTGTAACTTTTTATTTTATATAACGTAGACATTATTGAATACTTAGTATTCATTAATTTTACAAAACTACCGATTACATTTAAATATATAAAGTTCAACAGAAAACGCGCAAGTGAAAAATTATAAAATTTAAGTTTATTAAAAACAAAGAAATTAAAAGGAAGTGAGATTATTTGAAAATAATAATAAAACTGAAAACTACTTTGTGGATTAACTGGTGAAAAAACTATAGTAAGTATGAACTATTTGTATATATGGGGAATTCTCTTTTTGTTTTAGATTTTAAGAAATCAACTTTGTGCATTAAATATTTCTTTCGTTTAATATTTTGAAACTTATGTGATGACGAATTTTTATACACAAGACTTGAAGGAATAAGGCCATAAAATTTTGTGGTCAATAGTAGTTCCATGTTATAGAAATGAACACTTAAAGTTAAAATTTCTCAAAAAACTGATTGAAACCAAGTAGTTCTTTTTACAACTTTTTGATATTATGAGGGCGGCTTACAAATGAGCTGTTGAAGGTAGTATACACTTGTCGAATGACTATGGTCTATATTTAATGGTTGTGCCATTTAGAAGTAAAGAATTACGTGGCCACAAAGTTTTGAAACCAAATTTATACAATTTTACAAAATTTGCAGTTTTTTGGATAGAATATTTGCGGCTCTTCGGTTATGCAAAATTTTGAAGTGAGAAAAAGTAGCCATTGTAATTACGCGTCGTTTGATGTATGTCTCCAAAATGTGCTCTGGAAGATGTCACTATGGGAGAAGCTTAAATATTGAAAAAGTAAACGTGGAAGTTTCGATAAATGAGCTTTTTCGTGAAGCACACTAGCAGCGTAATTTCAATATACCCAAAATATCGCGTGAGCGAAATACTTTTAAATTTTACATGTTGAAATCTTAAAGCCGCGATAAAATATTATCATGCATCGAATATATGTATAAATAAATTAAAATCGCCATAATTTTTAATCTATCAAACATAAATGCATAATTTTGTTAGTTAATGATTAGAAATTAATGGATCAATTCCTTACGTTTGTAATATAACGACATATCCTTCTCTTGAAATCATGGTGCAGTTAAAAAGTTGAAGTTGTTGTTATTTGTTTATTTTTGCATTATGGTCCAATTTTCAATACGATTTGAGAACGCTAATGTTTGAATGTTTATTATCAGTACAAAAATTAATATAAATTGTATACTAATTTGTAGTAGCTTATTGTTCCTTCCAGATATGTATAAAGGAACACACACTAAAAATTTGTAGAAATCGATTCTGTTGAGGCTAATAAGGTATTCAGTTATAAACAAACAATAAAACAAATAAAGAAGCATTTATCCATTTATATATACATATAGATTCAACGAGTGAGTAAATTGTCCGTGTAATCATGCTCAGTAAAAGGCAATATAAGAGGAATATAAAAAAAATAAAGGAAAACATATTAAATGTAAATCAAACATCCACTCAGCCGGAACATAATGCCACGTCGACTGCAACCATTTCCAAAAATACATTTGTATTGCCTCAAAGAGAAAACATAGTAACTACACAAAATGTTGACGAACTTAGAGAAACCGAAATAGGTCCATTACATTCACACGAAACATTATCTGAAAAATTACGAAAGTGGTTTCTTGAACACAAACCAACAACAGAGTGTACTACTGATTTGCTTAAAATTTTGAAATCAGAAAATTTAAAAGTACCGACGTCTGTACAGGGTCTTGTTGGCAAATATACCCTATGTAATGAACGAACAACTACTCCCGGAAAATATGTGCATATCGGTTTAATAAATCAGCTGTGCAAAATTACATGTTTATTAGAAGAACTACAATTCGAAGAAGTCTCTGTGGACATTGGAATAGACGGTTTACCCATTTTTAAAAGCTCCGCCGTTGGTCTGTGGCCTATATTAGCCCGATTTGTTAATATTCCACAGTGTGGTGTTTTCATGATAGGATGTTATGTAGGCAAGCAAAAACCAGCAGATGTAAATAATTATTTACATGATTTTGCTGCGGAGTTAATGGAATTGAAAAATAATGGTTTTGATTGCAATGGAAAACGAATAAACATTAAAATAAGAGCCTTTGTATGTGATGCCCCAGCAAAGGCATTTGTATGTGGGATCAAAGGACATATGTCTCTTAACGGATGCTCTTGGTGCAGACAAATTGGTGTTCGAATAGATAATGTTAACACATTCTCAACATATATTGGAGAAAAAAGAACTAATGAAGATTTTCAACAGAGAACATTTAAAGATTTTCATAAGCCGATGTATTTGGAACTGCAAATGAAATTAGAAGTTGTCGGTATTAAAATGATGACTCAATTCCCCTTAGACGCAATGCATCTGATTGATCTTGGTATAACAAAAAAGATTTTGAGTGCTATAATAAACAAAAAGACCATAAATCAGGTAAACCAGTCATCAATACAGCAAATATCAGAAAAACTGATGTCATTAAGTAAGCACATACCTCGTGAGTTCTCCAGAAAACCTAGAGCTCTATCAGAAATTGGAAGGTGGAAAGCCACAGAATTTAGGCAATTCATACTGTATACAGGCATTGTTGTTTTAAAAGATTCCATTCCAAATGAGATTTATGACCATTTTCTATTAATGAGCAGTGCATATAGGATTTTAATCGGTTCTTCTAGCAGTTCTGACATTGAAAAAGCAGATAATATGATAAAGGAATTTGTTGAAACATTTCCGGTTCTCTATGGGAGAGCAAGTGTGACTTATAATGTCCACAATCTACTCCATTTGGTAGATTGTGTAAAAGAATTTGGCAATCTGGATTCATTTTCAGCATACGGGTTTGAAAACTATATGCAAAAAATTAAAAGAAGTATAAAAATGCCAAAACACTTAGCACAGCAAATTCACAACATATTTTTTGAAGAAACAATTATTCTGCCAACACCATTTGAGGGTTCAAAAATAAAAAATGGTACTATTAAATCACTTGTTAACTCCAAAGGTTATTTTTCTTGTAGTTCGCCAGACAATGTTTGTTTAATGGTCAACAAAAAATTTGTGAAAATAACTTCTATTTTAAACAAAGAACAATTTATTGCCAAAACTTTTTTAAATCCACAGAATTTCTTCAATTCTCCCCTGAATTCTATGGATCTCAACATTGCTTTTGCAAAAAATGAATTTTCTACAAGAACAACATTTTACATAAAAGACATTTTTGCAAAAGTTGTCGAGCTTCCGTACATTAACGGGTGCGTATTAATTCCAGAACCACACGATTGCATCAAATAACTTCACCAAAATGTCGCAACCAAAAAAACAAAAGCTTGACAGCACGTTGATGGCCATATTAACAAAAATAGAATCTATTCAAGAAGATGTTAAAGAAATTAAAAGTAAGTATAAGAATTTTTTGTATACTATCTATAATTTTTAAACAAATCTACTTTATTTTTGGAAATATTAACGTTTTTTTATTTATTTAGGTCATATACTTCAAAACAATAACAATGATTCTACGCAGCAAAATCTCCTTTTAGGTAAATTAAATATTATTTTTATATTTTTAAATTTAATTTGATAAATTTCTACAATTTTCCTTTTTTAGACAAACTGTCAAATCAAAATATTAATGTGAGTAACATTTTGGCAGAACAAACAGTTGCACTTAAGTCTACTATTACATCACTTTGGCAAAACCCAAAACATCTTCAGCGTTTTCCAGTAGGCTCCGAAGATGAATTGAAGGAGTGGGAAAATGCCATTGACAATGATAACAAATGTGGAATGGTAATTTTTATTCATTGTTAAAAATTTATACAATAAAATAATGAAGATATATTTATTTAGATTCATGCAGTTAAATGTTTGCTGGGAAAAGGAGGTATAAGAAAAAATTTAAAATTAATTTTAAGCCCACACTTAATCCTCAGTTATAATCTTCACGGAACTCACAACAAGAAGAGACTGTATAGTTACAACAAAGTAATGGATGTTCTCTTGCGTAAGTATGAGCAATTACCCTACTCATAATAATCCATAACTAATTAATAACCCCTATTCTGCATATCGATTACTTTTTCGCATTCAATTCGCAAAAAGATTTTCCAAAATAGAAGCTATATTATTTCGCTTCAATCATTTACTATTGTGTGTATTCTGTATTATGATCGTAGTTAAGTTTTATTTATTTGTTTTTTATTGGTGAAGCGTCGAATCAAAATGCATAATATTAAAATTGCCAAAAAAATTTATTCGAATCGAAATTCAGTAGACAAGAAAATTTTCGTACATATTTCGAATTATATTATTATAGTTATTATATATTCTATATAGTTTTATAAAATAAGTGAATTTTTGCGAAATAATTGTTTAAATTACTAAAAAAGTCTGTAAAATTTTAATAATATTTTCTTAATCTTAGTTACAAATTTCAATTTCAATTTAGATTTTTCTTTATTAAAATTAATCAATGCAGAATTTGATTCATAAATGATTTCATTATATTCACCCGTATATTGTAAAATTATTTACATCACCATAATTTCTAAAAATATTTGTTCCTTAAATACAAATTTATTATATTTCAATTTTTATTATTTTATTTTTTAGGTTCTACTGTGAATCCAAATGACTCTCATTCGTTTGAGAGTGACATGCGAAAAGCCATCAAAGACATTAAAAACCGTTACTTCAAAGATCAGTGCGTTAAAAAAAAGGAACAAAATACTGCCAAAGATATCCCAACAAATTAATAAATTTATATTTAAATTCATTTATAATTAATGTTTATCAGATATTTTGTGTAGCACATTTTTATTTCATACACTTTTTTGAAACTGAACTATTTTTTTTAATAATTTCATTTGTGTTCGTTCAATTAAAAAATTTAGACTGAACCAAACCAAGGATATTTTTTAAGAATGTATTTAATTTAATACGCTTATGTGTATATATAAGCATATATTTAATATAAAAATGAATGAATAATTAGTTTTTATTATCCCATGTAACAGTAATTTTCACACATGTACAGGAATCTGTGGACCATTAGTACTAACTATGTTTACTCAGTTTTTCATAATCAGCTCTTATGTCCCTGTAAAAGGACCTTAAAGTTTGAAGGACATACGATTTTGTACATTAGACCGACTCACAAAAAAGGGAGCTTGAGTTATGCAACACATATAAATATTTAAAATATTCGTTTGAAATTGTAAGTCCTTTAAACTTTGAAGTCCTTTTATAAGGACATAAGAGCTGATTATAAAAATCAGAGTATGCAGAATGGACTCTAGTTTCACATGCTATCAACTTTTCTATGTGTGAAAGCTTTTTTTCAAAATTGTTACGGGGTGTTATATATGTAAAATTGTATTTATTTTTCGTTAAGTTTTTCAGCATATTTTTTTCTGTCTACATTACAAATGAAATAAAATTAGTTAATGTTTTTATGAAAAAATTGTCAATTCAGTAATCAAGCAATTGTTGTAAGTATTAATTTTGTGACATTTATGTATGTATTGCCTTCTTAGACTCCTTATTTTTCATGACATCCTGAAGTCCTTATTTGTAATGACTTCCCGAAGTGCCTTTTTATAATGACTTCTTGAAGTCCTTATTTTTAATGATTTCTTGAAGTCATTATTTGTAATGACTTCCTAAAGTCCCTATTTATAATGACTTCTTCAAGTCCTTATTTATAATGACTTCTTGAAGTCCCCATTTATAATGACTTCTTGAAGTTCCTATTTATAATGACTTCTTGAAGTCCCCATTTGTAATGACTTCTATAAGTCCCTATTTGTAATGACTTCTATAAGTCCCTATTTGTAAGCGAGCGTGGTAAGTACTTCTTTAACTCCCTATTTGTAAGCGAGCGTAGAAGTACTTGCCTCCAATGACATCACCGTGTTAAAATAATGACTCTAAATGCTAATGAAGAAGTAGTGCAAATAGGTTTTTTTAGCTTTTTAACTCATTACTTTTCAATGTAAGTTTTTCCTGGGGACGATATTCGATATCAAATTCCATCATCTCAAAAAAGGAAAATTACGATAAATTTTACTCGATCACAATCACTAAAAGTTGTTTGGCTAATTTATCTAATATACTACTAACAAAGTTTCAGTTTCGACAAAGTTTCATTTGAACAAAAAACCTTTATTGATTATATTTAGAAATTGATGTAAGTCTTTTTTTAGTTTTTTTCCAAAAGGCTTAACAAATTGATTAAAAATTTTTTAATTAGTAAAATTAAGAAAAAAATATATATATTATTTAATAGCTTTAAAAATAACAATTGAATGCACTATTTGTTAAATAAATTTTCAAAGGAAAGTTTTATTTTTTTCGAGTTTAATGAATCATAAATATTTAAATGGATATTTTTTCTTCACACATCTCTTTTTCAATTAACACTTTAGTCATTTACATAAAAATAAATTGAAAATTATTAATGAAACAAACATTTACACAATTGAAAAAAAATATTTATGAATAGTAGTATTTTTCCTATTGTCGAAATAAATTAATAACAAATTTTGTTTACAAGTCGAAATTGTGACCAATTAAACGGTAGGTAACTACTAGAATAATAATGATAAAAATATTTTTTTTATAGAAATTAGATTTAACAACTATTTCTTTAGAATTTGTTGTTTGTAAACAATTATCTATTAAATAAAAATAAACATAATAATTAGTAATAGTTTTATTCAATCAAAGTTGGGCTAATATGAATCATTTAACAAAACAATTATAAATATTTACCACCAAATCTTATCATAATGAGTTTTATAGTCAATATATCACAATAAAAAAAGTCACCCTACAATGGTTTTGTACATGACTTGGATAGAAGACAAGTGTTTGATATAGAGAGTTCCTACTTTTAAATCATCTAAAATTATTATTGCAGAAGTAATAAATTCGTATTCAAGAGAATATTCTTTTGACGTAAATATGATTTTAATGGAAATATTTGCTTAAAATCTCAAGTATTTATTTGCTCAGAATTATTTTATTTGCTGCGACTTTACAATAATAATACATATTTATTTTTTCTTTCAAGTTAATTAATCATAACTAACATTTCAAAGAAACATTTACACAAATTAACTATATAAACTACTTTGTTGTGTAAAATAATACACCGAAACAAATACCATTACTAAGGAAAAAAGCACAAACAAAAATTATATTAAAAATGTATTAAAAAAAATGTCAATTATATGAAAAAAAACAAGTTCATATAATATTAAAATAATATAAAATTTAATTTTAATATAACAATTTTACTTTTAATTATGTCATCCTTCAGGCATTTTCCAACTTTTTTTAAGGAAGGACGTTCACCTTGATCAAACAATTGTTAACGTTTTTATAAACAAACAAAGTCAAACAAAAGTTTTAACTTTTCTAATGAAATGAACAACATTGAATCTAAATTTAACATCAGAATTTCTCCATAACATCATGTCTTTAGTTAAGACTAGACTAGTCTAGTCATAGGCCGTTTAGTCTAACCATAGTATAACAAAATTCATGTCAGATATATTTACTAAATTGTTTCCAGTTTTTGTTCATTTTGTTTATTGCAGCGGCAGTCATTCGTGAAACCAGTATCTAATTAACAATTAATTCAGTAATAAATTAATTAACGGCTTAATACATTAAAAAAAATCCATACAATTTATATTATTTAACAGTTGAAATTAAATATTGATATTGACAGACAAGCGCTGACTTAAATCATGGGAATGATTTTTTGTTAATTTGTTATTGAAATAAATTCTCTATAAATTTAAAACCATAAAAATAAACAAAAACATAATAAGTTTGTGAACTTGAATTTGAAAATATCTTAAAAAGCTTATAATGGAAAACTACATTGAGAAAATACTTTGAAATCAATGCAAAATTTGTTTTTAAAACATTTCCATTTTGAAAATACGAAAACAATTTATATCTATGGAAAATTAACTTAAGTTATATATTTGTTTTTGAGTTCAGGGGTTTGATTCCCATATAGGAAGCGTACAATATGCCCTACAGATAATTAGGGGCATTTCATCGGTTTTTATGTTTGTATATTAGGGTGGACCGTTTGTATGGATGTTTCCAACGAAAAATAAAAACTTGATTCATTTTAAGATACCTAACATATCGCAAAAATGTTGTTTATGTCAAAGGATAAAATTATGCTATTTTACGGGTTTTCCTATTTTTTCATATTTTACGCAAAGCAAGTTATTCATGCCTAATGCATACGAAAAATTTGGAATATTGTACGAATGCTTCGTTATTTCGTATTATACACGAAATTTTCGTAAATATATTATTCGTAAATATATTAAATTGTGATAGGTCTTCGAAAGGCGATTTGAAATTGTCAACACTGATTTATTTAATTTCTTTGTAAGAAATATGGAAAACTCGAAAAACCTTATAAAGGACCTTTATATTCTTTGATACAGCTGACTAAATATTGATGTCAGGACAAAAATGAACTACAATTGTTTTTTTTTTTTTCTATATATACATATGTGAATATTTAGTAAGAGAATTTATTTTCTTCAATACAACTTTTGCATCATAGAGAAAATGAAACATATTTTTTAATAAATCAAATATTTATAAATATTAAGCAGATTTTTTATATTTCAAATTGTTCTTATTGAAAATACATATATTTTAAAATATTATGATTTTAATTTGAAAAAAAAAAATAAATAAATAAAAAACATCCACAAACATTTATACTTTTTTATTGTTTTCATATTTGCAATTAAAATTTATATTGAAAATGTTTAAATATTTGATTAAAATTTAAAAGAACAATATACTAAAGTCCATTAGTGCTGGTAAACATGATTGTGTTAATACACTGAACACAATCCTGCATAACTTTACAAAAAAAATCTAAATTTTTCATATTATTTACGAAAATGTTGTGTATAACACGAAATATTTTTTAATCAAAACCACAATTTCGTGATGTAAGACCACAAAGCTATTCGTACTATTTACATTTAACTTATATATTAGGCATGTATTATTTTAAGTGTAGCACTCCTTAATAATTAGGAAGTGTGAAATTTAAAATTTATAATTTTCTAAATATAAATATTTTATATTTGTATGAATATGATTTTCAGTTTAATCATATTCATACAAATATAAAGATTTTACTTTAAAACAAAATGCTATTTTCTTATCCATTACTGTATGTATAAACTATTAAATAGCTACATGCCGGTTTTTTATAGATTATTTTATATCTATGTATGTACGTACGTTTGTAGGTGTGTATGTATAAAAAAAGAAACAATCTCTTACCTCAAATATTGACACTAAAAAGTTAGTTGCGGCGTTAAATATCCAACAAATTCCTTAACAACAATAACAACAACTGCAATAACTCCAACAACAACTAAACCAACAAAAAACCGTGAAAGAGCAACAAGAAACATGAAAAGAACAGCGGTTATCCAAATAAACACGCGTACGCATTCACTCACTATAAATATTTTGTAACTCTCCCAAGAATCGGTAGATATACAAAGAAAGAGTTCTGAAAAATTTAACACGTCTACAGAAAACATGCAAACAAAAACAAAACTGTTTAAAACTTATTATACAAAAATTGTTGAATTCAATTTTAATTATTTATTCTTTCTTGCTTTTAACTTTATTGACTTAAAGAATTAAAATGATTTACTTTACAAATCAACGCGTCAACAATTGAGCAAATGAAAACGTGAAAATTTTATATTGAATTTTTAACAAAAACAAAGCGATTTTAATATAATTCTTTAATTCATTCATAATGCCATGAAATTACAAAAGAATTTAAACAAAAGTTTAAATAATTTATGCTTCAAAAAACATAAATAATTAGAAATTTGTAATAGAAACTCTTTAAATTAAAACTAAATGAATAATTTACATTTTTGGAAAATTGAGAAACAAAAATTATATTTATCAACACTGCCACAAAACAAGACAATACAATAACAATTGTTATAGGTAATAACACGTGAAAGAAATGAGGAATAAATTATGTATGTTTGTCTATATGTTTGTAGTTATTTATTTTAATAAGTTTTTTAAAATTTGTATTTCTTTGAAAATAATTCTCTCTTGGGGTTACTTGTTTCTGTCTTAAATTTTACAATCGCATTATAAATCTTTTAGCACTTGTATTTATTTATGGAAATTTTCTTTTGTTTATTTGTTTGATTAATAATACTTTTATTCTTTTTTATTTTTATTAAAAGGAATTTATTTATTTCTTATTGTATTACCACAAATTCGATTTGTTTATAGAAGTAATTTATAACTCGTTTATTTATTAAAAAAACACGTTGTTATTCCGCTTAGAATTATATTTTACCGTAACCGAACCGTACTCAATAAGAGTCCACACTAGACTGACTGATCGTGGCTGAATACAAAAAGTAATGAGTGAGGATCGGTCTACAGAATTGTTGCCTTTTCTTATTTTACATTTTTTCAATACAAATTACTTTTACTCATACAACAAAAATATTGTCAGCCAGCGATGATGACGATGTTGTTGTTGTTGATAATGAGTGTAGATGGCATAACAAAAAAAAAAATAAATAATAATAAAAAACAATAATAAAAAATTGAGCTCTTTCGCTAAAGTAAACTAAAAAGTACAACAAGTGAGCACAATTAATTACTACAACATTTTCAATAAATCTTTCTCTGCAACATGTATAAATCACTGAGAGTTATAGTGATCTCTCTTTCTTTGTTAAAACTTAACAACCACCATTAACAATAATCTCACTCTCTATTGTTCTTTAAATTAATAATCCTTTAAAAAAAACTAAAAATATCACTGATTAGCTGCTCTTTTCTACTCTAGTTCTCATTCTCTCTTATTATTATTTTCTTTAAATATCTCTTTGTTAAAGAGTATTTTATTTTTATTCAATCCTTTTTAAGTATAAACAACAAGTCAGGTTTTATTGGTATTACACTCGTTCAAAGTTTCTTTATATTTTTTTTTTATAAACATTATGCTTTTTTTTATTCTTTCAATTTATTTTTAGCATTTTATATGTCTATTTTCAAAGTTATATTTCTTTAGTTCATTTACTTTGCTTCTTTCAATTTTATATACTGCATTTACAGTGGCTGTTATAATAATCTGAACAGTGTTTAAGCAACCACCACCTGGTGTGTTTGACAATATTTATAAACTCAGTATATAAATAAACACGGTTACCAGATCTTAAAATGTTGTGAGAAAAATGTTCTAAAAATATCTAATAACCGTGTCTACTTAAAATTTTTGTTTTTCAACAACGTTTTAAAATAAAAATTGTTAATTTTCACAATTGTTAGATATTTTGTGAATATTTTTTCTGACAACGTTGTAAGTTCTGACAAGCGTTTATCAGTTTTAAAAATGCTTTTACACTTCAATGGGTTAACTAAATTGCAGAATATTCCACAAGTTGCAAAAACTGAAAATCGTTTAAAGGGCCCTTCAAACGATCACACTTTACGTATGGCAAGTCTAATGAAGAAGTAAAATGAAATTCCATCCGTATAACAAAAAAGAGAAAAAAGTCGTATGATTTATATTTTTTGTGTTTACACGATTGGTATAAAACAATAAAAAATTAAGATGGCATGTAACAGATGTTAATACTCCCCTGATCTTATGAGACCTGCTTGTTTTCTGAAACATTTCAAAAAATGAAGAGAGCTATACGACTGTCAAATGTTCCATCTGTATTCTCTCTCAATGTGTGATGGTTTCATTATATATTGCATTTATACGATCCCATCCGTACTCTTCCACACAAAATTTTGACAGATCATATTACTTGTGTGATCGTGTAAAGCCGGATTTACGATTTCATCTTGCGCCGCATATAAACATCTTCCCGGAAAATAGTTACAATTATTGGTTATAGATTTATCACCAAGTCAATAAGAAACAAATTTTCTATTGATGTATTTTCAATAAACCTTCAGATCACAAAATAAGAGAACATTTTCAGGAACTTTTAAGAGGTATAATGTTTATAGCAAAAGGTTAGATTCACACTTTATCCAACACTTTATATTCATAAATTTCACATAGCACTCATTTCAAAACCCATGATTTCCCAGCAAAAACATGGTAATGGCTTGTACTTACTCAAAACCTAATAATTGCCTCGTTGACTTTTTTCAGAAATAAAACTACTTAACTAATTATTTAAATGAGATCGTAGTAAACACCTTTTTGTAAGCGAGAGTGGTAAGTAATCGCCACAATATAATCTCTGTATTAAAATACTTTATAATATAACATTGTAGTACATAGATTTTACATAGTACATAGGTTAGATTTTAATCTGATCCTTACAATGTTTAATCCTTGTACTTTTTATGGTTCATACTGTTATGAACTGGTTCCTATCAAGTTTTTGTATACATAGAGTACACACATGACGACAAAAACAGCAGCATACACAAAAATTTGCAAAAAAAAAACCCAAACGCGAACATGTTTCTACAGTACTGAGCAGAACATAAGCAACAAATCTAGGAATAATTTGAATTTTAATTTATAAAGCACGAATATACGAATTTCGAATGAAATGTCACTTGCTAACATTTTGCACAATGCTGTATATTAGTATGTGTACATGGATGGCATTCAAGCCCAAACACAACAACAATAATTGTTTGTATACAAGTTCAATGCCGGGAAAATTTATTCCTTGTACGATTAAATGTTTGAACGGCAAACATACAAACCAAACATCTGTATGTACGTTGATATGTTTCTATGGATGTTCATACTCGTATAGGCAGTTAAAAAGATTCTTGTACTTGTAAATGTGTTGTTTTTGTTTTACATAAAAATAAAAATATCTATACGTTACCTAAAACGTAAACGGCTCTAACTAGCAAAAATGAAAAAACTAAATCGTCAATGAGCGATTAGCGATATTCTTAACAAAAAACAAACGTTTCCAAACGGGGATTCAAACGATTAATCGTCGATCGAAGTAATTGAAACTCAAAATTCCACTAAATAGTAATTTGATTCTGCTGTAAAATTGTTAAAATGTTTGTTAGGGTATTTTACATTTTAGAATGCGATATGTCTGTTTGCCTGTGTTTTTCTGAAAATCATGTAAAAAAGCTCATGCGATTGTACTATGCATAAAAGTTGAATATCGTTTGCATTTTTATCAGTTCTAATTTTTATATTCAATGTAAAACCGTTAGATTTTTCCAAACATACATATGCACATACATATCTATGTAGTTAGATGTGATATGTATACTACAGTATCTGTTTATATGTCTGTATTAGTGCAGAGAGATTCAGATACGCTGGAAATATGTATACAAGACCACAAACAACAAACGATTGAATGAATTTCTTAATTTGCAATTACATTTACATATTTGTATGTAATGTATATATGTACATACGTACTTACACTGTTAACGAATGCTCCTTATTACATAAAAGGAACTAAATGAAATTTTATTATTTTGGAAAAAAATTGTTCCGCAATATTAAATGTTTCTTTATAACGAATCTTAGTATAGACTTTTCAAATAAAATCTTTGTTTTAAAGTAGTTTTTCCAATTATCTCCCTCACTTAAGTAATCCTCCTTAAGATTAAATCCACAGTCTTTCAAAATCTATTTTCTCTGAATATACATATGTATGTGTTTGTTTTTATTTGTCGACAAACTGAAAATCAAGCGTGTGTTTAATCCGAATCATTATGTATATTTGAATTTCGATTTGTTGATGCTTCAGTTGTACATATTAATATATTTGTATATATGTATTACAGAATCACTATCATCAGCATCATTTTCATTAACGAGGCTGTTTATTATTTGCTGATGTATACGGATCTAGATAAAATACTATGTTACAACAATTGGCATATGGAAAGAAATCAATGAAACAAAAAATAACAACTTTTAAAAACAAAGATACCTCTTTAATATTCATGTTGCCATTATAATGACTTATTAAAACTCGTACTATAGCATATCAACATCATTGTCACATTAGAAGTGAGCAAATGTTTAGGACTTGTAAAATGCCTTTGCTGAACTCAGAATATTTGATTTTATTTTCGATTATTGAATAGCAAGTAACAACGTTATACTCCTCTCCAAAAGGGATCATCCTAATATATTTACTTAAATTCGTATGAAAGTAAACATTCGTTTTGTGTTTATTAAGGAAGTCTTTACTTTTAGTCGTAAAAATGTGGCTTCAATAAAAAAGAACTCACTTTAATTAATGTTTATTTGAATCAATTGTATAATAATACCATCAACAATATTGGAATTCATAATTTATACGAATGATTTTTAATATTTATACAATATATAATTGTATATATGTTTGTATGTATGGATTTAGGATCTCCTCTTTCATAGTTTTAACATAAATTGATATTGATTGATATTCTTATTTCCCTTTATGCTAGAAAGTAAAAGAATAAGTTTTTTCTTGTATTTTTTTGCATGGTCTAAAGCTTTTGAATAAGGACTTGAAATTTTGCACGGACATATTTGAAATCCATAAGAATATTTTTGGACAAAATGGGCGGAATGTCTATAGTGGGCATGGAACTCTTATCTGGAAAACTAGACTATAGACTAGACTATAGAATAGACTATAGACTAGACTATAGACTAAACTATAGACTATAGACTAGACTATAGACTAGACTATAGACTAGACTATAGACTAGACTATAGACTAGACTATAACTAGACTATAGACTAGACTATAGACTAGACTATAGACTAGACTATAGACTAGACTATAGACTAGACTATAGACTAGACTATAGACTAGACTATAGACTAGACTATAGACTAGACTATAGACTAGACTATAGACTAGACTATAGACTAGACTATAGACTAGACTATAGACTAGACTATAGACTAGACTATAGACTAGACTATAGACTAGACTATAGACTAGACTATAGACTAGACTATAGACTAGACTATAGACTAGACTATAGACTAGACTATAGACTAGACTATAGACTAGACTATAGACTAGACTATAGACTAGACTATAGACTAGACTATAGACTAGACTATAGACCAGACTACAGACTAGACTATAGACTAGACTATAGACTAGACTATAGACTAGACTATAGACTAGACTATAGACTAGACTATAGACTAGACTATAGACTAGACTATAGACTAGACTATAGACTAGACTATAGACTAGACTATATACTAGACTATAGACTAGACTATAGACTAGACTATAGACTAGACTATAGACTAGACTATAGACTAGACTATAGACTAGACTATAGACTAGACTTAGAGTTTTAGTGTTTCATTACTTTTTTTCTACTGCTGACAGTGTCAAACAAATAAACATTCACTCACCTAAAAATAATCCAGCAGATATTCGACAATCTATGACATTTATCAGTATAATAAGTAAGTGGCAAAAAAAAAAAGAAAACTATGTATGTAGCTACAACGATACTGACAAACATGTAGCAGCAAAAGAAAATCCCAAAATAACAACAGCAATCAGTCAATGAGTCTCTAAAACATTTAACTATTAGAAGTCTTAAATCAGCTTAACATTTACGTATTTCTCTTTTATTGATATTTGCCCATTATGTTAAAGTCAATGTAATTTAATTGTAAACAATTGTGTAACAATTTGAAATTTCAACTTAGATATATTTTGAGGATTTGTAAGTTTTTATCTGATTATTTAGTCTCGTGAAAAAATATCCTACAAATAGAAATTGTACAGCAATCAAAGATTATAATGACAAAGTCTAAATAAAACGGTTAAAATTTAAAACTTTTGAATAAAATCATTAGAGTACAATGAATAATTTAAATCCTTTAAATTTAGATTGACTTCGCTTTATGAATTCAATATAGAAAACATTTTATAGTTTAAATTATTTTAAGGAATAATATGAACATATATATTAGAAAACAAACATTTGGCTGAGATCTAAAAAAAATTGTTGTTGTACAAACAATTTATCCATTCATTGAATGGTTTAATTAGGATATGCATATGGGCAATTTCGTGTCAACATAAAAAATGGATTTGTATAAGATTTGTATCAAAGTTAGTACTATTAGATAGTAGGCCAGACACAAAATAAATAACCGCTGGAGCTTGATGGGGTCCATCATGGATATTTCTACATTTCATGGCCGAAAGAGCTGAAAATGTACATCTGGCATAGTACTAACCTTGGTGCAAATTTCTTTCAAATCGATTTTTTAAGTTGGGTCATTTGACATGAAATTGCCCATATGCTTTTCAAAATACATACATTTTTGATATTTGACCATAAAACCACTTTACTTATTTATACTCAGAAAAGGTTTAGCAACAAATGCTTATAATGTATTCATATAATAGAGAAAGTTCAACAAAATCCCAGAAAAATAAATATGTTTTTGTAACAGTTTGATGGTGTGGAGAAAGATTTAAATTAGCTGGAGGTTAAAAAGCCAGTCAGAAATCTAAAAAGATGCAAAAGTTTTAAATTAATTAAATTAATTTCTGCACTGCATCTCCGTCAATCAACTCGGAACATAATAGCGTAAGTTAATAATCGAGTAACCTTTATTTCAAATCATGTCGGAACACGTCTTAAATTTTTACAAATTTTATTCAAATCAAAATTATTGATTGGGTTGTTTTGTATGATTCATTAAAACCACATTGAAATTTCAATACAACAACAATATTTGCACCAAAAGCCTCCTTCACATTAACCACAGTTTTCTGATGATTAAACAGAAAATGGTAAATTAACCGCAATTGTTTTAATGGAGATGGCCAGATGAACAAACAAAAGAAAGAAATCTCTGATATGAATTATAGTCGAAATGCAAAACATTAAATTTAAATTTAATTAAGATAGGGAATATATACGTACATATGTAAATCAGTAATTTTCAACAGAAACTAGCCTTAATTTGTAATCATTACGAAATAGAACATGGACTTTGAAAGCTCTTTTTGACCATATAAAAGGATTTTTTGAAAAAATCAAATCAAGTGAGAAAATTTAGAAACTGTTATAAGAATGTAGTCAAATAGGGAACGAATCTCATGGAACATTCTATTCTGGGAATGTTCCAGAAACATTTTTAATTGTAAAGAGAAGAGTTAAAAGTAACAATAAACTTTGCAATAGAAATTTAGTGACAAGATTTTTATCTCAACACAATGAAATTCAAATATTTCATGAATAACATAATTTTATTTAAAAGAAATACCAAACCACAATCTAATAAATAATTCATGTCCTTGAAAAATACTCAAGTTTTTTGTAAGAAAGCTACTTACTGTTTCTCTTTTACTTTTTTAACCCATTAACACCGCTAAGACCGATATCTTAAATATATTTTATGTTAACATAAATCTTCCACAAAATTTGATAGTTATCAGTCCATATTTAACCCTTCTCCCATATAAAGCATCTTTCAGAAAATAAGTTTTTAAACAATTGCGTTTTACACATAATCAATTTAAAAATTGTACGGTTCCTATATAAAATACTTAAAAAACATCTCCTAAACTTCAAAATACGTATATGAGTTGCAGGCATTTAAGGGTTAAAAGGAAACTAAATTTTTGTGCAAAAAAATTTAAAAGAAATTTTAACTTAAAACTAAAGTAGTTTCTTCCATTGTAACACTTGATAGTAAAAACACATATTTAAATTTCTCAAACATCTGTTAAATCTAGTGTAAAAAGTAAGAAATAAAAAAATTTTCCTATTTGTAAATTTTCTGTCATTTGTTCTAAAAGTAGCAAAAACAAAGAGACAACAAATCGTATTCAAAATTAACAAATACAAAATCTTGTATAAATTTACATAGGTAAATTATAGAAGTAAAGCATTTATATATACAACACCAACACTTTACACTATCATTCCATGAGCACACTTGTCTAAATAAAATCATTCAAATGAATACAGAATTCAATGACTTGAGAAGTGTTTTCGTGAAATATAACTAACTGTATTTGGCTTTACTTGTAGACAAACGCCTACAATTGCCTTGGAAATGTGACTCATTACTTTATTTTATATTAAACCATTGACTTCTTTGTCGTTTAGAGATTTAAATAAAACACTATTTAAATAGAATTCCTTATTAATTAAATATGCAGGATTTAAGGTAAATATTCTAAATTAAAGAACGAAGTAATCACCCAGCAACCTAAAACATATTTCTAGAGAAATTTAAATTTTTTACAAAAAAAATATAAATTTTTGGAAAAGACCACAGGCAATAGAAAATTTATAGAATTAAAAAAATACTTTAAAAATGCAAATATAAAATTTTATTTTAATTATTTTTTATTACAAATTATATTCCAAGGGTATGCTCTCATTTGCCAAATAATTGACAAAGAAGTCGTCAATTGTAAATTTTTTTGAAACAAATACGCGTAATAATTGCGAACGTACCTTTAATGAATTTACCCAGCAGAGTCTGCAACGAAATATATAAGCTTATTTTAGTAAAAAAAATAAATTTAGTACAATGTGTATTAATTTGAAAGCTTTTTCGATCTCTGCGGGAATAGAACTCGTAACCTCCAAACTGATAGACGCTACCACTAAGGGCAAAAAAGGCAAAAAAGGTAGATCCAGAAAAGTAATGACTCTATAGCTACAATTAGACGGAAATAATAATTTAAGATTACGTTTTCGAAACAAAGTTTGTAGAACTATTTTCGGTCCAATTTTTACCAAACTTTTTTAACCATTTTCTTGTTCATCGAATATGAACATTGTACTTATTATGGAATCCCAATTTATTTATATTTAAAATAATCAATTACGTGATTAAAAAACTATATTTAAATCGGTGATCATGGAATTCTATTAAAATCTATTAATTTAAAACAGGAATTAATCTTAACTAAAATTGTTGAAATAATCTTTAAATCATGAGGATTTTTAAAAATATTTCAAAAATTCGAATTTTTAAGATCTTATTTTTAAATTCTAAGTCATGAGAATTTAAAATATAAATTCATAAAACTATAAATTAAGTCTAAATTGCGTACATTTTTCAATTACGAACTTAAACATTTTCGAAATTATTTTTCATTATTCACGGATTTAAAAGTATTTTTAAAGTTTAAATGTTATTCATTGATTCAAACTTTATAAATTATGTTTAAAAATTCAAATTTAATTATAATAAGACATACAAATTCTTGAAATTTTCTTTCTTTAATTAAAATTAAAAAAATACATGTGTATAGCAGATTTAATACTATAATTAAAACGTTAAGATTATTAACTTATCAGACATAAGAAAAGCCTTTCAGTTGACAGTGAGTTTTTTTTAAGTTTTTTTTCCTGACAGAAAACAAAAAAATCTCTTTAAAATTATTTAAATTGTGTATTCAGATGTAATTTTCTAAACTGTTTTTCTTTCATTTCAACAATTACTTAAAGCGAAAGAAAAAATAATATAAAAGCAAGTAACGATAAAACAAAATAAAAGATACAAAGAGTTAAGTAAATAATTTAACTTTGGAAGTTGGTAGTATGTTTATAAATAACGAGTATTAATAGTAAAGCGTTCATGTGAATGCGAATGGGAAAGTGTAAGTGTGCACGAGGCTAAGCTGAAAAGTTATTAAGAAGAAAGGAACACTTTTAAATAGTAGATGGAAAAATATTTTTTGCACATTTAATTTCGACAGAGTTTTTTATATTAAGAGGGCACTACGAAAATTTACTTCCAAAGCATCGTTTCAGAAGCATTGAATAGATATTGAAAATAGAACTTCCATTATATGACAAGCTACTAATAGATTCAGATCCTCCATGTAGTAAATGCTACTTCTTCGTTTTTTTTTTTTTGGAAAATATGAACATGGCCGGCTATACGAAAACCTACACCAGTTATGACATTATTTTTTATTACAAAAGCTTTTATGTTGAATGCTAAAGCGGAGTTTTTATATGGACTAGGACCAAATGAGACCTGATCATTAGGACAGTTGGCATTTTCATTTATGCTTAAGTATTATACATAATAAATGCTAGTATTTTTAACGTAATTTTGTCCTTTCATCAATCAATCGGTAAGTCTTACTCGTAGAGTATAATGATAGATAATAATTCGTACAAATAATTCTACTAAATTTTAAATATAATTATGAATTGAAAAATTATGTAAATGATTTTGTGGTTTTAAATAAGATTTAATTTTGAAAGGACTTTTCAATCGAACCTGATATACCTACATATTACTTATGACGGTTTTTTAAAACTTGCGGAGCGAGTAGACATAAAGTGTTTTTGTGCTTGAGGTTCAAGTATTTACATACACACCCAAAATTTCAAATACATTCGTTTACTAAAACACGACAAAATGTACAGAAAACAATGCTTTGACACATGTTGTTGACAAAATAAACATTAGCATCCGGCCGAAATCCGAATCCATAGAGCAAAAACATAACCGAATATAAAATTCGGTACTAATGTGTTATAAAGCGAAGCTTTTTTAATTACCTAGCCAAAGGCTATATTCGATTCCAATAACATTACTTAGTACTCAACTTTATAGCACATTTTTGAACTAAATAAAACAAATATATTACTTTAGGTATTTTCAGATTACAATTAAAAATTTTATAAAAAATATTACAAATATTATAGTGTAAACATAAAATGTATTTTTCGGATTGAGTTTTTGAAAACCTGAATTATTTTCATAATATTTTTAATCTGAAGTGTGTTAATACTCAGTATTGTAGTCTTAAAATACCTTTGTATATCTACAAAGTCCAAATTCTAAATTTGGACAAATTGAAATCGAGAGACCTTGCATATACGAAATTCTGATTGAACACTCTAAAAGTTTTGCACAGATTCATTACTTGCATAAGAGACTTATCTCTTATTATCTTATTATCTATTATATGCTACGGAAATCTGGCCACAGCATTACAGGATACCTGTACCGAATGCAATTGATTCATTTGAAGCGAGTATTGGCCGATAAGACAGTGTAAACTTAATCCGAAACTGAGTAGAATTATTCGGTCTACCTGTAATAAACATACAATACAGCAACAGCTATTACTACGTATAACAAAGGCATTATCAGCAAGCAACATCAGGCCCAAAAGGAAACAAGCATTAAAAAACAATGTCAAAAATGGTCTTGTTATATTTATTTTCTTTACTAAATTTAGGCCACAAAATAAATAATTTTGTATTTATGTAAGTATGTGTGTTTAAGTTTTAACATTGCAAAGCGTTTGGGAAAATTCATACAGAAAAATGTTTAACAACAACCGGCAAAAATATGTACCACCAGCAACAACAACGACAATTACTCAGTTGGAAAACAAATGCCTCCTCGACCGTGTGCCCACACTATTGGAAAAATTCAAAATTTTGTTTGTAACAAACATGTTCGCTTCGACCTATATTAAACATGTTTGCTTGGACATGACTGACAACAATAATTTAACCCTAGAGAGTGTATTGGGGTCATATTATTGTATTCATATATATTCCTATAGAAATGAGTAACAATTTTATATTGTATTACGTTTATAATAGTGGGGAGGTTATTACGCTTTTGTGCTGATGTTTGTTACACCTAAAATATTGGTCCTACACCAACCAATGGCCAGAAATTACTTTCTGAGTCGATTTAGCTAAGTCCGTCTTTGTGTCCATATAAACCTTGTGCGCACGCTACAGGTCGCAATTTTTAAAATAATTTGATGAAATTTGACACATACTCTTCTTTTGAACCGATATTCCCACACAAAGTCTCGTTCAGAAGATGACTTGATGGTCAAGATATCACGATATTCTGCACTGAAAATAATCCATGCTTAACTTTACGAAAAAAAAAAAAATCGTAACTACTTTTTTCGTAATATATAAGAAAATTTCGTGTATAATACGAAATATTTTTTAATCAACCCTTTTTCTAATTTTACGAAAGTACGAAAACCTGGCGTAATATCTTTTTTCTTATAAATTAAGAAACTTTGTTTTCTTTTACAAAAATAGTTTCTTTAAGGCATGTAATATTTAACGAAAGTAACGATTTTTTTCGTAACAAGATTATTTAGTAATATACAAGAATTATTTTTGATTTTACAAAAAAAATATTTTGTTACAATTTTTTTTTTTTTGTTATTTTCGTAATTTTAAGGGAGTTAAATTAAACGTAATTTTTAATTTACAGGAAGTTAGGCAGCTAATTTTTATGTTTTTTTTTTAACATAAAAAACATAAAAAAATTGTTTTTTTTTAATTCGCAATCTTTTCCTAAATTTACAATAATTGTTTTAAAAGAACTAAAATATTTGTTTTTTAAAAAAATCGTAAAATGAACAAATTTTTTTCTAAAATTATATAAAATTATTTTGCATTTTACAAAAATATTTCGTACAATTTCGTATATATTACGAAAGAATTTCGTGGTGCGAAACCACGAAGCATTTCGTACAATGTACAACATTTTTCGTGTATATAGGCATGGATTATTTTCAGTGTGCATAAATAACTTCAATGTAGACACTTTTAGAAAATTATTTTTTTCAAGAAATATTTCTGAATTAAGGTAAAAATAAAATTGTATTTATTATTCTTACTTGTTAAATTTACATTTCCGATTCATTCAATAATAAATTAAGGTTCTAAATAATTTTTAATTTGTCACAAACTTTATTTTAACACATTTTTTTGAAAACAAGTTGTCTGTCTTTCCTTTAATTTATTAAATCAATTAAAAATTAGTTCTAGAAGAAATTCATATTAAAAGGAGTTTTTAGAAAATGCCGACAAAGCATTTTTTAAATAAACTAATTTAATAATTAAATTATAGAATTAGATTTTTTGTAAATTTATTTAACTTAATTAAACTTGTAAATCATTGTGGTGTAAATTCTAAATAAAAACTTATAATTTTTTATTGTTAAAATAAAATATAATATGTTATCAATAAAATATAAACCAATTGAATAAAATTATTTGTTCTATTTTTAAACATTGAATCAAATGATTTTTATATGAAATTCTAGTTAATAAAACAAACGTTTCAAATTCTATCAATCCAACACCTCTTCGTAAAAGTAAACTAACAAATTGTATTTTATTTGAGTATACAATTGAACAGTAATTTCATAACAAAAGATCCCTTATTAAATCCCAGCAGTTTTACAAGTCATAAAAGTAACCCTTTTTAATAATTTCGAAGTTTTTGGTTTATTTGAATTTATTTGAAGCAATAATGAGTCATTTAACTACTTTATACATTACTGGTAATCTAGTTCGTATGCAATCGAGTCATACATATGTGTAAAAGCAATCGAAAAACGTTTGTTAAACATTTTCTGAAAAATTTTCCGACTACATTGTAAGATCTAACAACCTTGTGTACATAACATAATAAGCAAAATGGGAACATTCTCCCCAAACTATTGGGTTAAGATACATACATAACTGCAATTATAAATTAAAGCTTTCACATTAATTTCTGATTATTTTTTTGCTATAAATTAAAATTGACTAAAACCTTGTTATCAGTTTTAAGCAATAAAACACAAATATTCACACTTAAAGAAATTTCTGGAGAAATATAAAAATAAACATGATAGTGAAATACACCCAAAATTCCAATTAAAATTGTTCAGAAATTAAGCATTTAATATTTCAAATACAGCGAATTTAAAATTAATTTATTATTTATATTATTTTAATTGATTCCTTTTAAAACACTCAAACACACTCACAAAGATAAAATAAACCCTTTAAAATGAATGATTAATGAGGAAGTTAAAAAATGTTTATTTCACGAATAAATCATAATTTAATTGTTTTTATATCTGTGATAAATTTTCGCTATTAACTCTTTCTATTTATGATAATGATTTACATGTACAATATGATGCCTGTCATTTGTTAATTGTATTTATCAAATAACACAGGGCGACAAAAATTTAAATGACATACAACATTTTAAATATAACGTCTCAAAAATTGCATTTTTTTACATTTCAGGCACGATATCTCAAATCCTAGATATGATCGAAAGAATCTCAGATAAGGTTCGAAGATATAAAGCATTTATTTTAAAGTTAACAGAATAAACTTATCGCTGTTAAGTTGTCCTAGCGCTGTTAAAACGTCTCAAAATAGCGTTTTTTACATTTCAGGGCACGATATCTCAAATCTTAAATGTGATGAAGAGAATCTTAAATCAGATTCGAATTCAGCGCTCTGGGTTTGTCAGACTGTGTAATTAGCAAATGTTAAAATTTACATAGTGTTTTACTTGAATGTTAAAATTTACATAGTGTTTTCTTTACCGCTATTATTGTTTTAAAAATTAAATTTTTTAAATAATTGTTTAAAAGTAAAAAATTAAACAATTTTTAATAACAAGCTTTAATATTTCTATTAAGATGTATTTATAGAAATATAAGTATTTTTAAAATAACTTTAGAATTTTAAAAGAAAAAATAACAAAATTGAATTTAAAAGTTCAACCCAAGGTCACTACAATAAGTTACAAATATTTATCTTATTTTAATATTAAAAGAAACTTTATTTTTTAACTCTTTAGTATCACATGATATACGCGTAACAAATTGCAGTAATAATTGTTTAATAAAATTAGACATTTGACATTGTTTCTTACTTTTTTTCTATTTTTAATTAAATTCTTACATGATTTCAATATTGCATGTTAATTTATTTAACGGTTTTATGTCTTTTAATTAAAATTTATATTTTTATATTTTATAATAAAAAAAAACGAAAACGCTACAAAAACTATTTTTACTATCTTTCAATGTACTTACATACGTATGTATGTACGTACAGGCAAAATAATTTCATTATTTAACTTGCACTTTTGTTTTAGTGTGTCAATGAAATATTGGGTAGGAGATAAAATCTTTTCTATTGACATTCCTACATTTCTAAATCAAAAACAATTTGTTGTAATTTAAAAATACTGACTACAAGCCAAATATGACACTGGACAAATTTATATTTTAAAACAAGTATGAATGTATATTAAGGCATGGTGGACCAAAACACATCCTACACTTTTTAAATATAAAGCATTTAATTTATTTTATACCCTTTGTCATTCCGTTTATAATTTCTATAATATAATTTTCCGACCCTATAAAGTATATATGTTTATTCTGGATCCTTATAGATAGCTGAGCCATGTTTGTCTGTCTGTCTGTCTGTCTGTCTGTCCGTCTATCAGTTTTTAGAGCACCCCAGATATCGGCGAGATCCGAATCTTCAATTATTCTGTTAGACATGCTTTCGGGAAGATCGTAAAACCAGCAAAATCGGTCCATAAATAACGGAGAAATAAGCTAAAAAAGGTACTTTTTGAATATTCTATAATATTGAACCTAGAAATATGAAATTAAGTATATAGAGTCGGAATTAGGTGAGAAACCGGAAAAAGTGAACTTTTTTGTACTTTTTTTCAATGGGGATTTTTTGGTACTTTACGTTCTGCAAAAGGTACTTTTTGAATTTTCTATAATATTGAACCTAGAAATATGAAATTAAGTATATAGAGTCGTGAACCCATAAAGGGAAATTTTGGGTACTTTTCCGTTTTTCAAAAGAATAATTTTACAAAAAAAGACTTATTAGGGGGTTTGGGTAAATATGGGTCTATCCTTATAAATTTACGTCTACATTAAAGTTATTTATGCAGAATTTTAATGTTATTAGTGTTAATAAATGAATTTTGACCTTTATGTTATTTTCTGAAAGGGAGTTTTCACGGGTACTGGAATGAAATGTGACCCGACTATTACGAAAAGAAGACTATCATCAAATCGTCTTGAAAATTGTGATCTGTAGCATGTGCACAAGCTCCCAGACAGACTGTAGGATATAACACAATCGATTCAAAAAGTGATTCTGAGCCGATTCATATATATTTTTTAATGTTACAAACTCACTATATAGTTGGGTATAAATACACCTAGAAATGTCTCAAAAACATATTACTTAGTACATATTTTAGTACAAATTTTCTAGATTTTTGTTTTAGTTTGGATTTATATTAAAGCAAAATAGTTTGGTAATTTAAAAAAAATTTAGAATTGACTTTTTATAATAACCCAATAAATATTTTTTCTCAAAACAATTAGAAGAATAAAACAGAAGAAAAAACGTTGACAAAAACAATTATTTATTGGGCGAGGGTGATATTTAACATCAATTGTTCAAAGATTTCATTTGGGTTGACTGTTTGTCACTGTTGTGTGTGAACAAAATTTTATATAGAAATTTATGACAGTAGAGCTGCTGTTGTTGTCATTGTTGCTATTTCAATAAAATAATTTAATTAGTGGTTTACGTTGTAGAGTAAAATGAAACAAACAAAAAAAAAACACAAATATAAATTATAAAATATATGTATATGTAAGTAGATAAAGTCAAGTGGTGTTAATTAAAATTGAATTCCAAAATATTAAAAAAAAAACTATTATTTTGACTTACATAGATTGGTATTCGTGTGTTGGTATTTTTTATTGGCATAAATAATAAATGAATCATGGTTGAACTATTATATAATTAAGTAATTTTTGCAAACTAAAAACAAACATATAATTTCAATTTCTTTTAATTTTTCTTAGATATCAAAATAGCAAAAACATGTTTGTTTATAAAGTGCAATCAAATTATTTCTGATCCTTGGATAAAAGTATCTTTGTTAAAAAAAAATAATTGTTATAATGATATTTAAATGTATTGTTTCCAATAAAAATAAAAATAAAGAAATGTTTAGTAAACATTTGGATAAAAATCTTTAAGAGCGTTTTTCTGCAATAACCAGGACAAGACAAAGTTCAAAGCTCCGCTCAGTTGGCTACTGGTTCCAGTGGATTCAGATTATGTGATCTTCTGTTTCGACCACATGTCATATCATTTCAATAAAAGCCGAGTTTATATACTGGTTGTACTGTACCTCTTTTCCCCGTTATTACAATAACAACTCTTTCATTAAGGTAAGTAAGTTAAACCGATTTTATGTTCAGACCAAAAAATCTAATGTAGAGGAAAACAAGTGAGAATGTATAGTCGGGCGTAGCCGACCATATGATACCCTACAATGGGGATTATTTAAAAAAATAAAGCATTTGATTTGTTTTTTAACTTTATTTCGGAATATTTTTAGTTTTTTTTTGGCAAAAAAAAATTACAAAAGGGCTCAAAGGGGGGTTTGGGGGAGAAAATGGCCTTATCCTTATAAATGTTGGTAGGGGATGTTAAGTCTACTTCAAAGTTATTGTAAGTGAATTTTGATCATTTTGAGTCATTTTCAGAGGGGGAGTTTGTGTGGGGGCTAGGGTCAAATGAAGCCCGATCATTACAAAAATCGATAGTATCATTTAAAGTTCTATAGAACTAAGTTTTGTCGACTTTTGTTGACATAATAGAACATTTAACTTAATTACGAGCCCAAAGGCCCTATTTGGGGGATACGGTTGTATGGGGACCGATTTTAACCATTTTCAAGAGGCTTCGTCCTTGCGCACAATGTTTACATGGACATCCAGCCAGCTTAATCGACTCAGAAAATAATTCTAAGCCGATTGGTATACTTTAAGGTAGGTATAGGACGAATATTTTTGTATTTTACAAACATCTGCACAAACCCAATATACCCTCCCCACTAAAGTGGTGTAGGGTATAAATATTGATATTTGATATGAAAAATGTTAAAAAATAAAACCACATGCAATTTTTAAAGTCGAAAACTCAAACTTAAGTACGGAGTTTTAATGTTATTAAAACAGTTTTAAAACAAGCTAAATGACTAAAAATCAAGCAATGAATTGATTATTTTAAATTATCGCAAAATGTTAATAGTTCATTATGTCAAAAACATAACTAGCACGGTCCAACATAATTAAATCGAATTTCATTAGTCATTTTGTATTTGCGTATTGGAAAAAATACAACACAAAAAGAACAGAAAGTAAAATGGACAGAGAATATCTATTAATGTAGTGTTGTTATTTTATAAGTAATTTTTCTAAGTAATTAATTTAGCACTTAATTAAGTATTTAATAAATTGACTTAATATTTTAGCAACAATTTAAACATGGATAAACTAAAACTTATAATATCATATATAAGTTAAAAATAAATTTAAAAACTAATCATTTGGCATACAAATATGCAAAAAAGAAATTATCATTATTAAAATGTCTGTGTCAGTCTGTCTGCTAGTGATTTCACAAAAAATTATGTTGATAAATACTAACTACCAATGGATTGATACTAAAAAATATTTGTTTTGAACGTGAGATGGTTTTCCAATAAAGTTATTAATAATAACTAAAGCTAAATGAATTGTTGTTGTGTTTAGTTAAAAATTAGATAATACCATATTCAGTGGCAATAAAATGGAATTAATTAATTTAACCCTTTTTTGCGTGTCTCTTATTTTTTGTGGTATTTTTATGCAATTTTTATGTATTTTGCAAACACGCGTATTTTCGTGACGTGCATTATTTTGGGTATTTATTGGAAAACATTTTTTAGATTATTGAGTGGAATGTTTTTATACCCTACAACATTAAAAAAGATAATGTATCATGCGTTTATGCAAATATTCAGAATTGAATCGATTCATATCTAACTCTAGTTCCTTTGAAGTTCTTTTCAGAAATTGACTAAAGAATCAGTAAAAGATTAGTAATGAACAAGTCCTATATAAATCCGAATCAGTCTTAAAGTTTTAAAATGATTATCTATAATTGACCTCATATTAACTGATCAATTCTATTTGAATCGAAAATCGCTAATGTAGATCAAGCAAGCTCGAATATAATTTAATTTTCATAAAATACGTATTTCTAAATATAAATATAAATTAAATAAACTTGTATGTATTAATATATGTTTCCCTAACATTGTGTGTTTTCTAAGTTTATTCGTGAACTCTTTTAACTTAAAGTTGGCAAGTTTATTTTCATTTAAAATACTTCTAAAAAAAACCTTGAAAATGTCATTAAAACTTCCTAATAAATGTAATTTTTTTAATCATTAGATTGTAACTAAGAAACTTAAGAAAAGAAATTAAAAATAAAACTCATAAAAAACCCCACTCTGAACAAAAGTGACATAAATAAGAAAACAAACAAACAAAAAATAAGCAACAGGATAATCGTAGTGACAACAAATTTATTCTACTCCTTTTAACATTGCAAACAAAACGTTTACACAGCCTCAACACGATCCTGTTACAAATTATGTGAAATTCTAGGATGATTACCTACAAATAACCTTTACAAAGCCCCAACAAATACAATTGTCCTTGAATGTTGATTTAAGACACTTTTTAAAGTTTCGCTGGCATCGTTGGTTTACTTTTACAAGACTTCATTCTGTTGCACAGCATTACACATTTCATTATTGTTTCTAAACTGTTTGCAGACAATGTGTTTAGACTTCAAAACAATAAAAAATGAGTTTAATGAAAATATTTATTAAAGGTATTCATTTCATTAGGAAAAGTTTATAAATTTATTAAAGATTTTTCAAGAATTTGTTTTTATTTAATAAAGCTCATATTCATAAATTAAGCTCTTTTATAGTATTATTTATTGTTATTTTTATTATTTTACTTTTGTTAACTTTGAAGTAACTGCCGAAAAATAGCTTTATTGCGTGTATTGTTACATTCAGTATTATTAATAAAGGCAAAACATGTTGTGTAATTTACCACTTTCCTGATGTTTTACTTTTACAATACATTTAAGATAAGGTAGATTTACGTCAATATTGCAGCTACTTATGAGGAAGGAGTCCAATTTATAGAGGACTTTTGTTTTATACATATATCAGAATCAACAATAATGTAGATTTTTACAAACTGCCCAGCAAAAACTTACATTGAAAAGTAATGAGTTTAAAAGTCTAAAAAGAGTCTTTCACTAGCTAAAAAAGCAACGAAAAAGAAATTGCATTGTTTTTATTGCGCCTATAAACTAATTAATAGAAATAACCTAAATTTTAAATTTAATTAAAATCCATTTAAAATCTATATAAAAAACAATGTACAAGAATAGATAAATTTTCGTCACATACTTATTATTGCAGGAGTTGAATATATTATCCTTATAATAAAACCTCCACTTTAGAAAAAATGAATTAAATATTAAACAGCTTATTTTGCAATTTCATGCAAGAAAAAATTGTATAATAAACAAATTTTATTCTCAAATTAAAATTTTATTTCCACACCTTTATGTTTCACTAATGTGTGAAAAATTCTTTATATGTTTGTATGTATGTATTTTATTTTATGAAATAAAATTTTATTGAGAATAAAATATGATTACGACGCCTGTTATACTTTTTATACTAAAATTTAAAGGAACAGAATATACAATTAACAAAAAATTTTTGCTACTCACATAAATCATGCTCTTTTGTTTTTGTAGGTTGTAGTTGGGTTCTTTTATTTCGTTTGTTTAAACTCACTGGTTCTTTAAGCGTTGACTTTCCTTAAATTTTTCCACATGATGTGTAGCGATTTTATGTGGTAATGTGTTTACACGAAGTAAATTGCCATTTAAAGCACTGTTGTAGTCTCTTATCAGTGACTCTTCCTCCTCGGGCGGTTCCAAATATGCCTCAAGGCCACCAATCAACTAGTAGGTAAAACATGAAATATTTGAAACAAGTAAGTAAAGGTGGAAAAATAATATGATATTTTATAGAGTAAAAATGTCACAACTAAACAAAATTAAAAAACAAACAAAAACTTACCAAATTTTCATTACAGTTGAGAAAGCGTAAAGCAGAAGCATAATCAGACCATACACGTCGACGCCATTTATTATTGTATTTCTGTGCTAAAGGTATCATAACCAAGGAACTAAACAATTCATCGCCATAGCTGGCAGCTTGAAAATGATCCACAAACAAGGCGTATAAATTTTCAAATCTACACTTGCCTTTAAAACAAACAGAAAAAAGAAACAAGGATATTGTGTATATTTCACATGATTACATGTATGTATGTGTGTGTAACACTGTAAATTTGATTAATATTTACCTTGATAAACCTCATCAAATTGAAACATTATATTCTGAGATTGTGTATAAAATTCCATTAAGTGTTGGCGTAATAATTCGTGCATGTCCTTGTCCAAGAATTGTGAATCTGGACCCATGAATGCTATCATCAAGTACATTAATTTCTCTGTCGGTGTAGCAATCTGTAATTTATCATTTGACTTTTCCAATTGTGTAACAAAATTCAAAGTCATTTCCAATATTTCACGTTCTGTTTATGGTTTAATGAAAAAAGAATCATTAATATTTATATTTTGAAATAAAAAATTTACATTTGTTACCCGAGAATTCAAGAGTGCTTTTATGTTGTACGTTTTCCACATAATTTTGTAAAATTACTTTTAATTGAAAATAAGGCCAATCAGAAGGCAATAAGGGAATCTGGCTAAATGGCAGCATCAGTGTCAATTCGGTGGGTGACTAAAATAATTTATTTGTAAATAATATACTAAAGCAATTGTTGTTGTAATCTCTCCATACTTACCACCACAATGTAATGAGGATATACCAATTCTAAACAGGTTTTACGCCATTTGTTTAAAGTCTCTGCCTCAACTTGTATGTAGCGTGTATTAAATATGACTCTTTCGAAGAGTTCTTCAATTTCTGGTATTTGTTCAGCTGTTAAACAGCAAAGATAATTGTAAACAATTTGCAACATTTCGGAAGTATTGAAATACGTATGAAAACCTTCAAAGCATAATAATTTAAAAATGAGTTTCATTTCCATTTTCGCAAAGAAATTTGTTGCTAAATAACGATTGCAACGTGTCGTTAAAGAACGCAAAAAGTTTGTTAATGGCTCCAGTATGTCGGGTTTGAGTAAAATTTCAAAAAGATGTTTTTCATTTCGTTCTAAAAGTAATTCCATTAGACGCCAAAGTGCCGTTATCAAATATATTGGATAGGTTTGAGCTATAACCAACTGTGGACCATATGCGTTCATTATAACCGAACCCACATTTGGCAGAGGATTATGTACAGTACGCCTATCCACAGAATCGCGTAAGACTATTGAAGACGGACTGTAGATAGAGAAATATAATATTTAAAACTTGTATATATAAACTAATTTATGAAATATATATAGTATTTTAGATTTGATCGTAAAAATGGTTAGAAAATCGATTCCAATAATTTCATTTAAAACATCCTTTAAAATTTCTATTAATCGATTAAACTAGATAATTATAGAGTTAAGAAACAAACAAACATAGTAAAAACATGAACTGATATAATATTTTATTTGATTTTAATATAAATAACACAAAAAATCTTTAATATCTTATATTTATACTTCGTTATAACTAAATTTAATTGCAAATAGGTTTGTTCCGCAAAACCAATCAATCAAACCAATATCCCATTTGTGTGAATTACATCACTATTCAGAAGTAACAATTTCTTGTGTCCTTTTTTGCATTTGCAGATCAAGGGTTTGCACGAACACTTCTTGATTGTTTTAACAACGGCAAGGGGTTTCTCTAAATATCAAAATTATTATTAATTTGTTGCTACATACAGTTAAATAATCATTTTAAACAACACTTACTATTTTTAACTATTTTTCTTGGTGGCTGAAGTTTTGTAATAGATTTAATTATTTTAGAGAACATTTTGAACTTAGCTTCACAAATTCCAAATTAAGAATAATTTTAAAATTGTATTTTAAATTGTTATTTGCTCACAAATGTGTCAGTTTTACATTATCGTTTATGGAGGTTAACCATAGTTAATGTTTAATTATAAATATTATACTTATTATGGTTTCATTTTACGATAAGAATACTTGTACTTTAATTGTATATCAAAAAACTTTGATTCACTTAAAAATAGAACGAATCTTTTCTAGATTATTCCACATTTTTCCTAAACTAATGTTCAAAAAGGAGTCTTAACTAGATAAGTCTATAAGCTAGACTGTAATCTAAGCTATAGACATTACTACAGACTAGATTATAGACTAGACTATAGACTAGACTATAGACTAGACTATAGACTAGACTATAGACTAGACTATAGACTAGACTATAGACTAGACTATAGACTAGACTATAGACTAGACTATAGACTAGACTATAGAGTAGACTATAGACTAGACTATAGACTAGACTATAGACTAGACTATAGACTAAACTATAGACTAGACTATAGACTAGACTATAGAATAGACTATATTATTTCGGTTCATGGCAAAATCGATTCCAAAAGTTATTACATATTAATCGATTGGTATATAATAATGTGTATGTCAGAATCTTGTGCACAGTCTATTTTTTTAACCTTTAATTAGCTTAATTACTTACCAATAACTCATGTAAAGAAATCAATAAAATATGAATACAAACTTACCTTATATTTATTAAAAATTGAATAAAACTGTCTGATTTTATAAATTCATCTAGATACTTTTTTATAAAGTTGTGAAAACGCGCTGTATCTGTATGACGAACATACCATGTAACACAATTTAAACACGAACTCAACAAAGTCGCTTGTGAAAACTGCAAAATTTTTAAGTGAAAATTAGTATTTAATAAGTTGTACATTAATCGTAAAACCATTAATTATAAAGAATATGACGAATTAAAAAATCTTGAACAGAGTAATTAACATATCAAAAATTAACTAACTGCAAAAACAAAGGAATTATAACTCTTACCTCTTTCACACCATTACGCATGGCCTTATAAAACCAATTACAACAGCAATCATGCAATATATCACCCAACAGTGCTGTTACTTCTGAACCTACTGGACTACTGATACTGCTTATAGTTGTTAGTAGAGAAGCTGCGTGTTGTCGTATCAAAAATGGTCCGCCCTCTTCATAAATGACATGATTATAGTGCCAGTCTATCATATAGCGAAAGGCGGATAAAAATTTTCTGGGAAATAGCACAATATTCAATAATATTTTTTGTAAAAATTTAAAATTGCTAAATCATATTAGGGATTGGAAATTAATATAAAGGTATGAATAACAATGTGAAATTTACAGTTATAACGGTCTTTTAAACGATACGATACATAGTGCGGTTAAATTTATATTATTAATTAGAATATAAAATAGAAATGAAATTTTGGATTATTTTTACAATAATTGCAGTAATTGCAACTTTAGTAATTACAAATAATGCTGTGAGTGTTTGAAAAGATGATTTTGCATAAGAAATTTGACCTATGGAATAGCCCTGGCCATTCTCATGTTTGCTAACAGTGGTCCTCACAAATATATCATTGACATCTATTTTAAGAGAATTAAAAAGAAACAATTTTCTAAAAATTTTGGATGTTTATATTTAAATGATATTTGAGAATAAAAGTTTTCTCTAAACTCGAATAAAATTCTACAATAATTTAATTTTTAAACCAATTATATAATTTTGCAATTATTATCTATTTGCAGTTGGAAATACCGGAGCATCTTAAAAAACATGCTAGAAAATTACATAAACGTTGTCAAAATCAAACAGAAACACCAGATGGTAACGTAATAGTCTCATTCAGTTATAAAAAGGCCTGATTAAATCCATACATTCTCTCCTATTAATTTTTCAGATATCATAAGATCAAGTCTAAAGGGAGAGTTACCCAAAAATAAAAATTTTGAATGTTATGTACACTGCATATTCGATATTATAGGAATCGTAAGTTAAAAAAAAAACATAATGAATGAAAAAAATTATAATTATATTATTAATTAGATGGATGAAAACAATATAATACGTATAGAACTTTTAACACAAGTTCTACCGGAAGAATTACATCCAACATTAACAATGTTATCGGATAATTGTGGCACCAAAGGTAAATAGTGTTTGTATGTATTTCATATTTTCATCACTCTATATTTATATTTCATTACAGAGGGAAGTGACAAATGTAATATTGCCTACAATACTTTGCAGTGTTATATTGATAACAATCCTCTCATGGTAAAACAAGATTTGGAATTTCTTTTTGATTAAAAGATTACAATTTTAAGTGTATTTACCTGTAAAGTGTATTATTTTCCACTCTTAATAAAAATAAACATCTTAAAATACGCAATGATTCAATTTGAACTTTGATTAGTTTACCCTAAAAGAGAAATTAAAAAACTATATATTTTTCTTAATAAAGTATGTATTTTTACTTTACCTTTATATCCTCCCTATTAAAGAGATAATTTTCCAAAATATCTATTAGTTTAAAATTAATTAATTTCACTGCAATGCCTAAGTTACAAGACACTAAAATACGTAGCAATTTCAAACACAAGTACTGGGGATAGATATAAAAGGGTGGCGTTTCAAGTGTGGTGTCTTAAAAAAAATTAAGAAAAAGTAAATTGATGTATAATATTTAAGATAAACAAAAACCTTACCAACTTTTTCCAAACCAGGCAGGAAATTTTCAAATAAACAATGTATTAAACCATCATTATTAACTATCTGTAAGGCTACTTCTTTGCCAGAACGAGCCAAACGTATTAGAATTTTTAGGCAAGAAGAAACAGTGCTATTATCTGGCTTTACGCAGTTTAGTATGAAACTTAAAAATCACGCATTTTTAATAAATAATTAAATAGTTTTAAGTAAAATGTACTTACTAGATTCTTTGTAATATATTAGTTCTTAAAAGACAATCAATTAGATCGGTTTCAGCTAGTTGAAAATCACTCATAGAAGTTTTACTTTCTTCTTCGTTTTCTTCTATATTAGCCTTGATAGCGGCTCCCTTTAAAGTGACTTGTAATTGCTGCAAATGTTTTTGCAGATTATCAATTGAGTCGGGATCGTCTGAATCTGTGTTGGTATTTAAGACTTCTAGACAAGGTTGCCAATGGCAACCTGGATTTTCATAAGTAAAATCAAGTAGTGTCTTAAGGATAGAAAGTTACAACATAAAATAAATTGTTTAGGCCCATATTAATGATAAAACCTACCTCATCTGTTTCATTATAAAATAGATAAGCTAAAGCCTTTCCCACTACCTCTAACATAGCAGGCGTATTGTCATCAAAACCAAATCTTAATAAGAAGAAAATCTTTGTTATAGGTAAATCCAAGACCTGGTCGTAAAAGCCCTGTTGGTAAATATTCAAAATCCCAGCAATGGCATTAAATGCTGACACTCTTTGTTGCATAACATTCGAACGAGCCAAGCGGAATAATTCTTGTAAAGTATAACCAGGACGGTGTGGTTCATCACCATGCAAATACAGTTCACGATCATCGGTATCATTGTCTGGTTTTTGTTTGACATCTGCCAATGAATATGGCAGTAGCACACCCTTCCAGTCGAAACGTGCTTCAAATTTTTCTCCCGCTTTCAATTTGCTAGCCTGCATTGGTATATCACGCATCCATTCGAGTTTATCTTTTTCAACAACATCAAAATGTATCCATTGCTCGGCTGCAGAACGTTCTATCAATTCAACAGCGGGGTTTGAAGATGGTAAATCTTTTAAGGCATTATCTTCTGTTTTAATATTACTGCCAGATGTATCCATAACCTCTGGGTTATTTGAAATTAAGGAACTTTGTAGTTTTGCTTGAGTTTTTTCTTTTCTCTTATTAGCCAATAAGGCAACTAGAGCAGGATCTTTAAATTTGAAAAAAAGATCACTATTGCATTAGTTCTAAAATAGGGTGCTATATGTTTTACCTATAGATTCCAATAGTTTTTTGCGTTCTGCCAATATTTCTTCCTCCCTCAATTGGCACAGCATATTCAAGTTCTCTTTATGAACTTCCTCCGCTGTTTTGGCGTCTTCTACAATAACACTTTTCTCGCCATACATAGCGGTTAAATTAGCGTTTTTCTCATCAGCTACAGGTTCATCGCATTCCATTGTGTCAACTTGTTGTTTAGATTTTTGTTCCATAAGTTGAGCAAATAAGCTTTTATCTTTTGTGGGTCGATTTGCCTCAACTTTAAGGTTAATTTTGTGAATTTTAGGAAACGCTGCTGCTTCCTTTACTTCGTTAGCCATATATGGTTTAGGTTGTTGTACTTTATTTTCCACAATATCACCCATTATAATATCGGTTATTGTTTGGTTCTCATTTTGATCACCTACAATTTTGTGATGAATTTCATCATAGATGAGCTTTTCGTTTGCCGATTCCTCATTTTTAACAGGTGTAGGAGCCGGTGATTGTTTCTGTTCTCGCAATTGAGCAAATAAGGATTTCTTAGGTTCTGTAATTAATAAAAGTTAATGATTTGTAATAAATAATTCGCATATTTTTTACAATTAACTCACGTTTTTCAATTTTCACAATTTGTGCTGCCGGCTGTATCTTTGGATTTTTGGCCTTTTCCGATAGAAACTTTTGCTGCATACGCAAAATATCCTCCTCGGTTTCACCTGGTTTAGGTCTATTCATCATTTTGCACTTAAAATATTTTAAATTGCTTTGATTTTTCCAAAATAATTTATTTTTATGAAATAAACAAACATTTATTGTTTATGCACAACACCGGTTATATTCACAATATTTTTCACAGCTGTTTGTTAATTTTCATTCACAATAACCTTTACTGCATAAAAAGCGCGGGCTCTCTTCTACTGTTAATGACAGCAACCCAGCTAGCATTTAATCTTCCACGATATCGTATTCCAATTACGAAAGTTCAACGCAACGGGAGTAACTGTGTCACAGCCGCGACCCTTCTCTTTGAATCTTCTACGATGAGATAAACAGAATCTTTACACAATCGTCTTAATGAATCTTCTACGATGCGATAAACAGAATCTTTACAAAATTGTCTTAATGAATCTTCTACTATGCGAAAAAAAAGAATTATAGAAGAGTCTTTTAATGATTGTGAAGAAGATTTTAATTGATCCTAAAATGCCTAAAAATATGCTAAAAATAAAAAGAATTGATATTCGTTTTTACAGAACTATACTATAATGAAATCATTTTAAAAACCATGGTTCTAAAACTAAATAATACATTTTAAACTTAAACGTGAAATTTTATGAAAATTGTGTCAATTTTTATTAACATTTTTAGATTATCATTACTTCATATGTATGTATAATTCCTTTAAGTAGTGTTCTCATTTTTCCTGGGCAGCTAAACATTTTGTCAGAGCATTTTGTGCGATCAAAGTATCCTTGTGCGGTAAGACTGCAATTTGGAAGAACATTTCAATGCCTTCTTTAAACATGTCAATGGCTTGTTCCACCTTTTGTTCATGCATAGCCTGGGCTGCTTCACGATATAACTCTTCAATTTGTATCATTTTCGCCACACTCTCCTTAAGGGAAACATTTTTGCGACAACGTACACATCTCACGTCTTTGCTGAGATCTTTGGGAAATTGTAAGACATTGTTGCAGTTAGGCGAAACACACCTTGAAATTATAAACAAACAAATTTCAACCACTTTTATAATTGGAATTTTAGAAGACTTACCAAAATCTTACTTGCTTGTCCAACTTTTGTAACGTTGGCCAATTTTCTTGACACGCCATACAACTACAACTGAACAGGTAGCGTCCTCTAAGAGCACGCTGTCTTTCTTTTAAGTTCACTTTAGTGAAAACAGGACCATAATTTTCTGCTACGATTTCATTGGGACGATGAGGTTTTGTAGCTGCTAATATTAACTTTTTGCCCACAAAATATCTGGCCACTGAAGGCCAGCATTCATGGTTGAAATAAGCCGCGGTGCCGTAGAGACCGGCACCCACATATACCACCCGAGAACCATCGAACAAATGTTCATTCGTTGTATTTGTTTGATAAATTTCGTGAGCATTATACTGAAGAACTTCCAGCAAACCCAAAAGAGCTGTACCAACTTGTAATTCAACTGCTGTGGGATTTACTCCTTCCGTTTTACGCCTTCCAAAGTACTGAGCCTTCTGCAAACATCTCAATAGGAAGGCCGACATTAAAGAACGCTGCAACAAATCGTCAGCCTGTCTGGCGTCCTCATGAGTACATAAGTTCTGATACAACAAATTTGCCGTATTTAGAGCAGCTTCCAAATTCGCCGACTGGGTAAATACACGCAAAGCAATATAACATAGAATAGACATGCCAGAACCTAAAATAAAAGAAAAATTTTGTGATTATTAAAATACAAAAGGAGATCAGGTCTCACCAATAAACAAATCCATGTATTCGCATTCAAAACGATGATAGGTATCACAAGCTTCTCCCATACACTGAGCCGAACAAAATGCAATACCCGAACAGTTTAAGCAAGGTACCGGAGTAACCAATCTTATAAAAAGTGAAACTGTAAATTATATTCACTAAAGCAAAGTTGGAATACATACTTTTCAAAACAATGATGACAATTGCTGCCAAAAAATGTTGGTAAAAGACAAGCAGCAACTGGATTTTCACTCAACACTACATCACCAGTCTTAACGGCATCATTGGCTACCACAAAACGACCTTTATCTTTAGTTTCCACCAGTTTAACTAAATTGGAAGCACCTCTTAAACCCTCATTTTCACCATGAGTAACAGAGGGTGCTATTTTTGTGGATTTTTTCTTATTTACCTTAATTAAAGGCAACTCCTGACGACAGGCATCAATAAGAGTATTACCACCACCAGCAAATTTTTCAGCTATTTTAAGGGAAATCTCGGCCTTGGTCAATTCACCCATACCTTTATTTTTATGCAGTAAAAATTAAAATTAACTAATATTAAAATATATATATTTTTTGCAAAATGATAATTACAGGCATAGGCTTTAGCCATTTTGATATAGTAATCTATACTTTGTTTGCAATCCAAACCAAAAGATGCAGCCAATTTCAAATCGCTTAAGGCCTGTTCACCTTCCCCTAGAGCTAGTAATACTACAGCTCTGGATCTTAAAGCCAAAGCTAAACTCAAACCATCATCTATCTGCATATCAACTCCTACAAAAATATAGTAAATTAAAAAATAACAATTTAAGTCTCTTGCAAAAATTTCAAACCTTTAGCGGGAGCGCGCATAACCGCTAAATTAGCCAAGGCCAAGGCCTGTTGCAATTCTTCCTTTTTATTTGAACTGGTCCACATTAAATGATATTTATCGGCCTGCAAACGACGTTGCGATGAAAAAACCGCATCTTTTTCCTTAAATACCGGTTGAACATTTTCCAATACACCCAATACGGGATCACATATTTCACGATCACTGAATATTGACAGAATACGTGCCTCATTCGATTTCAATTTACCAAAATAATTTTTTAGCCATTTTTCACCGCATGATTCTTTCACTTCCAAATAGAACTCATTGAAGAAACCCTTTTTATCCGATTGTACAGTGCGGGCACTACAAATTTGCTGATAAGTATTATCGGCAATATCCATTTTTCAAAATTATTTCTTTTATAATTTTTTATTAAATAACCAAAAAATAATAATGAGATATTTCAGAGATTTCAGTGCATAGCCTCCCCGAAGCAAACACTGTCAGTAAAAGAATAGAAAATGTTGTATATTCTAAAAATAAATTTTGTGTATTGAATTTATATATAACATATTGCGTTCACTGTGAATGCCAGAATTTATTCAAATTCTAGCGGAGAAAACGTTATTTTTGAAAAACAAAAAATTTAATTATGTAAAAAATGTATCAGTAAAAAAATGTTGTTATGCTATTATAGGGTTTTAAACTATTTTTCATTTTCAAACTTCCAATTTACAAGACCCAATCGGATAATAAAAAAACTGATAGAAAAGGTTAGGAACATCCAAATTTTGAATTTTGAGAATATATCCTGATATAAAATGATATTATTGAACGAAAAACTCTTCCGATCGATTTTGGCAATACGAGGAATCATACAATTTCCATCCATTTCATTTTTCTTGTTTTAATTGAATGATTAATTAATAGTAAACATATATATGTCGTATTAAGAATATGAATATTAGCTACGTATTTAAAACCTTTCCAGCTGTGACATATCTCGAAAACCCATTGACCATGAATTATAAAAAAAAACTAAAAGATTTTAAGTTTTATTGAATTTAAAGAGAAAATTTATTTTCATTTTTTTTGTATTTTTTGTTTATATATAGTTTTGGATTTTAAATACATATTTTACGGATTAAATAAAGGCATTTTATTATAAATATTTTTCTGTTCATATTTTTGTAACTTTTTAAGTATTTATCAACAACAAAAAAGACACTGAAAGAAAAACATACAATTTTTTTAAGAGTAATTTTCTTTTACGAATTAAATGCTTTTATAAAAAGTAAAATATTTAGTTAAAAATTTTGCATTGTGATTTTTCACAATTTTAAGAGAAAAAAATATTTTTTTTTGTAATTTTATTATAATTTTGTTTTTTGTTATAAAAAATATTTGAAATTTTTCATATAAATATGTAATATATATTTTCGTAAGTATTAAGTATTCGCAACTGCATTTATGTAGATGACAATTTAAAATACTCATTTAATTTTAATTAATTTTTTATACATAATGTTTATTTACGTAATTAATAATGACGAGGCTAATAAAATAGTTGTATACATACACTAACTTTTTATTTGAAAATAATAATATCGTTGAGAATTTCTTGTTGTTTTTAATGTTAAGTTAACTTTAAGTTTGTGTGTTATAATTATTTTTTTGCATTTTTGTATTTTTTTTTATCAAAAATAATTTAAAAAAACTAAATTAACAAAGCTACAAAACCCTTTTTTTCAGCCTCATAAATATAGTAGTTTTTAGTATTGTTTCATTTTTTGTTTTTAAGAAAAAGACTAATTTTTCCAAGTTAAAAAAGATAAATAAAAAAAATTAACTTTTTTGTTTTTAATTTAAAAAAATTTGCTATTTATATTTATTTGTTGTTTTGTTTTTTCTTTCACATTAAGATAAATTAACTTTACAAGTATTTGGAATCTATACAAAAATTAAAGGATTACTTTATTTATAAATATAAAAACAAAGATTTGTAATTCAATTATCTTAAAAGAGGTCAAAGTTTAAAGCAGTTATTTATTTATTATAAATAAATTAAAAATAACTAATTTAATTTAAATACCATCAAAAAATCCTATAACTTTTATCTTTAGCATTTCAATAAATATATTTTTAGGTATGTATAGGTTGGTTTTTTTAAGGTTATTAATGTTCAATCTTTTATTTGTTGGTTTGTTTACTATTATTTTAAGTTAAACATGTAATATTAGCAATAGTATCACTTAGGAAAGTTTATTTTTCTGTTTTTTTTATTTTATTTTTGTTTAATAATTTCATTTAGCTTTTTCTTGGCATTAAATTAACTTTCTTTTTATCATTCTTCTCTTGCATTCTTTCAATTACTTGTTTTCTTTCTTTTGTATTCATAATAAAAAAAGCTTTTCTAACAAATACAATACAAATAAAAATATAGTATTAGAATTAGAATAAGAATAATTTAAACTAAATTAAGGCTATTTTTTAAATGTTAAGATTACAGTAAACGTAATATAATTTATATATGTAGTAAGGTTAGAGTTGTTGGGGATGGTGTTGGTGTGAAAGGTGACGGTCGAAGAGAGTTTAAAATATATGTTAGATCGATAATTGTTTGGGAAGAAGATGACGAAGAAAAGAGAGCAAGCACAGCTGCTGATTTATTTAGTTGGTTTGTTTGTTGTTTGTTCGGATGTAAATTTAATGTAGCAAGTCATATAAATAATGATTGTTTTATTGCAAACACATCATGTCATATTAACACCCAAACATCTGCTAGAGTATTCATAGACCACATAACTTATGGAAACGGCTGGTAGAACCTTTATGAAATTGGGTGTTATGCCACGATAAAGACCACAAATGCCCTCTGTCCTTAAAATTTTACGAAATACGCCAAACATGTTGTCATCATTGCCAGCACCAGCTTGTTTCAAGGGTATGCCGCCCATAGGTGATCCACTTTGTTTCGATTTAAGCACGACTATAGAAATGGAAATAAAATTCAAAGGTTAAATCTAATTCGAGATATTCAAATAAAAAATATTTCAATTTACCTTGAGCTTGTAGTCGTGTCCTCACTAGTGCCAAAGGATATGAACACACTTGACCCAACGTTGAGGATGCACTGCCACACGCTAGTAATACTAGAAAACTGGGTTGTTCTGTATTGTGACTACTTAAATAATTCTTCTTTAGAGTTTCGTAGACGGCCAAGTCAATGCCAGCGTATGGTATAATGCCCAACATATTTGGAATGTAACCGCGATAGAAACTGCGTAAACCCTCATGGATGTAAATCTTTTTCGCCGCATCCAAAATACCACTGTATTGGCCAGTTTTGCGCAATGCTAAACGTGTCTTTAATACTTCCATGGGGTAGATAGCGGTCTGGGAAATGCCACCGGCTGCAGCACCGGCCATAAAACGTTCACCAATTGTCATTTGACGTTTATCGTCGCCACGTATCAGTCGTTTAATTTTCTCATAGGCAGCAAATTTTATAGCCGATTCGGGGGCAATTTTTATAACATTAATACCATTACCACGCCACATACTACGTAAACCGCCCTCCTTAAGCATATACCTTAAACTATCTGAGATTCCTGTCTTGTGTGTTTGGACCTGGAAGCATAGAGGTGGAGAGAAAATTACATTAATCAATATAATTTAAGAATAAATATTAATAGCAAGATATTTACCTGCAAAAACACTTTTATTCTATCTAAGGGAGCTGTGCATGTACGTGATACAGCACCAGCAACACCACCAGCTGCCAAATGGCGCCACCACATGCCACTTTGTAATTCTGTTGCTGTAAAGTCATCAGGTACGTTCATATCCTCACCAATATCGAGGTACTAAAATTATACAGATAATTACAAATTATTAATTAGTTTAATTAAAAGTTATTAAATTTATTTCGTTTAACATAAAACTAATAATATTTATGATTTTTTTTACAGCATACATACAGGCTCATCCTCATCATGTAATATTTGTATAAGCATTTTGAATTGATTTTTATAATTCCAAATGTTTTTGTTTCGTTTTTATTACTTTTCTCCGACTTTCCAATTTATATTATTACTATTATTTTTATTATTGTTGCAAAATTACTATGTAGTTATTGCAATTCATTACATTTAACAAACTCAACTAATAAAAAAAAAACAAAATTAAAAAATCACGTAATAGACATTATAGTCGTTGATGATACACTGATTTAATCATTTATTATTATTATTATTTTATATAAACGAATCGAGCATCTACTAGATACTATAATAATAAACACAGCGCTCTTAAAATTTATGCCTTCGAATGCAAGTGAATTAAAAACAAAAACTAACAATCAAAAGGGGAAATAAATAAAAAAAACAGTTTTCTTTTTGTGAATTAAACAAAATAAAAAAGCTGACAGAATTATTTGCATAATAATACACCTTAAATTTAAGAGTAAACAAATGCAATGTTGTAGAGATTTCTAGTGAGAAAAGAGCACTTTTTCTACAATTCTAATGGTAAAATGAAATGTTTAAATATAGTATATTTACACGAGTTTTTTTAAGCAGACTATGTAACTGCATTTGTGTATATGTATGTATGTATGTGTGTATATTAATGTTAAATGACTGTAATTGAAAATTGCACCAACGTAAAATAGAAAATAAATTAAAGAGAGAAAATTGCATGGGAGAAAAAAATCAAAAAATGTTTGCATGTTAAACAAAGAGTTTGTAAAAAGTTATACATTTTTCAAAATCAAATTTATTGATTGTAGCTAGATCTTTAAAAAGACAACATTTTTAGATTCTGGTACATTCTCTATTCTTTTCAAAACCTTTGAATCTTTCAGTTAACAACTAAAAATATGAACTTTATAATGATTTTGATCAATTAATGTATTTCTTCAGTTCTTATTACAAACATCTGTCTTAAACCTGCTGTTAAAAATGAAAACTCTTATGCTATCTAAAACCTATTGCTGTCTTTAACAACTAAAAGATTGTCTTGTTAATATTTATCTTAACAACACTGTTATGTTAAAATAAAACAAAATCTAAAAATAAATATATTATACAAAACAAAAACAAACAATTTGCAGGTAGGAAGAAAATTAAAAGCTGGCAATATACGAAAAAAAAACGCAAAATATTTTTAAAAAGACAAACGCAAAGAAAATTATTTAATTTTTGATGTACATAATTACAAAACATACAAATAACATGCAGACAATTTTATATACATACATGTACATATGTATGGATGTACTGATGAAGTACATAAGCATTTCAATTTGCAGTGTCAATGTCATTTACGGCCAATATATAAGAATTAAATAAGAATAATTTAAATTATTTTAAATAAAAACAAAAGAAACGAATGAAAAAAAAAACACATTCGTTTAAATTTTCCGCATTTGTTAGCATCTATCACTAAATATTGTAAAGAAATAGAGAGGGTGAGAGAAAATTTTACTAAGAAAATACTACGTAATTAAATTATATGTATGTATTTGCCACATACATACATATGTATATGTATTTTAATATAAAAAAAATAAAATTGGCAAATGAATGATGGCAAAAGAAAAAACATACCTTTGGCTAATATACCAAACTACCGAATTTAAAAAAATATATATAACAGGAAATTGATAATATTGTAGATAAAAACCCAAGTTTTAAAATTGAATTATAATTCAAAATCCCCAGAATACTTATAAACCTTCAACAAAAATATTTTATTATAAAAATAAAAATTTTATAAATTTCTGTTGAAATTTTTAAAAACATGTTTAAATTCTCAAACAGAAATTACGCTCCAAACATACAAATTTTTGGAAAAATAAATAAATGAATGATTGTAAGTAAACCTTGTAAATATTGTTTAAGTTGTTTTAAAGTTCGAAAACCTGTAGCCCCAGACATCATTTTTAAAATGTCACCATGATATACGAACACACACATAAATATTGTATATGTATATGTTTAAATTAAAATAGAGAGAGCGGCGAGAGGAAAAGGAAAATAGTGTGTGTGTGTGCTTTTTTATTATCTTTATAGAACCATGAACATTTTATTTATATATTTTTTTCCTCATCATTTCTATAAAGCGTAAATTTATACAAGTTGAAACTAGAATTGCTGATGCAATAATTTTAAGTAGTTGCTAAGAAAGATTTGTTTACTTATTTGTTAATGGGAAATGTCAATATATTTGAAAATTTACCAAAAAGTTATTAATTATTAATGTTTTTTTTTTTAAAACAATTTAATTTTTATAAAATATTTTAATAATATTTTAATATAAACAAATCCAGATAATTTTAAACAAATTATTTTGTAAAAATTTAGTTTATTATGTTTTCTATTTGCTTAATATTCGTTTACAAATAAAAAATTAAATCACGAGATTTTTTTTTAACTCATTTAATTAACACTTTAATATCAAAACGGCAAATTCAAAAAACTAAACAATTTCTTTATTATAAACAATAAACAAATCTAAAATCTAAAGTATTTTTCCAAAAAAACATATTTTGCTAAAATATAATTTTATTAAATAAAAATTAATGATAATTGAAAAAGTCATCAAGCGAAATATAATTAATGTAGTAAGGAAAATTCCTATATAGCTGTTAAAATTTGTTTAAATTATTAAAAAACAAACATTTAACAAAAAATATGTATAAATTTGTTTACACAACAATTTTTTTTCAATTTAAAATGAAAAGAGTGAACATTTTATGAATGAATTTATTCATAAAGAGAAATCCGCTTATTGAGTTGTAAAAACTATCTGAGAAAAGCTTTAAAAAACCGGTTAAATAACAAATACTTTTGGCCAAAAGCAAGATATGCCAAGTAAAGGCCGTTTTAGTTAATGGCCCCAATTTTATTTATGTAACATGTACATATTTATCAATAAAATAAATGCAACAAAAAACAAAAAAATCAGTAACCTATTCACTGACAACAAAAAGTGTGAAAAATATTTATGGGAATTTATTTAAATAAACAACTTGATTTGACTGACGTAGGTAGTTTTTTGTTAATTTAATTGTTGTTTACTGTCTACGAGTCACAAGAGAAGATAATTTTTAATAAAAAAATAAAATAACATAATAAAAAATATTTGTATTTGTATACATTTCATTGACGTAATATAAGTTGTGCCCCCACCAAAATACGAAATACACATTTGCAACGTAAAAGTGAAAAATAATTCAATTTAAACAATTGTTTCCACATCATTATTTTTTTGTTTAGAATTACGGTGTATAGAGGCAGACAGACAAGCCCCCTCTTATTCATTCATTCGTTTTAATATGGAAGTACTTAAATAAATGAATATTAATACATTTTTGAATTTTGTGCATGAATCATATTTTTAAAAATAAATCTAAAACTTGAAAAAACGTTAACAACTTTGATGGCATTTAAAAAAAAAAACAAACTAAACGACCAACCTCAATAAATAAAACGTGTATAAATGCGAATTTTAAAATAGTTTCTACTTCTTTGAGCATGTTTAGATCTGTTGACAAACACACTTGGCAACAAGCGTACTAACAAAGTTTTATTAAAATTAGCTTTAGCAAATGTTAAATTCCTAATGAAAACTTTTTGAAATATGTTGGCGAAAACATATAAATTTAAATGGTTGAAACGCATATAAAAAGTATGCCGACAAAAAAGCAAAAAAAAAAAAAAAAATAAAGTGAAACCTTTATAATATGAACGTTTAAGTAGCTGTTTAGCTTTGTTTTAAAATTTTCGATAAGATTTTTTTTCGAATTTTACAAGTTGAAATAATATACATTTTACACCAACAATATGATCGAAAAATGTTTAAATTTTTTTGGTTTTCCCCCAAAAATTAAAAACTTCTTTTAACTATTTTTTGCTAAAACCCAATAAAAATATTTTATAACCATTATATTGTACAATTAAACTGTAACAGTTAATTATACAAAAACCTCATAACCAAGTTACTGATAAAACTCAATATGTACACTTGTTGCTTTAAGTTCAACAAGTATGTTGTTTATAATTCCAATCACATTTATAGGGGAATCACTGTCAATTTAAAGAAAAATATTTACGCTGTTGCTAAGCAAAGTTTAGAGTTATTTTTTATTTGTGTGAACTCATATACTAACACATAAAATGAAGGCGTTTTTTGAGATACAAATGCGTATGAAATACAAATGAAAGAATAAAAAATTAAAGAGCACTAACAATAGCAGCAGATTCATTGATCTTTCATCAACCAGAGCACTAAAAGGAAATGTCTAGAACTTAAGAGAACTAAGAATTATAAATTGCAAAAATTGATAACATAATATTTGAAACTGGAAATAAAACCTCTAATATTCTAAGAAATCCCAATTACCAGTAATAAAATCTGAATCATTTACATTTAACGCTAAACTGTTTTAAAATTAAGTTTGAATTATTCATATTAAGGTTTATATTTTATATACAAAAGGGGAAATACCAAACGAAAACAAGTTTTATTTTATTATTTTTTTTTTTAAAGAGAGCCTTGAGTATGCTTATTGCTATTTTTTTTTTTAAATAAACTTAATTAAAAATTTACTAAACAATTAATTGTAATTAGCATTTTTACATACCATACTCATCATATCACGGAATATGATGGTAAAATCTTCCAATACATCGCCACTCACAGCCATTTGATGAATATTATAATATTCATGTGACATATTGTTGTGTAGACTATTACTTCGCAACATTATGTCATAAATGTGTATTAAAATTTGTATTTGTTAAAAATTATAACAAAAATGTTTGAGTATTTTTCTTTGTTTGTCTTTGTTTAAATTATTTTGTATTTTATTTTATTTAAATTAGTTTTAAAGTCACTATAGACTAGTTAGTTGTAGCAATTATTTTGTAAATTTCAAAAAAATTACAATAATTATTTTAAAATCACAGTTCGTTTTATTAAAAAAAGTCTTTTTGTTTTAATGTTTAAATTTATATTTAAACTGTATATTTGGTTTTTTTCTATTAAACTTTCACTTGTTTTCTTTTTAAAATAAACAAATATTTTTTTGAGTTGAAAAACAAATGCAGTTTTTCCACTTTAATTATATGTATTTCATTAAACAAGACACTTTTGATTTGTGCTATTTATATTAATTAAATCACTTTTATATTTTTGTATGACGATTTATTAATTAATGCAAAAATAACTACATTTCATTGTAGTTTTGAGTGAGAAATAAAGAATTTTCTTTTGGAAATAAAAATTCAAACAAGTTAAACTGAATCTTTTTTCACAAAAGTTTTCCCAAAAAAACAAGAGTATTTTTTGCTTTGACTTCCGCTTTTTTTAAGCCGAGAAGACACGTCCAATACACAAGCCAGTTGCTGTGAGACTGATTTCTAGTGACTCTGTTTTGTATTGTAATATTTAAAAATTATTGTGTTTTTCGAATAGTAGGTAAGATTGTTGTTGCTTTTTGGCACAAAGTACAATTACCTACTAGCAACTGGTGGCCAACATTGAAATGAAAATCAACCATACACTCTCACTCGCTCAAACAAATACATACACATTTATTCTTAGACGTTGGTTCTCTTCGTTTGTTAGTCGTTTGTGATAACAATATCTTCGTATTTTTTCGCTAATGTGAATATTGTTTTTATTCGATTAAGCTTTTTTTTTAATAATTTTGTTTAAATGTTCAAAGTTCTTTGAAATTATTTTCTTATCAATTTTATTGAATTTGAAATATTGAAGATTAAAATTCTATATACATTCATATATTCCTTTACAATGTATACATATTTTTAAAAAAAAAGATACACCTTATGATACTGTAATGGTCGAAATGTGATATGGTCGAAAACCATAAAATTTCTGGCAATTCCCAAAGCCTAATCTAAAAATTAGCAAGGAATAGTTTAAATAATTCGATATAATATTACGAAATTATTTTGAAAAAAATAAAGCTTCCCAGCAAAATTTTAGAACTTTTTCTAAAAACTACTAGTTCTAGAACGATTGAAAACAGAACCACTTCAGATTCTTAAACAACAGTCTTGGAACTAGTAGTGTCGCCATTACTTCTGGAACCCCTACATTAGAATATTGTTGTGGTTCTTAAATACTTCTAAATAGTTTTCAAGGAACTAGTTCTTCGAAACTAGTTATACATTGCTACTACATTAGTTCAATGGAACGCATACTAGTTCCGAAACAACTTCTTGGAATCAATTGGAAAAATTGAGGTTGTTAAATTCAAACAAAAATCACTGATTAAAGAACTAGTGTCGATTCCATAACGCTTCCTCAGAACCAGTTCCGAAGTTGACAATTTCGAACAAAAATAATTGGTCTCAACGCCAAACTAGAATGAGTTTCAGGCTAAAATCATGTGTTATAGAACTAGTTATAAAACTAATACAATTTTTCCTGGGTTCTAATATTTTTTTATTATTTTTGTAATTATGTTTAAATAAATTTTTAAAAATTATGACATAAAATATAGTTTTTGTTATATTTTATTCCAGCATCTTTTTTTTCAATTTCGAATTAATTATTTTAAGAATATTAAAATGTTGATGGACTTAAAGTAATTTAAGATTTTAATAAAATCAAAATCTTCGACTTGTCTCAAAACAAGCAGAATTTAAAACAGATCTATTTAATTAAGAGGCTTATCATAATATTCCGCTACTAACCAAAAATGTACAAAAATTTCCATATACACATTTATTTCTTATTATCATCTGCTGACTAGACTTATCGCTTAGGAGGGTTGTCTTGCATCAGCAGGTAAATTAAATTTAAATACAACTTTAAATCTGCGGATTAGAAACAAAGGATGCTTATTGATTGCAGGCATAACAGCTGTCATTATTTTCTAACAAAAATATTGACCTTTAAAATTTACAGATTATAAACAAGGGATCTTAACGACAATTTCTTTTATATATTCAATTTAATTTCTATTCTTTTAGATTTACCTAAATATGTAAAATATAAATTAGCTTTTTAAATCCGCATTCATATCCCTAGCCTATTCAATAGATGGATCAAATTTAAAAATTAGAATGATTAAAAATAGACAAAAAAACAATCGTAATATTTACTAAATAAAAAGTGAACTTTAATCAGCAACTAAACTATTTTCTAATTAAAGTGTATTTTTGTGTAAAGTGTAACAAAAAATAAAAAACAAATATATATAAACAAATAAATAAAATTAACACATCTTGAAACAAAATAAACAATCTAGAAATAAACTTTTTCTAAATATTATAAATATTTTTTATAAAATAAAAAAACTATTCATATTTTTCTACTACGCAATAACAAAAAAAAACTCGTGTATTTTTTTTTTTTTTTTGCAAAACTTATCGTAATGAGATTTATGGACTATACACTGCCTCATTTAGAAAACTCATTATTGATAATATGAATGAATGTCTGGTTTAAAGTTATTGCTAATTGTTGTCAAAGAATTAATGCGAAAGCTTTTTTAACTATTTCACTAGATTAGATTTTTTTAGACAAAGAACTTTAAAATGAAATAAAATATATATATTTCCGAAAAAATGGCGTATTTGTGGCAAATGATGTTATATTTATATATTTACTTTAAATTTCGGGTCTACAAATGATTTGTCCAGCTGTTTTCCATTAAATACATATGTACTACTATGTACATACTATAGGTTTTTATTTTACTTTATTTTGACTTATTTACTTTACAACGTGTTATAACCGTCAAATATTTTTTCTAAAAAATAATTACTAAAATCTTATATCCTTCATTATGTTTCTAAAACTGTTTATAATAAATAAGCGGGTGGGTATTTTTCTATTTTTAATAAGGGATGTTTTTATTTTTATGCCTATGTTTATAAGGACATGTTTGAAAACACGTAAACAAAGATTTGACTATTAAAGGAAATTATAGAATTAAATAAATTTAAGATACTCTTAGAGCGGGTTTTCGAGTTTGTCAATCAAATGCCAATTTATATTTAAGAATAGTTAATCTAAAAATAAATTAATTCGGAATCCCCTTTTGAAGGCTTTGAAGTTTTTGAGTACAAGATTAAACTTCGCAGTGTTGCCATACAAAACAACAGAAAATGTCACTGTTTGTTATCAATACAATGCATGTTTTATAAAAAAAGAAGAAGACAATTATAAATGTAATATGAAAATTAATGAAAAAATAAATGTAAAATAGAATATATATTATGAAGTCCCCATAATTTATACTAATCGATAAATCAAACATTTTAATGTTTATTTTCAAAAATTTTGTTATTTTTTGGGCATCAGCTGTTTACACTTTTGCATTTTTTGCTCAAGTTTAAACCACCTCCATTGGGCGCTTAAACTGGCGAATAAAATTAACTGATTGAATATTCAAAATCAACTTTCGAGAATTTATTTAAATTTAATTCCTTATCCTTTACCTAAATATTGGCCCTTAATTATAAAACTTATTTTTTATTAAAGCGAGCAATGCAAAAATCCAATATAATTCTTTAAAAAACAAAGAAAGACATTTTTTTTTATTTCAATTTATTAAAAAAGAAATTTGATTAAAATAAAATTGCCAAATAAAAAAACATCAATATTGCAAGTGTATAGGTGGCTTTATTATCAAAGCCACATATACATTGCATTGCGACTGACTAACTTAGCAACCAATTAATTAAAAAATATTGTTTGATTAAAATTTAAAAATAGAAAATACAAAAATATATTTTGATACATATTTATTTCGCTTTAGAAACAATTTCTGCCCCCTTTTTGTATTTTCTACTTAACAAAATAACTAGACGTACGAGTTCTAAGAAGATTTCGACACGCCCATATATTTTACCATTAAAATCAAATGTTAACAACAATATCATTGAGAATAAAACTTTGACTAGATGACAATATATTTTTACTGTATATCCGCCAAATAAATTTCGCTTAATTTCTAGATTAATGGCTTTAAGTTAAAATAAATTGTTCATTTAAATCAGTTGTTCCCAAAGTACAAATGCAAAAATACTGACCCACAATTATATTTCGTTTACATTTATTTGCACATTTAGCTTTAATGACGTTAAATTATTTATTTAAATAATTTACAGTTAAGAGTTCGAATCACATGTTTTAATTTGTTTTTTATTCAATCGTAAAATTTTGCACGAAAATTTTTTGGCACTTTTTTTCAACAAATAAATAAATAATACAAGACTTGTGACTAATTAAGATCTTAAGGTGTGTGTTGTATGTATATACAAACACTAAATTTTGCTGACAGTCCCACTCATTTGATCCCAAAAGAATTTTTATTAAAAATTGTTGTGGGAATAGAAAAAAAATTTTGGCTGCCATTTAGATTATACCTATTTTAAAGTGCTACATTAAAGATAAAATTATTGAGAGCATTCAAGCTAAAAAGCAGTATTTACAAATTTGACCTTGACAAGTTTGGCATAATGTTTACAAAAAAAACATTAGAAACTTAAATAAGTCGTCTACCTAACCACTAAAGCAAATTACCATTTATTTTTAACTATAAAAGCTTCTCAGCAAAAAGTTTTATAACCAGATAAAGGGTTTAAAAGCTAAAATTTATGTACTTTACACAATAGCCTTTTAAGTCATTAGGCGAGTTCTTACAACAATCTCTTACAAGTAATTAGAAAATAACTTATCTGGTATGTTAATAGGTAATTAAGTTATACTTAAATGTTATTGTCTTTGCTTTGCTGGGTTAAATCTTAAAATTATTTCGAACATAGAAAAACAAATGTTATTCCCTGTTAAATTTAAAACAAATTTCATAATCAATCGGTTGTTTTGTTTTCTCTTTATTTTTTATTTAATTAGACTAGTCGGTTGATGTAATGATTGTTAGTATTTGTATATGTGTGTACGTATGTAAATATTGCATATTATCAATTGTTAAATAGAAATCGCAACACACGCCATTTAAAAATCAATAGATTGGCACTAAAATATAGGTGCTAATTTATAGTTCCCATTTTACAATATTATTTAATTCTATTCTAAAGTTTACTATCAGTATTCTTATATATTTGATTTGATGAACATTGTGAAGTAATAAATACGGTGTTAGACTTTTTCATTCCAAATCGCATAAACATAAATTAAGAATATTTTAAATTAATAAAGAAAAAGAAAAACGAGTAATACAAATTAGCATTTTTAATGTAGTCTTTTACGTATATTAGTAATTAAGTTTTGATTTTATTAGTTGCCAAAACACGTAATGGGTATATTGACGTAAGAAATCATGTTTTTGTTGCTAAGACAATGTAAAAAAATCAAACTGAAATCAAATTTGTGTTGTATGAAATACTACCAGTAATTAAAAAATTATGTATATTAGATGGATGGATAAAAATCAAAGTTAGTAAGTAGAACTTATTTTTTAATTATTTAATGTTTTTAACTATTGGCAAACTTCCTCAAGTCTCAAATAAATTAAGACTGTAAAACTTTCACATAAAAAAATCAAAACTTCTAGTGCTTTATTGTAATTGGAGAGTACTTGTAAGAACTTTTGCAGGAACCAATTCCATAGCACTAGTTTTACATTGATTAATACTAGCAAATTTCTTCAAAATTTCAAACAAATATAGCTTAAATGAACTAGTTCCAGAACTGTTTTAAAGTTCGAAAGGTGATAAATTCCTATCGACTCGACATAATTCTAAAAAGGGCGCAACTCTTTTCGAAATACTCTATGAATGAGAGTACGAAGTAGCCACTTCATGCTATACAAAATACAGCAACAAGTATGTATTTACGCCAAGAGAAATGTAGACGACCTTAAGACATTAATAGAAACAAAGTATAAATTAGTTTGACTATAGATCAGTAGTAGTATATTTTACTTTTTTCTTATGAAAAAACAACACTACGTAAAAACCTCAAGTTAACAACAGTATAATTTTTATTCACAAACAAACAGTCACTCATAATGACTACACGCGCCTTTTAAAATAAAATTACCTCTACTAAGAAAACTTAAACACACACCATCATTATAAAAACAATTTACTCACACGTTTACATATTGATAAAAGGGGGCTCGTTTTATATTTTAAGTTGTGTGATTGGTCAAATACGATGTGAATTGAACTTAGAAAAAGCTTTTTTTTATTTTTTATGTACTTTTTTTTTAATACACAAAGTAAAATAAATATTGCACTAAAATAAAAATTATGTATACACGTGTGTATGTATAATGAAAAACAATTTCAGTTTGTTTGTCTTTTTAGTCTGGGTCTCTTTATAAAAAAAGTATTTAATTAAACTGTTTACTTGTCACGATAAACAGCAAAACTCAATTAAATAAATATGAAATTTTATAGGTAAATATAAAACACATTTTGTAAGTACAGACACCGAACAATATTTAAAAATAGTTTTATCATAATTTAAGCAAACAAAAAAGTGACAGAACGTGAGTAAATATGCAGGAAACAAGATAAAAAAAGGCCTAACAATAATGGTTACTGTGACCAATAATGATCTAAATTTTAAACTTAAATTTCTTAAGCTGAAATTGTGCTTTTTAGACAATATTCACAAACATATGTTGTTTTGAAAGCTACAACAGATAATTTCTAGTTTAATCTGCCTAATTTAATATTTATAACAGTATTTATTTCAAATAATTGCAATCTTTTTTAGAATATTCCCTCCATAAGCAGCTAGAAGGTGATAACAACACATTTTTTGTTTTATAAATATGTATTAGCACACACACCCCATAGAATTTCTTTATCAAGGTCATTGGGAGTGTATATTTTTGACATTTTGTCGTCATTTATTTTAATACAAATAATAATGGAATATTTTTTATTTTAATATATTTTTATTGTTTTTTTATTTTATTCTGTAATAATAAATCAAAAGCACATGATCAACAATATGATGAAATGAAATAAAATGAGAACAATATGTGTATTAGGAAAAAGTAAACAAAATACCACCTACACACAAACAAGTGTCAATATTTATAACTGCAGAAGAGAAACTAAGTATTTCATGGCTAAATGATTAGTTCTAAAGTTCAAGAAAATAGATAAACATACAATTTCACATGACAAAATAATGAATGAATTTGTTTTTTCATTCACCAGCTAATATTTTCTAACTGCAGGTTAATATTTAAGTTATATTATTAAAAAGTTCAAGAGAAAGTGTTGATATTTTATTTACAAAGTTATTTCTATTAATTTCTTTTTTTAAAATAATCGTTTTATGAACAATATCTAAATTTTGTTTTATCTATTTCCTTTTTTAGTCAAGAGATAATAAAAACGTTCAAACTTCAACATACGTTTAACGTCTTTGGTATGTTATACTTTAACCTCTTATTCATAGACAAGATTTTATTATGAAAATTTCTTTAATAAACCATTCTAGAATAATTGAAAAACTACAAATCATTTAAAACCACTCGGTAAACATTTTTTTCAAAAATCACAATTTATCTTTTAGTAAAAGTAAAATTATGTATTCGTTAATTGAAATTTCAGAAAAAAGAATTTGATCCAAAATATTTTTGAGATTCTAATTCCTATTTTGAAATCCGTTTTTCAATATTTTATAGAGTTCATGAAATAAATAATCAAGATTTTTGCGACATTTTTGTGAACCGATCGTTAAAAATATATACCAAAATAAAAAATATATCAAATATGTTTTGAAGACTAATTTTGGCTTATGGCAAAACAACGTTAAATAGTATAGGCCGACCATATAGTACCCTATACCTTTATACCAATAAATTGTGATTAAGTTTTCGTAATAAAGCATATAAGTTGAATTGTACCTTGCCTCAGATATAATTAAGCCATTTAAGTTTAATAAAACTGTGGATATTTAAGTTAAATTTTAAAGGGGTCTTTTTATAGAGCTAGGGTCAAATGAGGCCCTATAATTAAAAAGTTCATGAGGGTCATAAAGGCCAGTATAGGACTTGGTTTTGCAGTTTTTTATCGAGATACGTGTATATTCAACATAATTATGAACTTTAAAGTCCTATTCGGCGGTCAGTTGTATGGGGCTTAGGTTAAATAATGAACTGATGTTGACCATTTTCAACAGGCTTTGTCTACGGTACCATAGAAGATCATCATTCAAATTTCATTGAATTATCTCCAAAATTGCGACCTGTAGTTTGATTACAAGGTTTACAAGCCCTAGGGCTAGGTAAAATAATGGACCGATCTTAACCATTTTCAATAGATTTCATCCCTGAGTCAATAGAAGATTATGTACCAAATTTCATTGAAATATCTTTAAAATTGTGACCTGTAGTTCGATTACAAGGTTTACATGGACGGACGGAGGGATGGACTCAGAAAATGATTCTAAGCCGATTTGGTGTACTTAAAGGTGGGTAATATTATTGTGCGTTACAAACATCAGCACAAACCTAATAAACCCTCCCCACTAAAGTGGCGTAGGGTATAATTAATTAAACATTTTGGTGTACAAAGTACAAATTTTATAATACCAATACACATAAAACTTTATAGAAATTTTTGTTTATAAAAAAATGTTTTTTAAGAATCTCAACCAGTATAATCCAGTTATGATCGCCATTCATTTTATATATTTAAAACTCCTTTAACTATATTCTCGTGTGTAACTGTAATTGAGCTATTTGAAATCGTGGATCGAGATTGTCGTATATTTGAGAATATTTGTGAAAAATTTAGTAATCTCGTTAAGGCCCATCCTATTTTTTAACTGGCAGACGGGCAGACATGATTGTATTAGTACCTATATACACACCTAGCAAGTTAAAAATTCGAATTTTAGCCAAAACTTCACACTAAACGTAAATTAATAATTTCTATTCTTTGAAACATTTTTTAGTACATAATTAGTTTTTTTATAAAATTGTGAATCCTAAAAATATACTACACATTTTAAAAACATTTAAAATAATTGTTTGAAAAAAATTAATTTTACCATTTCTTGAACTCCAACTATTGTATCTAGTAAAACCATTGTAATATTATATTCAATATTTTGTTTTTACAAACTGCGTTTAATATTAACAAGAACTAAACTATGTGATATTCATCAACAGACTGAAGTCAAAAATTCAAATGATAAACATGAAAAATATTAGTGTGATTCCTAAATCATTAATAGACACCATCGCAAACAACAAATATATATATATACAAAAAACAGAATGTCAATAAACTTTATAAACCATAAAAATGCATTAAAATAAAACAAGACAAAGTTCATAAACTAAATATGGTCCCATGATATACAACAGTCTATACAATACATATAAAAATGTACCACAAAAAAAAAAAACGAATATGTGTTGAAATGAAAATATTTGAATTAATAAAGCTGTCATTCAACATTATACACAAAATTTAATATTAAATTAGTTATATTTGATTAAATTGTTTAATGAATACCTTTAAAAAACTTTCCTGACTTAATCATGAGTAGTTTTTAGCAAAATACTGTATTCATTTTTTTATACGAAAAGAATATTTAAAGAAAATATTGATATTTACAAATAAAAAAAAAAACTTCCAAGTAAATACACTCTAAGCTCATAAAGAACTAATAACATTGATGGAAATAAGTCATTATATAAGGCATATACATATAAATAAACAAAAAGATGTACTTACAGTAGAATGCCGCCAAAACTTAATTAAGTCGTGTATATCCGATGAAGGTGCCAATAACAGAAAATCACGCCATTCATTAAAACTAATATTTAAACTGCCATCTTGATCCATTCTGAATGAAGATAAAGAATATTAATAATATTTAAAGTTATTAATTTTAGTGATATAAACCTTGATAATAATATCTTAGCTTCTTCCATGTCAACTTCAATACCTAATTCCTTAAATGCCGTTATCAACTCTTCCAAATCGACTTTGCCTAAAATTTAAACATTTTTAAAAAGCTAATTATTTCCTTAATAATAATTATAAATACCATCTCGATTTTTGTCCAAATGAGAAAATTGCAAACGTAAGTTTTTCTCATGTTCTCGCACATAATGAACAAATTCAGCGAGTCCCACATCTCCACTTTGTGTTTGATCAGAGTGTTCCAAAAATTTCTGTAAAAAAAAAACAAATATATTGCGAGTTAGAATTATCAAACATTTAAAAGCAAAATTTATATGTATCTGAATCTGAATCAGGCCATTAGGTGTCGCCAATCTTATAAAAAAAAATTAAATTTTGACAAGTATTTTTTACGAAAAATTTTCAAATTTTGTAAACTGCATATAAAAATATTTTTTATTTATTCTATTATTTTGTTGAAATGAATCCAAATTTTCATGTAACGACACATTTACACAATGTCCTTTGTTATTTACAGTTGTGCTACTTGGCAAATAAAATGTATACAACAAAAAAAAGACGGAACGTTTAAAATGACGTGTAATGGTGATTAAGTCATTTGTACGTCTGGTAATGTCTGTAAAATTTTTCAAAAACCACAGCAAATAGAAATATTTGTTACACAAATCTTAGACGACAGACAAACGGACGGACGGACGGAGACTTGACAAAATAATTTTGATATTTATTTAACAGGTGTGGGTTGCAGAATTCTTCGTCTATTTCATTTCTGTCTTTCTTAAAACGTGTACATTGTTATGCACATTTTAAAATTATTTAATATTTAGTACTTACCTCAGCATAAACGCTCGACAGACCAAATTCCCGCAAGGCTTCTGAGAGATCGTGTATATCGATGCGACCATTACCGTCCCGATCAAGTTGATTGAAGAGATTTTCCAAGCGTTCCTCATCCTCATGTGGCAACTCGGATGGCAACTGGGCATGAGTGGCGGTTGCAGTGTTGACGTTAGTATTGGCACCGCCGCTAAGAAACTGTTGTAATGTAGAGGTGTTATGAGCATTAAGATGAGAAGTTGCACCACTCTGCTGCAACTGCTGATTTACAGATGAATGATTAAGAGACGAATTATGATGCGTATGATGATGTTGTTGATTGTAATGCTGGTGATCAGCTGTGTGTAGTACACTTTGTATGGGTATCAATTTGTGATGAGTTTGTGAACCAGCTGTAGCGGCTTGTGCTGAAGCATTTTTAGCAAAATTTGTTGTAGACGACAAAGGCTTTACAGGTGTTGTTGCGGATGATGGTGAAGATGAGTTTGATGTTGATGATGTTGTAGATGAGTCGGAAGTGGTGGACGACGTAGAACCTACACTATTATGAATGCTGCTTCTTGCTGCTGTAGTTAATGGTGTTGTCGTGGAATTCGTGGACGAATCCTTCAACTGTTCAATTTCATTAACATTTGCACTCTTGTTATTGTTGCTGTGCTCTTGCGTATTGACCATTCTAAAAATTATTTTTTTTTTTATTTATTTACTTCTACTAATTATGCTTCTTTTCAATGTATCTTCTTAATGTTTGTATGAAAGTACTTGTCAGAAATAAATTAAGGTAAAATAATAAAAATTACTTTATATGTTTGTGTATGTAGTAATTCTTTGGTGTCTGTCTGTATTTTGTTATCTTGCCGTATTTTGTGCTATTTTATTAATTTATTAAATACTCTTTTTTAATTTAACGCTCCCACTCTCTATGTATGCCTCTAGTTGGTATCTTTCTCTCCTCGGTTTTTTATATTGCTTTCTCAAATTCAACTAAAAACTTATGGACTCATTTTATTTGCAATCTAGTTCCATTTAATATTTATTTTTCAAACAATTGAGAATTTAACTAAATTATTACTCCGCGCCTTTTTCCGTTTCTTTTCTATTTTTTAATTGGATTCTTGAGTAGTTTTTCTCCCTTTTCTTTAATAAACTACCAACTTGTTGTTTATATTAAATACTTTTTGAAGACCCGTTGTTATATGTATAAAAGTGTTTAAAGATGCAAAATCTAAAAAAAATATATAAAAGTTTTATATTATTTAATTTAGAATTTTTGTTTAAAATAATACAAACAATATGTATTTTTACATATTGTTTATTATTCACTTAAATAAAAATCAAAGAAAATATATCTATTGTTAAAACATTTAAAAAGAATTTGTTAAACTTTTGCTCTTTATTATTCGCAGTTAAAATATACTGACTGAAAACTAAGCTATTTTTGGGGAATAAAATACATACACACAACTTTATAGTCCATAATGAATATCTACATATCTATGAGACGTTTTCGTCATCATTTGAAAATAAATACAGCATTATTTGGACGACAAAAAATGCAAAAAGAAAATAACAAAATAAAAAGAAAAACAGATGAATAATAATTTACTCGAAATCTCATAATAATTTTGGCAATTTAGAGATTCTCCTAAAGAAAAAATATGTTAAATCAAAAGCAAAGAAGCAAAGTCCAAAAGATATTATAAAAGAACGCATAAAATTAAACAAAACAAGTAACAAGTGCTATATTCGGCTATACCGAATCTTATTACTCTTCAAATAAAATAAAAAAATATATTTTTTTAAATTTCTTTTTTACTTTTCAAAGAATTCTATGTGAGATATGAGTAAGATCATCAGCATTCGAAATACTTTTATTTATGGTCCATTTTCGCCGATTTTAAATAGCAAATCCTCAAAATGTGTTTTAATTAACATGGACGAAGCAAATTACCCCAAGAAAATTAGGCAAAAAATGACTGAAATTGGAGGTCAAATGTTAAAAGGTTTGTTTTTTAAGAATATATTGCTTAATATGTGTTTCGTTAAAAAACATTTTTGCGTATCATTAGTTGTTTTCGAGCAATAGTATAGTACATAATTTTTTCATTACACTTATATTTTCATGTTTTAAAATTGTTTATAAAAATTTAATATATAACCCATAGTGTAAGTCTAACCTTATAGTGTCACAGATCATATTTATTATTAGAATTAAATTGTGGTCACAAAAGAGTAAGAACACTATTAAACAGTAAAAACAATGATTTCAATGAAATTTATTGAAAATATTTTTCTGATTTGTAGAATATGCACTGTGACCCCATCGGATAGACAGACATTGCACTATAGGTAGAAAATGCGACATAATCAGTATCGGATTTAAAAATATTAAGATTTGGAAATACCTATCTCCAGTAAAATTTGTTCAATGTAAATTAGGGCTTTTTGGATGTCATATGACGAAATATTATTTTCATATCTCTTTACAAAAGACACCTAGTTCTGAAATGCCTTAAAGAACACTTTAAACTAACCGATCTCGCTTTTTTGTTGATATTTCTGGACAAAACAATATTGTTAACATAATAATTGCCTAATGAAAAATGTATTGCTTCAAATCATAAGTTGCACATATTAAATAAATGTGCAAAATCTATAAGTAGAACAATAGGTAGAACAATGACATCACAAATCTTTGACCGAACAAAATAGACAATAATTAGTGACGAAATCAAAATGTAAACAAATAAAAGTAAAAATGTTTAATAATTGATTTTCCACATGAAGGCTGCACACGCGCTTCCGCAAAACCTTGAAAACAACAAAAACAAATGCAAACTAGAGTGTATAGGAGAAAATGGGCGAAGTTTTCTGAAATTTTAAGCAAAAACACAACAAATACTGTCCGGTTGGTTAGAAGTACATAGAGTAAAGAAGTGACACAGAAAACAACCAAAACCAGCTGATGACTATATTAAAACAAATGGAAAAGTCTTAAAATCAAAAAGAAAAAATATATAATACATATACGTACTATATTATAAACATATGAATGTATGTATGTACGTGATATATTGTGGCAATGTCAGGGGAATTGAATTATAGGTCAACCAACGTAACAACCAACTAACAAAATTAAATTTATCCATATAACTACATACCTATGCAGGCATGTATTATTTTGATAAATATACTACTATAAAAATGTTGAACCTCTTTACTTCCTCCGTGATAACAAGACTCGTCACCGCAGTTATCATAAGTGGAGAATTTTCTTTCAAATTAACATGATATTTGATACTACCACCTCATCATTATCAGAATCCTCACCTCACTCGTCATTCTTTTATCACAATCAATTATAGAAACTCTGTATCCATCCACATATAATAGACGAACGAATTTTCTGTAAATTTCTTTACCTTTTCTTTTTTATTTTTTAATTCAATGTATTAAACACTCCCAAGAATCTTTTTTACGCTTTCCAAAGTCTGTGTGTATTATAATGCATTTAACTCTATTAATACTTTTTTTTTAAATTGAAAATACACAATTTCTTGCTGATATTCCGATTTTTTTTTTCTTTTTGCCAATTTGGCAAATTTATTTGTTTGGCCTTGCTATTCTCACAGAAAAAATTAAAAAATATATTTTTTGTTCTTTAATTTTTATCACTATTCGTATTTTTTCTATCGTAAAATGTGTTCTTGTTAAAAGTTTTTTTTTACTTTTATAAATGAAGTAAAAATTTCTTTTAAACACAATTTTTATATACTTTCTTTTTCAGTCCGATTTTTGCACAAAAAGATGAAAGAAAAATATATGTCTTCTCTCGAATATTTTTCAGCTTTCTACTGGACAGTGATGTCAATTCAGAGATTTTAATTTAAAAAAAAGCGATTTTTATATTAGTATATCGATACCAAAGTCAAATGTACTAAATTTGAAGATGATATTGAAATGAGAAAGTTAATAGGGTATTATAGTAAGTTCAAAATAACATTATTACCACAGCTGATCATTGATGATAACTTTTTATACATAGATTTATTAAATGTACATAAATCGTTAGTTATCGTCAGTTATAAATTCAATGTATCTTGAATGTTTATATAATGGTATTAAACTTTCCATACACAACTAATAAAATAAAATTAGTCCCAACATTAAAACTCTAACATATCAACATATATTTTAATTACTTATATAATTATTTTATATAAAAATCGATTTTCGACCATAGTCAAACAGCATTTTTCGGCGACTTTTAGCATTTAAGATATTGATTAAAACAAATTAACAACACCGTTGAAAGTGAAAGACCAATTTAACAAGGTTGCATTTATGAGTAGTTTGTATAACTTTAAGTGTTGATAAGTTAAAAAATAAACAATTCAACTCGCAAATAAACTAATATTTTAAGTGTAAATCAATTTAGCTAGAAAAATATATAAAACTAGTTCAAGTTATAAATTGCACATTTAACAATCTTTTTAGTCTAAAAATAATTTATAAAATATTACTGATAAAAGCTTATATTTTCAAACATATTTGACATTTATTTTATAAATACAATAAAAAAACGAAAACTATAAAACATATTAAAATATGAACGAAAAGTGCATTAACAACTGAAAATTGGCTATAAATAGTACAGATATTATAATGTAAACATAAAATGTATTTTTCTCATTTATTTTCTTAAAATCCGATAATATTTAATGATATTTTTAATTTGAATCGTGTTAATATTCAATATTGTATTCTAAACAAACGTTTAAAAATAAAATGTTACAAAAGCTGGTTTAGTGTTGGTAAACGTAAAGAATGTTATTGTGAATGTTAATAACATCAAGTATTACTGTGCATTGCTACTACAAAAACACATGCTGTTGACAGTCTGCTAATATTTGTAATTTTTTGGATCTGGATTCTAGATCTGTATTACAGGGTATACTTTGTGTCTGTATTTTTAGTTAAAATTTGTCTATATTAATTGTATGCAATGGAATATGAAAACGATGAAGATGAAGTTTTAGAAGAGGTATGTTGTAAATATTGTTAAAATAACGTAAAATTATTAATTTTATTTGTATACTTAGATACCGGTGTTCCTGTCAAAAAATCTTCAAGAAAATTTGTACCTATTTCAATATCCCACAAAAACACAAGTGTCGAATTTTGAGAGCGCTGCAGTTGTGAACTGCTGTGTTAAACCTTTAAATCATGAAGTAAAAGTTGACTTTGCTTTAGACACAGAATCCCCATTCTATGACCGTTTCAAAGGTGAACAACTAGCTTTAGCTGCCGATGGCAAATCACAAGCAAAGGGAGAAAGGCCGACTTTCAAAAGAGGTATTATGGATAAACAGGCTTTTGTCAGTTCCACTTCATTGGACGATGTCAGCAAATATATTGTGGGCATATACACGGATAAAGAAATTCACCTCTCTCCGCTGACTTCTATTCTACAGTTAAGACCCTCATTTTCCTATTTCGACAAAGAAGACAAACGCAACAAAGCAGAACAAAAGGCTCTTAACGAAGAGGATGACGATGAAGAACTGCAACAGGTCACAGTTAAATTTGCGCGAACAGGTGGGAAAAAAGTTAAGGAGCGTCAAGGATACGATACCTTTGTGAAGAAAAGTGTCGATGAACCTTGGTGTGAGACATATTGGCATTCACGTACATCTCCAACGGCAGAGTTGGAACGTCAAAAATTATTTGCTACTAACAGGCAAGGAAGTCACGCCTTGGCTTTGGACACCCCAAAATATGTTGAAAAACTTTTACCAGCCGAGGGCCAAGATCAAGGCATTGACGCAGTTTTGCCAGCTAGAGTCATTAGTAAGGCGAAATTAAAATCGATGAATTTAATGGAACAGCTCAAAGTTATTCTCAAAGATGCCAAAATGCTTTCCTTCGACGATATAATGTGCATTTTACAAGAAAGTATAGACCCCAAAATCACAGCGGAAAGGGTATTAAGAACTTTGCCACAGGTTGGCATTTTAATACATGGCAACTGGGTACCACAGTCTGAAATTCTTTATCCAAATGAAACACTATCCAATGCAAATGGTGTTAAGTCAGAACTTATGATAAGAGCCCGTGATTATGTGGTATGTTTTATAGTATAACCTTTAGTAAATATGTAATTTATAAAGTATTTTTTTATCTTTTAGTTGTTTCGCTTTTCCCGCACTAATAGTCTTTATCGTCGTCAGGTAATTTTTGCCACTCAGCTACCGCCTGAAGAGGCTTCTGAAGTTTTACAATCTGTTGCGAAATTAAATGCGGACAAAAAGTGGGAACTACTTTTGTCACCTGACACGCAGTTTGAACAACGTTATCCCGATTTAGTACAAAGGCAAGAAATGGTGTGGCGGGCCACTGAACAGACATATAATGAAATGGATTATGAAAAATCTCCTAAAAGGGCGAGAAAAAGATCTCAGCGAGATTCAAAAACATATTCCAGCACGTCTTTAATTAATTCGGATCCAACTACAAGTTCAACCACTACATCTATGTAAATTAGCCTTTTTTGTATTTTTACTACAAACTATAGATTATAAAGAGAATAAAATATAAAAAGAAAACTTGAAGAATACTCCATGAGACCAATTTAATTATTTTATTCTATGACGATTCCGACTTTTTTTGCATATTCTTAGTCAATATTATAGGAACTGTTGGTTTAAATAATTTTTAACAATTAAATTTAAACGAACAGTGTAGTACAGATTCTATTTTTAATATTGTTATTTATTTTTTATTAATTGCAAAATTTTATTTACAATTTCGTCCTGTAAACTATTTCTATTTTCCTTTGTAACAACAATGATTTGCGCTTTGGGATGATTTTTTAGTGTGTCTATCAGGGGCAAAGGTTGTCTTAATTCATATGGAACTGTTGCCAATATAAATGTCTTCATTATACAGTTTTGTACTGCCATTTCAAACTTTCTACTTTTTAACTCCATTTTTCCCACTTCATCAATAACTAGTAAATCTCTCTCGGTACTACTACATAGTAATGGTAAAGCAAGTTCTTCAAAATCTTTAACATATACTTGGTATTTGCCCACAAATGGTCCTATCTTTTTCGTATTGTCAGATCTAGAATATAATAAATCCGTAAGTATAAATGAAGAAAACCAACAATACATTCTACCTGGCTAGATGGCCCCTTTTTTCATTTAATGTAACGACATCGAATCCAATGCGTTCCCTGCTGTTTGGATTTCGCACTTCTTCCGTATAGAAACCATGACAAACGATTTTATGTTTATTACGTAGATCCTCACAAATTTTACGAACTAGGGTTGTCTTTCCAACTCCTGGTGGACCTGTTAGCAATATTAAACCGAAGCGTTCTGTCATGTTTACGAAATTAAAAAAAAGAAATTAACGTCTGAAATGAATCTATAAAATATGAAAACCGTATGTACAGTGTCGGACAAAACTAAAACATGAACATTCACTTGGAAGCACATCATGGAAAATATTCTGGAAATTATAAAACCAATGAATACTATAGGAGTAAATAAAATTTAAATAATGTTACTTTATACATGTCTATAGTAATTTTTAATGATTCTGATTGGCAATACAGGAAACATATTTTGGATGATTTTAATAAAAGTGAACTAGGATTTTCGTAAAAAAATATTATTTTCTAAAATTTTGGAAATTAGAAACAGTTAATTTTACTCCTCCACGTTCCCATGACGATTGGATTACAGATTCGGAACAACCCGATTCTCAATCGGCTAAAGTCAGAAATATTTCCCCAGAGAAGGACAAGCAGCCACAGCCAATCTGTTACAACAACAATACTAAGTAATATACACTGGCACTTCCCATCTAGCAACATTTTAAATTTGTATATTATTATTAATGCTACTTCTAAAATATTTATAAATATTGTCATTTGTAATACTCGGCAATTAATCCATTAATTCAAATTGAGGTCATCACATAGTGCCATGTTTCACACTGAGCAACCTTTGTTGCTCATATTTTAAAAAAAGGAAAATAAAGAAGGTAGTATGTACATATGTATTTCCCTTCTTTAAGTTGCGCATCTAAAGTTGCTCAGTGTGAGCCGACACATAAAAACTACACAAACAAAATCGACTCAAATGTGAATGAAATTACAAAGAAAAACAACAGTGTTGTATTATTACTGACATTCTCTTTCACACGTCAACAGTTTTTTACTCTCTCTGACAACTGGAATTTTTTTGTTGTAAGCAGTCTGTGTAGTGGTTTTGTGAAAAAGTAGAGAATTTTCAATTTTTGCAACATTTTCAAGTGAAAATATTATGTTTTACAGTTTTTAACAACTACCATTTCAAAAACATTTATAATTTTTTTGATATTATTTAAAAAAATACCTTCATTTGAGGTGTTTTATTTAGTAAATTTTAATGAAGCCATCTTCTAAATCAAGAACTACTGCTGCTGCATCATCTGCTGTCGCTAACACTACAACTTCTGCTGCTGCCGCTGCTACAACATCATCAAGTGGTGATTGTGAAACTGTTTCCAGGAGATATCAAGCACAAGTTTTAGGCATTACTATATTTGGTGTTGTTGGCTTTGTGGTTTTCATCAAATACGTTGTGACGAAATATTTTGCTGAATTGGAAGCCAGCCAGTTGCAGCAGCACTCGGAGTTTTAACGAAATTTCATAAGACAACGACCATTTTCTTCGCTGCTTAGTAAAACCGGAAATGGCCAGTCCAAGGACAAGGCGTGTACTGCAAGAGCTTAAGCCACAAGATGAAAATTCGGTATGAATTGTAATGAATAAAAATAATAATCACATATATAAATGATTATTCATCAATTTAAGTATTTAGGATACAAAGGTCATTTGCATCCTTTTCTTATTACAATTTTATTTTCCTCTGCTTCAGTTACATATTTATATGACTTTTATATATTTTTTTTTCTAGAAATGTTTTGAATGTGGTACCCATAATCCACAATGGGTTTCAGTAACATATGGCATATGGATTTGCTTGGAATGTTCGGGAAAACATAGAGGCCTAGGTGTCCATCTCTCATTTGTACGTTCCGTAACAATGGACAAGTGGAAAGACATTGAATTGGAAAAAATGAAAGTAGGTGGTAACCGTAATGCTCGTGAGTTTTTTGAAGACCAAGATGATTGGAACGATCGTGCTCCTATCACTCAAAAGTACAACTCAAAAGCAGCTGCTTTATATCGCGACAAGATATCCACTTTAGCCCAGGGCAAACCATGGGATATAACAGAAGCAAAGAAGCGCTTAGGTTCGACGGCGTCAACAACAACATCATATGGTAGTTCAAGTGGTAGTTATGCTACGTCTACCAACAACTCATCAATGGCACATTCCAGGAACAGTGGAAACTACCAACAGACTTCTGGCGGTGGCTACCAAAATGGTGGCAATGGTTCTAATAATGACCTTGGCTATCAACAATTCCAAACGCAAGAATTTAAAGATCAAAAAGAAGAATTCTTCTCACGCATTCAATCTGAAAATGCCTCAAGACCAGAGTAAGTTTGAACAGATTTTAAATAAATTAATGACAATTTATATGTTTTACTCGTTTATATTTTAGTCATTTACCGCCAAGCCAAGGAGGTAAATATAGTGGCTTCGGTTATTCTCGCGACCCACCGGCAAAAACCCAATCTCAAGAACTTATTGATACCACTTTATCGTCTCTAGCTTCGGTAAGTCTAAATTTACTGAATAAAAATCAAAAATGTATTGACGTTTTGTTTTTACAGGGATGGAGCTTACTCTCAGCCGGAGCTTCGAAGTTTGCTGTTATTGCAAAAGAAAAAGCTGTTAATACAGCTAATATAGCTTCATCAAAGGTTCGTTTAATTATTTATAATTGTACACATAAATATTTGTATCTTTATTTTAATGGTTGTTGGCAATAGATTGTACATACATGTAAATATTCAAACTTGCTTTATTCTCAATTTAAAATGACCTTGAAGTACAATTGTTTGAGTTTTTTTTATCGTTTATTAGTTTTGGTCCATATAACTAATATGGTTAATTAAAATAAACTTATTTAAACGCTTATTTTAATTTATCATAGATTTTATTTTATTTTTTTTCTTTTATTATTTATTATAGTATTATTATTTTTTTTAATTTTTATAATCGTAGATAAATGAAGGTGGTTTAATAGAAACCTTACAACATTCAGTCACTGAAGTGGCAACAAAGGTGGGTATTTTTTTTTGTAAATAAATTTTGATTGTAAATACACATTCACTCTTGCTTCATTAGAAATTATTATTGTTAATTAGAATGAGTTTATTTTGTAAGCCTTCAGCTTAATTATAATTGAATTTGGCTCTTTTTTTTTGGTGTAGGTTACTGACATTGGTAAACGTGGATGGAATAATTTAGCGGGCAGTAATTTTACATCACCAGGAGAACAAGGTGGTGGTGGTTATGGCGATTTTAATCAAGAAAATTCTTATCAACGTTCACACTCTGTAAGTGGAAATATTGCTTCAGGCATGGGAAATCAATCGAATGCCAGTGACAACGATTGGGGATGGCAAGATAGCCCACAAAAACAAATGCCCACATCTAAGTCGTACCACAATCAATTTAGCAGCAATTCTAACAGCGGTGCTGGTAGCCGCAATGCTGCTGCGACTTCATCATCTCTAAACAACGATGATGACGATTGGTCTGGTTTTGATAGTTACCAAGACTCCACAACTTCGTATCAAAATTCAACACCATTAACTTCGACAACAAATGCAGCAGCAACAACTACTAAAAATTTGAAATTGGCTTCTACTACACAAAAACTAAGTGAAGGTTTTGATAGTTTAGACGTGAAAAGTGCTAAAATTAAACCTGTAGCCAACAAAACAGCCGAAGATGATGCTTGGAATTTGCTTATGAATTGAAACTTGATTTATTTTTTTCATTGATTAAAATTTAAATTACCATTGATATGTATGTATTTATTATATGGATTTTTATTCTTGTCTATGTAATTCGCTGTTTTATTATTATTTTCGTTTATTTTCTGTTGTTTATTGTTCTATTTACTTTATATTAGATACTTTTCTTTAAAACTTTACTAGCAAATTTGCGAAAACAAAGGAATAAGAAAATATTGGTTGATTTAACAAATATGTGAATTTCAATTATATAAACGAATATATGTAATGATAATGAATATAAATAATGAAACAATTAAAATAATATTAAAAAGAAAAAATATATAGTATGCAATTCTATCGGACCATTGTTGTGATTATCTTTTTGCAAATAGGCGTATGTAGAGACCGATTTCTTTTTTAAATTTTCGTTTAGAATAGTAACAATATAACTCTTAACTGATCACAAGACACAGACGATTCTTGTATCAACCAATTGTACGTTCTTTTAATACGTTTCAAATAGAATATGGTTTGAAAATCAAATTTATTGCGTTGAATTCTATTGAGTAAAATAACATACTGACTAATTTAAGAACAACACAATAATTTCTTCTGGGATACAATCCAAGTTATTTCCTAATGAATAAAAAGTCCTGTCCTAATCATTCTATAAAAATAATTCAAAAAAATATGTTTATGTATTAATCGATATAATTTTATTATTGTAATACATATTGGATTAATTTATATAAAATTACAACAAAAAATTAATTAAAATAAAACGAAATTTTCTTCAACATACAAATTGAGAAACATAAGAACTATGTTATTTTTGTTAATAATTTATGTATGTATATAAAAGATTTTTAAGACATATTAGGTTTAGTTATTAGATTAAAAATACACGCATTTCTCGAAGACAAGATAAAGGGATAATATTTTTTGTTAATGCATATAAATTAAATGTACATAAGTTATAAAAATGCGACCAATACAAAGGCCTCTCGATCGATTAGAAAATAGTAGATACATATATAAAATATTTTAGGCACTTTGGCAATTATAAATAAATATTTGTATATAAATTAGACCTTTAAATTTGTGTAAAAAAGTAAATATAAAATAAGAGAACACCAGGTTTAGTATTAATGTGCGTCGAAAATTTAGTTAGTTTGAACAATTAAAATTAGTATTTTAAACCCATCCGCCAGTAAGTTTGTGGAACATTTCCTCATTTAATGTCTGGTTGTTTTCCTTAGAACGCATCGACATAAAAATGTAACCGCCAATGAATTCATGTACAACTTTGCAATCGGCAGACAGACAAGAGAAGACAACGTTTTCATCATTAAATTGAATCATCATGCACTTGATACCCCAATTTACATTCCAAGCCTTCATAGTATTGTATCTCCAAGTTTTTATGTGATCTCCTGTATTTAGATCCATACGCATAATACGATTATGGGCTACACCAAGTAGTTCTTCCTTTTTGTGACCATCGAACTTGATGACAAACAAAGATACACCAAAGTCAGGAAGCGACTGCCAAGCTTGAATATACTTCAATTTAGCATCCATTAGGGATAGCTTACTGACGTTGGCATGAGCTTCCAATATTTTGATGGCAGCTTTACTTGATAATTTTCTTAGCATTTTCGGAGAAAGATAATCGACGACTTCTATTGAACGAGGATCAACATTTACCGCCACTCCTTGAGCTGGTTTCTGCAAATTCAATAGGGTTTTTATGTTGGAAACTTCACTGTCATACGAACTATCAGCAAGGGAACGTCCTTTGGCAGCTAGCCGACATGCTGCCATCCATTTTGCATATTGATCTTCGGTTTCACATCTGATCCATACTTCTGTATTTGGACCGCTTTTACCCTCTGGAGGCACCTCCAAACGTATGGCAAACTTCTGTTGTGATAAATTGACATCCGGTGTCACTTCACAACCTCTTAAATTGATCGTTATTACCGGTGCTCCTCTGTGGGAATCTTCAGCGGACTTATACAGATGCAAATGCAGATCCCTGTAGGCAAAGAAATACCGTTTGTAACCTTTCATGGTGAACTTACGTGGTTTTAAAAATTTCAAATAATCTGAAAGTTCTGGAATCTTTGTGATATTACCATCACCATTTGATTTGGGTCCCTCCAAGGTAATTTGCAATTCGTTTAATGCTGAATCTATATCATCGTCAGTACCGTTGTCGTTAAATGAAGAGTCCAAGCTAGAATTTTGGTAAGGCTGGAACTCATTGAGTTGATTAATTTGAAATTGAAGAGCAGCAAACATTAGACTCTCCTCTTCGGTGCACTCGATTTCTTCATTTAAGATGGACCATTTAGATTGTTCGTACAATTGATTGATACGCACAAGATCGTATTTGGGGTTCAAGTCGAAGAATGTGTAATATTTAAAACGCAAACATAAGGTATCGTATTCTCTTATACCTTGTTCCATGATTGATAGAGAAGAATCCAGCCAACCCACATTCATGCGAGCCTTTTCAATTAGCGACTTTGGACGTACCAAACGGGATCTTACATCGGGACTAGGTGACCTTGGCGAAGCCGCCAAATTCTCTTGATAATCGCCTAAACTTGATGAAGAATCATAGGTAGCGTAACCATTGCTGCTGTTCTTCCAAGTACCTGTAGGTGATGCTATCGGAGTTCCGGGAGCAGTGCCTGGTTTTCTTGGAGTTGTGTTATAAGGGGATACTGGCGCACACAATAAATTGGAATTATGTGTTCTATCTAAGCTACCATTACTGCCTACTTTGTGAGCAGAATTAATTGGTATAAAAGAATTTGTATCTGGAGCAGGTTGTAAATAAACCATACCATTTGCCTCCGGAATAGCAGCTTTCTTCTGGGGAAATTTCCCATAGTTTTTCTTCAAATGTTCCTGCTCCAGTGGTTTGCACAACGACAACTCTTCAGGATGTCTAATGTCCAAATCTTTACATAAATTAACGACCGCAGCAAAAGTTTTTATCGAATAATCTACTCTGCAATCTATAAAACGCAAATCTGGCAATTGTACTCTTAACACTTTGTGCATGGGTGTGAAATGTAGTAAACAATCAGCTTGAACGCCCACTTGATCAAGAGTAGAACGCGTTCTTGTCAACCAAATGTTACGCTCTGGCCACCAAAGGGCATGATCTGACCAGTCTTTTGGGTTTTCCGGATCGACCAGCTGTAACATTATTCCACCAATATGCTGATCACCCTTCACCCTCAGCTGTTTCTCAACTTGGAGATCAGTTATAAAGATTCGCAAAATCCAAGTGTTCTCTCCGACGTGAATCATCTTTGATGCTTTTGATTTTGTGCCAACTTAATTCGTCGATGCAAATAATTGTAGAAATCAAACAATCTATTGGGATTACAAGAATATAAAGAAGAAACACATAATAGAATCACTTCAGTAAGTATATACAGATGTACATATTTATATATGTAGATAAATTTAAATCAAATTAAAATTTCTTTGTTACTTTTACTGGTCTTAGTCTCGAAAAAAAACACAATTCTTGTCTCATCGATGCTCTTTGATGACGTAAGTTTTTTTATGTTTTTGAGTTTGTTTTTTTAAGTTTATTTATTATTTTTATGTTTTTGCACACCTCCGCGAATTTTTATTCGAAAGTAAGAGTTTTTCGTCGTTCTCCCTAATGTTAATACAAAAATTCTAAAAATTTTCTCTAATTTCTATTTGTGTATGAAAAAATATTGTTGTGTTCAGCCAGAGCCCTGCGCTGACAAATATTAACGGCGGCGGCGACTGACACAAAAATGTCGGTGCCGGATTAAAATCGACTGTAACCCGGCTAAGTTTTCAACTACGTTTAGTTTTTAATTTTCAACGGAATCCGGCAGATCAGAAAGTGGAATTTTGGAGGCAAATATATTGTTTATAACAACAAAACAACAACACAAAAGTTGTGTGAGAAATTATGCAGGGATGAATAAAAAATTCTTAAAAATTAAAAACAAATCATTTCTCCAAGTTTTATGAGGATCAACCGATATTTAACTATATCCTCCATATAAAACATCTTGCAGAAAATCAGTTTCTAAAAAATTTTGCATTAAGAAAATGATGAATAACGTAAAAACAAAACAAATAAAATTGTTTATTTACTAGCTATACCCAGAGTGCTGTGCTACCCTAAAAGCAATATAAATAAGAAACTTAACGACTTTGATCATTCTAACTACAATGGTTTTCCAGATATACAATTTCATGTTTTGATTTTTCCTCCCCATTAACGAAATAAAAATTCTGTTCCAAAAAGTTGCAACATCGTATTGGGAGCCCGTTATTTTGTATTCATATGTATAAGTTAATAAACCAAAAACAATGTTTCATGAAAAAAGTACCAAAAATAAATAAACGTTCGTCATGTTATGAAGGATTCAAAAATATTTTTTTTGTGTTCTCTGGTTTAAAAGATACATGGGATGCGAAAGAAGTACCAAATTACAGTTTTTACCCGTTTATTCCCTAAAGGGGCCGAATTTGAAAAAATTGAAAAAATAAACGAAGATAAGCTTTTACTGTTTTTGTAACTTTTCTAGTTTAGGAGATTTGAGGTTACCGAAGTTACGTTTTTACCCTTTTTTAACCCCCAAAAAATTGGAATTTCCGAAATTCCCATCTTATTGGATACATTATACTTATTGGATACTCTTCAGCTTCAACCGTTTAGGCAGTAACGTTAGAATTTTATATACATACGTATGTATATAGATTTCGTGCTTTGAATTATATTGTAAAACAAGTAAGAAATATAATCGGGCCAGGCCGACCATATAATACCCTACACCTGTTAAAAAAAATGTGGTTTAGTTTGTATTATAAAGCATTTAAGTTGAGTTGTACCTTGCCTCAGATATACTTAAGCCATTTATTGTTGAATAAAATTGTGGACATTTAGTCGAATTTTTAAGGGGGCTTTTAATAGATGCTATGGTCAAATGAGACCCTATAATTAAAAAATTCATGAGGGTCATCAAGGCTAGTATATAACTTGGTTTTGCAGCTTTTTGTTGAGATAAGAGTATATTAAACATAATTATGAACTTAAAAGCCCTATTATTCCGGTTCAGTTGTATGGGGACTAGGTGAAATAATGGACCGATGTTAACCATTTTTAACAGGCTTCGTCTCCGGTAACAGAGAAGATCGTGTGCCAAAAATTGCCCTATTCGGGGGTTCAGTTGTATGGGGGCTAGGTGAGATAATGGACCGATGTTTACCATTTTCAAGTTTCCCAAAAAAGTTTACTAGTGTGAACCAGGTCTTGGTAAAGGGGGAAAAGAAGATAAAAGTGTTGCAAAACAGGCACGAAATGTAATATGAGGGGTTGATTTCGGCATTGATTTTGTCACAAGTTCGAAATTTTAGTAATTGCTTTATTTCTATTCTGCTCTCACAGCTTAAAGATCGGGTGTGTTTACAATCACTGATTTTTTCCAATTTTATTAGCTTATTAAAATTAAATTGTTTCTTTAATAAAAAATAAACTACTACAAAATGATTTAAAAAAGTTTAAGGTCAAAGAAATATGTAATTTAAAGTATTTTAGTAATGTTTCTTTTTTTATAAATTTATAAAATATCTACTTCAAAAATAGTGATTAAAAAATATTTAAAAAATAAGAATATTAATTCGTTTATAAAAATTAAAATCAATACATTAAGAATTATAAATATGGCAGCACTTACACTCATTAGCAGCCATGACTTAAAAGTCACAATGTAAACATTCTAGATTTTACGAAGGGCACTTAAAAGAAAATTGATAAAAAGGCATGTCTGAAACGTTACAATATAAAGCAAGGCTTAGTTTCTACGTTCCGTTCCGTGATGAATCCGTAGATTCGTTTCTAACTTGCCGTTAATTTTTTGTATGAAAAACACGAATCGGCTAGAAACTAACTGAACTTTTTAAATTTTTCAATTTCTGAAAATTTAATATAAATTTCGGCAATGCCGAATATAGAACTCCAGTCCTTGTTTTCTGAATGTCTGATAATTTTGTAACCTAACGATAAATTGACAGTTTACATACAAAAATAATTTCAATGTTAATATAACCGTAGGTTGAGATATTGATCCTTACTGCTTTATCATAACGATTTGTAGTATGAAAATGCTATGTAATCGATTAATTAAATAAAATGATCCGTAAAACATATTTCAAAAAAGGCATAATTTATAGGGATTTTTAATTCCGAAAAATTTATTAATTAGCACATTTGTATTAACTACATGCATACATACAAATGTATGATTGACAGGTATGAAGATTTCCACCACTACTTCTCTTTGTTTTAATTAAAAATATAGAGATCAATAATTATATTTCTCTTAACATTTCTTTAGTTGTTGATCGAATTCGAACGAGAGTGGTTGTAATTTTGAAAGTGGACGGGTAGTGTCGAGAACGCGAGTTGATAAAGTAAAAATATTTAATATTCTTCCGTTTTGCTGCTGCTATAATAAATAAATTGTAAACATCATTTGATGGTTTGTTCGTTTGTTTTGTGCAGGTTTCTCTTCTTCTAAAAATAGCAATTTAATACCATCATTGTTTGTGTATCGTGGAAACAAAAAAGTGAGGGAGAAACTTCGAGCTAAGCACGCATCATTTTCCTCTACTGCGTCATCATAGTGTAATTTTAATTAATTTAAATTCAAATCGAATGTAATACACCAAAACACCACCAATTGACTTGTGTGAATAACGATCCACTATTCATCAATCAATATCAGACTGGTGGCAGGCAGTTACTCAGTCAGTCAATCAGTTGTAGTGGTGGTGTTGACGACCGTATAAGAGTATACATAAATAAATACTGCAATACAAAATAATAAATAAATTAATAAAGGGCGATATTTAGATCGTGTCGAGTTATGGATTAATTGCTTTTGCGTAGTAGTTGTTATAATTTTGTTGTTTATTAGTTTTTACTAGCGCGATCGTACACGTCTTAATAGACGTCGTCGTTGCTGCCATACGTCATATAAAATACAGCAATAAATTGTGTGTGGCTGGTTATTGGCGCTGACGGTTGCTGGAATTTTGCGCATTTGGATCTCTTAAGCTGACAGCGTGTATGTACTACGTTCATGGAAACGAAATAACCTTGGCAGTATTTGTAAACGTTTGAACGAAAGGGAGCAGACAGAGCAACTCAAGCTAATAGCTTAATTTAAATATTCATTGAATAAACAAACCCCAACCCATTGGTATAAAAATTGTTTCAACATTTCCAGTGAAACCAGCAATATCTATTACATATTGCATCCGTATCAACAACAATCACGAACCATTGTTGAGTAAACTTCTCACTCTGGGCAATGATAAGAGCAGTAGTTGCTTGAATTGCGAAAACGTTCTCTGTGTAATTATTCAACCTTATATAGTGCTTGTAAGTAAAAATATTACGTCATCAAATTCATGAATTTCTAGAGAAACATCTGTGATTTTTTTCAGTTATCGCAAACAACGACAAATACTGTAGGTTATAGGTTCTGATAAAAGAAGAATATTTAGCAGCCATGATTCATGTTGGGGACAACACTTGGAATCTGCGGATTTTTATAACGGATCTGCAGGTGGAGAAGCACTTACGAGTAAAAGGTGATCAACACATTGGCGGTATTATGCTACAATTGGTTGACCCTGAAAATCCAAAAGATTGGTCTGATCATGCTTTGTGGTGGCCAGAAAAAAATATGTGGTTAACACGCACCCGTTCTACCTTAGATCAGGTGGGCGTTCAGGCGGATTGTTTACTACATTTTACGCCAATGCATAAAATATTACGTGTTCAATTGCCAGACTTGCGATACCTTGACTGCCGTGTTGATTTTTCTATAAAAACATTTGCTGCCGTTGTAAATTTATGCAAAGATTTGGATATTCGTCATCCCGAAGAGTTGTCGTTGTGTAAACCTCTGGAAGCGGATCATTTAAAGAAAAACTTTGGAAAGTTTCCTCAGAAGAAAATACCAATTGCCGAACCTAATGGAACAGTATATTTGCAACCAGCTCCCGACACCAATTCATTTATACCAATCAACTCTGCCTATCATGGCAGCAATGGAAGTTTGGATAGAACACAAAACGGCAACTTTCTGTGTGCACCAGTTTCACCCTATGGCACCACTCCAAGAAGAGCAGGTACTGCTCCTGGTACACCAATAAGTTCACCTACAGGTACATGGAAGCATAGCAGCAATGGATACATGACATATGATTCTGGATCTAGTCTAGGAGATTTTCAAGAGAATTTAGCTGCCTCTCCTCGTTCACCCAGTCCTGATGTTCGGTCGCGACTGGTACGACCAAAATCGTTGATTGAAAAGGCTCGAATGAATGTTGGCTGGCTCGATTCTTCTCTATCGATAATGGAACAAGGCATTAGGGAATACGACACCTTAAGCCTTCGATTCAAATACTACACATTCTTCGACTTGAACCCCAAATACGACCAGGTTCGCATTAATCAGTTATATGAGCAAGCAAAGTGGGCCATTTTGAATGAGGAATTAGATTGTACCGAAGAAGAAAGTCTAATGTTTGCAGCTTTGCAATTTCAGATTAATCAACAGAATGAAACATATCAAGGTACTGATTCAGGAATTGATTCCATGAATACGGCAAACGGCACTGATGATGACATCGATTCTGCTTTAAATGAGTTGCAAATATCATTAGAAGGGCCAAATGCCAATGTGGATGGCAACATAACAAAAATACCCGAATTATCTGATTATTTGCGTTTTCTAAAACCGCGCAAATTCACAATGAAAGGATACAAAAGATATTTCTTCACCTACCGTGACCTTCATCTACATTTGTATAAAAGTGCTGAAGAATCGCGACGTGCAGCTCCAGCTATAACCATTAATTTGCGGGGTTGTGAAGTTACACCTGACATTGTACTGTCGCAGGGAAAGTTTGCAATACGATTGGAAGTTCCGCCTGAAAGCAGTAATGGACCTAACAGTGAAGTTTGGATACGTTGCGAGAATGAGGAACAGTATGCAAAATGGATGGCTGCCTGTCGCCTAGCCTCAAAAGGACGTTCTCTAGCAGACAGTTCTTACGAAAGTGAAGTATCGAATATACAGACTTTGTTAAATTTGCAAAAACCTGCTCATGGTGTTGCTGTCAATGTTGATCCCCGATCTATTGAAACGGTTGACTATTTGCCACCAAGAATGCTGAGAAAATTGTCTAGTAAAGCTGCCCAGCGTATACTGGAAGCGCATGCCAATGTCCGTACACTTTCACTTATGGATGCAAAGTTAAAGTATATTCAAGCATGGCAGTCGTTGCCAAACTTTGGGGTCTCCTTGTTCGTTATTAAATTTGATGGACATAAAAAAGAAGAATTGTTAGGCGTTGCTTACAATCGCATTATGCGAATGGACTTGGGTTCTGGCGATCACATAAAAACTTGGCGCTACAACACAATGAAAGCATGGAATGTTAATTGGGGTATCAAATGCATGATGATTCAATTCCATGATGAAAACGTCGTTTTCTCCGTTCAGTCTGCCGACTGTAAAGTTGTTCACGAATTTATTGGTGGCTACATTTTTATGTCTATGCGTTCCAAAGAAAACAATCAAACCCTTAATGAAGAAATGTTCCATAAGCTTACCGGAGGTTGGGTTTAATTAATATAATACTTAAATACCAGTAACAAACCTGCAAGTGCCAAGCACAGAAAATGCATGCTCCCTAACTATATTAAAGTTTTTCGTTACATATATTTTCATATAATAATTTTTACCAAAAGTTATAGCATAGAACTTTAAAAATGTTGTAGGTATACTACTAAACTTACTAACAAGCTTACCAACCTAACATTCTTTCTAAAACAAATAGAGAAGAAATGAGTTTTGAGAATTGAAAAAGTATGTCAAACAAGAGACTAATATTTTATCATATAAAATATATCTGTGTGCATAACAAATCAAAATAACAATTTAACAATCCGACTTTGCCTTTTTAGTATTAAGTATTGTGAATTACTCTTCAAACTAACATGTCAAAGAAAATATAAAGCAAAAAGTGTATGTGTAGACGTTTTAATATATTGTTAAACAAATTTACTTTATTCTAATAAATTATTAAAAAATACCAAAAACAACTATGTATATTTGTTATTAATTTTGTCATTCTTAATTAAGGGATTAATTTTTTTTTAGATAATTTTAACTAATTTCAAAGATCATTTGAATCTCTGACATTAAGACAAAGGAGTAAGAGTGGGTAAAATATCGACTTTGTACTGTGAAATCATACAAACGGTAAATCTGATCAAAGCATTATTTTTATAAAACAAAACACGGATTTGGGTATCTCTAAAAACAGGTTTTAATTTTAGCATACAACAACAAATTGCTGTCTTAACAAGGTCTTTTTGTTTATTTTAATTAATTTTATAGTATTCATACATTTACATACATGTATGTTCTTTTGAGTAAAGAGTTTAGGAAGAAAAGGATATCTTTTCTGCTTAGTAGTGTGTATTAGAATATATATGGAATATGGAATAGTGCCATAGGTTAAATATTATTTTAATGAGTTTGTTTTGTAATATTTAGAGCTTTTTAATGTGTCATTTAGCAGAGGTTGACCACACTGCAGTATTATTAATTTTCGAAACACTTAGATCGGACGAAATATCGTGATTCTTGCAGATGTTGAGCGCTAAAATGCCAGCTTCGACATTTACCTGTGGTCATTCCCGTCTCTGTAACGTTTCCAGTTTCTTCTGTGGATTAAATCATAAACTTTATATGATCAGGAAAGGGTTCGTTTTCGGGAGTTATTCTACGCTTTGGAATACCATCATTCATTGCGGTTATGATTGTGTTTGTAAATACTTAGATCATATTGTCGATATGTGTATTTGTGAGTTCGCTTGTATTGACGTTTACTGTAGGAATATTTTTTTTAATAGAAGAAAATCATGTAATATTTTTATATGATGATCAGAGCTGAGAGCATTGATAACTTTTACTGCATTCTAAGGTAGATGGAATATATGTGTAGTCATGGGAAAAATTATTTGAAATTGGCCCATTTGAAGCATTGGGCTTGGGCACCCTTGATTTAGAACGTTCCGAGGATCAGACTTTTTATATATAGAAATACGACTCAACTGATGCGTATTACTGTATTGAGCCTTTTCACGACAATCAATAAATCAAGGAGTTTTTGTGACCCATTTCAAAAAGATCGTACTGAAATCAAGATATTCAGTCGCGTTAGTAGTCCACAAGACACCCTAATGTACATTACATTATTTCAGAAATTTTTCAAAAATGTTCACAAGTTTTCAGGGGTTCACATGTTTATATGTATGTTTACTGAGAGATTTTTAAATACAGAATTTCAAACAATTAAATATAAGATTTTTTATGAGATATAAAAACAAATATTTATGAACTAAACTGATATTTTGAAAAATTGTACCTTTCTCATTCTTTTAACTTTCCAGGAGACTTTAATTTTATGTAGATTGTATATTTTAAAATTTTAATAGACACATTCGACAACTTTTTAATTCCCTAAAAATAACTGTTCTTATCTATGATTACCAGACTGTTAAATTATTCTTCTTCCAACAAAAGTAAATCACTGAGAATTATTAACACAAGCAATCAGCTGTATAGTGTTGTCATTTCAATTTTGTTGTTGGAGAAAATTTTTATGTAAACAATAGTTTTTGATAGAATAGAACTATAATATTTATATTTAAATGAATACAAAACGTAAAATTTGGCGAAAGAATTTATACGAAAATGAGGATTATCCAGACAATTATACAGATCCAACATTTTTAAAAGATTTAAAGACCAATTTGCATGTACAGTTTTACACACTTAATGAAGTCATCCAAGGAGTTACAGTCCTCAATAATCAGATATCATGTATTACAGCATTTCTAATCATATTTTATGCAATGTACAGTGAAAAGGCATCACCCACGGATATACTATGGCCAAGTTTTCTTTTGACCATTGTCGGTTATATTTATTTTCGCCGAAAACATTTCAACCTAGCAATCGTTGTGGAGGATTCAAAAACATTGCTGGCGGTACTGCTGTTTGGTTATCTTTTTGCTCCTATATTACACACTCTTACAGATGCAGTGTCCACAGATACAATTTTTTCCATGACATTTATTGTGATGTTTTTGAATTTGATATTTTGCGATTATGGACTTTCAGTGGCAATGGTTTCTAAGACAATATCTTTGAATGCGGCTATATTTGGATCGATATGCCTAGCATCCCGTTTATCAACATCATATCATGCCTTCGTTTTATTGGTAGAGGCAGCAATATTTTTCGTCTTGTATCCTATAGTGACGAAGGAATATTGGCGTTATTATATGTTACTGCCTATTTTTGGGGGTTGCAGTTATTGCCTGTATTATATATCGGTCAATGTGTTATGGATTTATGTTTTCGTGACATTATTCATTAATATCCTGTGCCCATGCATTTTTGTTCTACAACAACGACATAAACATAATATCCATGGACCCTGGGATGAGGCAATCGTTGAAGAGACCACCGATGATAATATTGATATCAAATTATAGCACTTATTAAATCCTATATAATTTTTTATGTTATAAGTTAATAAAAATCTAAGAAATGCTCTATGTAAATATAATGTCCCTAATGAAAAAAATCAAAAATACATTCAAGGGTAGTACATAAACCGCCGAACAGAGTTGAATATACATACATGGAAAGTTCACATGTCCAAGGTCAGCAAAATTCTGTTTATTTCTCAAAATATTAATGTAGTAATGTAATGTAAAGTGGAAACACTTTTTCTTTGAACCTGAACAAGTTTATACATTGCTTTGAAAAGTTGAAATTAATTCTACTTTTAATCGACGAAATACTGTTAAAAGACAAATTATTCCATATTTACAAAATTATAATGGTGAATACCAATTTTTAAATTCCAATTTGTTTTATTATTTCATTTTGTTTTTTATTTTTTCTGCAAAAATGGAGTTCATATACAGAAATACATGGAGATGTATATTAAGAAAAATATAAGAGGAATAAAACAGGAATTCTTTAACATAGGAAAAAAAGTTATATATGAAATAGATATTAAAACAAAAAACAAAGATAAAGATACATATGTATATTATATTACAAATATATTATTGATACTTATATAAAAAATAATTTTAAACACACAGCATTGTATAAAATAAAATAGTGTGAAAATCACACTTGATCACTTTATATCAAATTAATAAACAAATGAAAAAAAATAATTTAAACTAGAAAATAACAGAAACTTTTTGTTATTGTTTTTATAGAATAATTATACTTATTTTAAATATAAAAACAATTTTGGTTTATAGTAACGTTATTATTTGTTTTTTTTTATTTTTGTTGGTTTTTGATTTTAACTATAATAACTAGAGTTAACATAACAATTTAGTTATTTTTGTTGTTGTTATTTAATTAATTTTAATAAAATTTATACTACACAAAATTTTAATATTTAATTTTACATAAACTTTATATTTTTGTTTTGGTAATAAAAAAATAAATAAAATTATAGTTTTATAATTTTATTGGTCAATTTGTGGAAATGAATTTCTACATGGAAATATGACAAGATATATGTATGTACTACGACGATTTATGTATCTAAATGTCAAAGATGATTGATGTCTCAACAGAATAACTACAATATATGTATATGTGTGTATATATATACAAATATTGTGGTTATTGTACAAACCAACAAAACTAAGGGAGGACTAAGGGATTCGATTACAGAGCCACTTCATCTCCTTGTCTCAGAGAGGCTTTGTTAAGCTCAATTTCTTCATGATTTTGTTGCTCGGCTTTAAGCTTTAAATCACGACGCCTTTGAGCTGTTACGGTGGTTGTTGGAATAGGTGGTGAGAATGACGATGACGATAGCTTTGGCGATGACACTGATTGCTGGTGGTTATTGGTTGAAGACGCTGGTTTTAATCTATTTTCGTAAATATCACGCGTCGTTGTCGGTGACAACAAGACTTTAGGAGGCAGCGTAAAGTAATCATCAATAATTATTTTATTTTCTTTGTCTGTGTCTGTGTCTTTATTCCTTTGTGATTTGTGTGTTTGTTTAACATTCTCACCACTTTGATCGTTGGATTTAGTTTTAAAAGCATCTTTATTGTTAACTTCTAGAGTAGATGATGACGACAATAATAATGCTGCTGATGATGATGATGGTGTCAATGTAGTTGTTGTGGTTGTTGTCGTTGGTAGTTGTTGCTGTTGTTGATTAATTTTATGGTTTGAATTATGATTGTGATGATTCTTATTTCTCATTCTTTCTTGTATTTGTTGATGATGTGTATTTTTTGCATTTATAGATGTTGTATGTAAGTTGTTGGTTTCCTGAGCCACTACTGGTATACTACCACGTGTTGCATGGAACGAATGTTGTCAGACTACTTCTCCGTTACTCTCTTTAACCGTTGATCCGCCACTGCCGACAGTACTACCAAGCGAACCACCACCTGCACCCGTTACAGGTTCTAATAATGAACCGGACTCAACATCATTGGCATTTCTAGTCGAATTGCGTTGACGACACATATAAGGTGAACTCGTAGGTGAGGGCAATTGATTCTGTTAACAAAATAAACATTAATTAAATAATGTACAAATAGAATTAAAATTCAAATTTACTACCTTGTTATTGTTTTGACAACACGTGGCTTTAACACACCCATTATCAGTTGAGGGTGGACAGTCTAATGCACAACAGTCTGAGCTGCTCATATTAAGACTGGATGTACCCTCTGATTCTATACACGCCCCATCCATATCAAATTCAGGTTGTATGGTTGTTGAATGTATGCCTTCATTGTGAAAGAATTCCTTAACTTTTTCAGCAATTTTCATGTATTCAGATAAATTGTGACATCTGCAAAAGTAACAAAATTTTTAAATATTTGTACGCATGTTAGATACATAAAAAATAATATTTATATGCATGGAACAGGTCAATCTATCTACAAATTTATATTACGTACAGTAAAGTTAAGTTTTACATAAGTTTTTTATAAAAATTTCACAAGAGTGTCTTTTTGTATTACTATGAAAAATAAATAAATAAATAAAAATTGAATAAACGAAGCAACATGTTGATTAGAATAGTTAAATATGTGTGTAATTGAAAGCGTAAAAACTTTTACGTAAATTGACACTCGTTTATAAAATCAAGAACATTGCTTACCCCTGACATGTTGCGTGTATTAAAACTATTGTAATATCAATTTCATTCTTAATTAGTTTGAAATCTATTGTTATTTACAAAAGAAAACGTATATTTGTGTCCACATGCATATTTTGTTTTTGACATAAAATATTACCTTATGTGAGCTGAAGCTATAATACGATCGCCAGCCAATTGCCAGACATGAAACTCATGAACTGCCAAAACACCATCAACTTTTTCCAACAAACGTTTTTGTATAGCATCAACCTTAAACAAACAAAAACATAAATATAAGAATTAATTCAAATGATGCCTAATTATTTGTATTTTCAAATTTCAAGAAGAAATTAATACAAAATTTCAAATTTGCTATTATTCTATACCCGACTTGTAAAATAGAACAAATAAAACCAAATGGAGAAAACTTACTTGTATATGTGTTGGCACAGTTTGTAATAAAATTAATGCGGATTCACGTAACAAAGGCCAAACTGAATGTAATATTAAACAAACTAAAACAATGGACAATGCAGGATCCATATAATAACGATATTTCCATTCGGTCAACCAAACAACCTAAAATGTATTAAAATAAATAGTTATATAAAATGAACAATATGTAGGATGATAATTAAAAAAAAAACTTACCAAAGCACTTATAACGACAATAATACTACCCAAAGCATCACTTAATACATGTAAAAATGCACCACGCATATTCATGGAACCGGGATCGTGACTGTGACCATGACTGGATTTTTTAATTGGTTTTTCCTTCTAAGCAAAATACATATCTTAATATAAATTTTAATTGATATACTAAAACCTTTTTTATTTTACCTCTTTTTCGAAAACGAAATCATCACCATTTTCACCTTCATCTACATTAGCTAATTCGGTAAGTCTGCTATGATTTCGTCTTAAGCCTCCACCATGTGAATGACCATGATGACCACCATGCTCTAAACGATCGAAATTATATATATATATAAATAGTTTTTTTTTAATATTACAATAACATAGGAATGGTTTATATTTTTCTCTGCCACTTACCATAAAGTAAACACAAGCCAATACCGTTTACAACTAAACCTAATACACCTACAGTAACCAACAATTCTGGTTCATGTATAGTCTCTTCTTCTATAAATCTGGGAAAACAAAATTATATTATAATAAATACAGGAGAATATCTACAACTCTTTCTGATTTTTCTTTAGAATTGACAAAAAATGTGATATTTATTAAAAATCATTGAATACCTTTTAACCGCCTCTATCGTAATACTAAAGCATAATGCAACCAAAAATACTGCGTTGACTAAAGCTCCCAATACTTCTGCACGTGCCCAACCAAATGTATTTTTTGACCATTTTTTTGGGGACATCTAAGAAAATAAATAATACAATTATCAAAAACTTAAATAAGATTAATTAAGTTGTCATACCTTAACTGATAAAAACGATATCACCAAAGCGGCTATATCGCCTAACATGTGAAAACTGTCAGCTACTAAAGCCATTGAATTTGTAACATATCCGACCACGATTTCGACAAAAAAGAAGAAACCTGTCAACATCATCATAGACAACAGCCGGCATTTTTTACCTGTGTATTTTGACATTTTTGAAAATCTGCAACAAAAATAGTGATAATAGGTATTAAAAAAAAATGTATTTATTTAATTTTACAAAATGCATGCTTATACTTTGAATTGTATTTTCATCAAAACAATCTAGTTAATTTAAGTTTTTTTTTACTTTTTTCTCAAATTAGAAATACTAATGCAGTGTTATATATTTGATTTGTAATTTATACGTTAAATGTTATTTTAATTAGAGCGTGACGTAATTAATTTTGTCTTTTTTATTTATAAAACATTTCAATATTATAAGAAAATAAAAAGAAATCACCATTTAAGAGTTTTTAATAGAACAATGAATCACATCATTTGCCGGAAATTTTCTTAAGTTTAACTTTGTAAAATATAAAGTAAAAAATAAGCAAACCATTAAAAAATTAATAATAATTCTCCGTGTAAAATCAAATTGCAATATACATACAGTGATGTTCCGAAAAATAGAGACACCTCCTCTTTCGAAGTTTCTTTTTACTTAAAATCCAATGAAGAATTGAGTTGGAAAAACCTAACTGAAATTTTGTATTGATTTGTTATGATTATATCATTATTTTTGCAATAATTTACGCGTTGCTATTCCTAATTTTAATGAAATTTTGAAAAATTGATACAAATTTTAAGTTTAAGGCTTATTATTACAATCCTAATATAATCTCATTAAAAAACTATAATTTTTAGTTCAAAAAGAAACAGAAGCAAATTTCGCAGGAGAGGCCACAGAGAAATTATAAAAATATGCCATGTTCAAGGTAAGGGCTATAGAAAAATTGTAAAAATAATTCTTTTTGGAGCAAGAAATATGGAGTCATGTAAAAAAATTCGCTTTTGAGGACACAATAGTAGGAATCTCTGCTAATTCCCATTCAGCATAGCATCATTAATTACAATTATGGGATACAGACAGTCTCAATCCGAAATAGAGACCATGTTTCAAACAAGAAAAAACAACCCCATACCATTACGTATCCGCCACCATGTTCAATGATCTTCATAGTACTTTGGCAACAAAACCCAGTATTGGAACATCTACGTATAGCTATACGGATCATATCAGAATAAAATAAATAGACTTTTTTACATCTGACCATAAAATATTTCGATTTCTGCTCAAGGGGAGATTTCAAATATTTTTGAAAAATTTTATTTTTTTCTTAATACTTTTCTATTAATTTATATTCATAACCGATCAATAAAACATTTAAGTTTGTTTTTCCAACTCTATTCTTTGTAGGAGAGATTTTAAGTGGAGAGAAACTTTGAACGTGATGGTGTCTCTATTTCATCGAACATCACTGTATATACATACATATAAGCAAATATCAAAGTTTTTTCATTCCTTTGAAATTGAACTAAATTATACATAACTTTGGTAAGAATAAAATGTCAAATACATTTTTACAGAACTATATACACAAGACTTCCAGTATAAAAATTGTAAAATTTTAAAACTCTAGGCGTTTATTTCTAAACATAATCGGCTTTGGAAGTCTACAATCTTCTTTCTTCTACCAGATATATTTACCTAAAAATTTGGCCATTTCCATGTTATTGTAAATGCTTCTCATTTTATTTTCTGAGACTATTGCAATTATTCTATTTCACTCATTTGTTTAATAAATGTTGTTATTATTTTAAAATTCTATTTTATTTTTGTAAACAAAAATGTAAATAAACAAAAACCGATTATTGCAAATGGATGCATTAAAAATTAAATCTAATAAGTATTATTTTTTGAAACTAGAACGTACTATATTAAATATAAATAAAATGTATTTCTACATTGCGTATGACACATTTTATTTATATAAATATATTAGTAAGTTGTCCAATCGTTATTGTTTTAACTTTTTGTATAAATTTTCTTTGTTTTATATTATTGTTCACCGAAATATTTGAATAAGATCATTTATTAAAGTAAATAACAAAGAACAAATAATTGTTTTATTTGTTAATAAACTTATAAACTATATTTAACCAAACGATTTTAAATAATTAATTAAAGTTAAGAACTTACAGAAAAAGTTTCATTAATAAGTAAAATATTTATGACGTTTTATTTCGAAAACAAAAAAAAAAAAAAAAAACAAAACAAAATAAATTGTATTAAACACTGCAGTTTAAAAATGCACACTAAATGATTTAACGAATAATATAATTGAAATGAAGCAATATTTATATCTGCACATCTACATTACACTACGACGAGAAGGAAATAAAAATACAATTTAAAAGGAATGAAATAAATACATAGAAACAAAGACATTTAATTATTTCTTTTACATATAATATTAAACAAAAAACTTTTGCTCGTAGTGCTGACAACCACATTTTTGTATTTTTTTTAAATTTTATGTGGTCTCACCTAAAAAACACATTAATTTACAATATGAAATACAGTAGCAAACAAAATTAAAATACAATTAGAAATTACAACTAAAATAAATCAGGAAGGTAAAAATATATCTATTATACTGAATCGGATTATAATCTCTAATGAGAATCGAACCCACTACCCGAAAGCTGATAGAACTAGTACCCATAAAAATCAAAACGTTAAAGGAAAAATGGCTGTCAAATTCTTTAGTTAAAAGATCTGTTTTATACCTTTATAACCGCTTTAATTTGATAACAGTTTAAGTCACAAAGTTACATTGAGTCACAAAACAAGTTATTGTTAATCGAAAAAAAAATATTTTATATTACAATAATTTCTTAAAAATAATTATTTTTAGAAAAAACAAGCAGTAGTAGGGCGTGGCCCACCCTACACCAGTTATGAATATTAAATGTGATTTATTTTTCACAATAAAGCATTTATCTTCAATATTACATTGTTCCGATACATTTAAACAAATTATGGATGAAAAACGCATTTTCTGATATAGGCTTTATATGGGAGCTAGGGGCAAATATGGCCCTATAACATTTTGTGAACATATTTATATTTACATAATATTTTATTGTGCTGAACTTCATCGCGATATTTGTTTTTATAAAAGTAATTTTGGACATTCAAGTAATTTTCTGAAGGGGACTTTAAATGGGAGCTAGGGTCAAATGGAGCCCGATCTTTATGAAATTTGCCAGTGTCATCAAGACTTCTATAAAACTTAGTTGTGACGCATTTTATTGATATTCCCTTATATTTAACATAATTATGAGCTCAGAAGTCCTTTTCGGGGGTTCTGTTCTATGGGGGCTAGATGAAATAATGGACCAATTTTAGCTATTTTCAATAGGCTTCGTCCATAGCCAAATAAAACGTCTGTGTTAAATTTCATACATACAATTATCTTGAAAATTACGACCTGTACCTTGCACAAAAGGTTTACATGGTCAGCCAGCCAGACGGACGGACATAGCTTAATCGACTCAGAAAACGATTCTAAGTCGATTGGTATACTTTAAGGTATAGGACGATTATTTTTTATGTTACAAACATCAGCACAAACCCAATATACCCTCCCCGCTAAAGTGGTGTAGAGTATAGTTATATATAATTTGATTAATAATAAGCGCCATAATTCTTGTTAAATTTCATTCTCTACAATTGTTTATTATATTTGCCCATAACTGTAAATTTGATATTGGTTTTGACGGTTGTTTCAATGGAGGTTTCTATGTTTATCTATGTTTATAAAGAAAACATATGTACGTATTATATTTAGTTACTAAGATACTGTTTGTAAATGATATTAATTACAATATTATATTAAAACTGCATTTCGAACGGACTGTTGTTTAAGGATCTCCTTAAAGCAAAAACAGGTTTAAATTATTCAATAATTTAAAATAGTTTTATCAATATTGACATTTAATTTATTTATATTTCGCATAAATAGCGACTGCGTTCTTCGAAAATTATTTAAGCCAAGTTTACCATATATATGTATGCAATCAAATTCTCTTCGGGTTTTAAGATATCGTGTTCTAAATTTTGAAAAAAGTCAGTTTTTGTTATAACAGCACAAACACATTTTATTTGTTATGTCTTTTGAAATGTTTTTTTATTCAATGGTGAAACATTATATTTCTAAATTATTAGTTTTTTATAGAAATGTATATTTTGCTGGCTTATATTATTTTAGCCACTTTTAAATAAGTTAAGAAATAAAAATAAAATAAATGTAAACTAAATAAAAATCTCATTCTCTTGTATTTTGTAAAAATTATTGATTGTGAGTTAAAAATAAAATTAATTAATTTAAATAATAAAATAAATTTTCAATAATTTCAGTTAACAAAGTCATCTGGCAGCATTTTTATTACTCATTCTACGATATCAAGAACCCCACCACTTCTTTACTAAATAATTGTTTTGTTATTATGTGTGCTTTTTGTTGTTGATTTTTTGTTTGATTTTTTTCTCTTTTTTTGCGCTTGTCACTAAATTATAATATACAATCAGAGTCAGTATATCACGTTTTGCTATTATTTATGCCGACAGCACTACACTATTCGTTTATTTTTTCTTTTTTTTTTTATTTTTGGACCCATTTATTGGCGGCAATTTGTAAGCTTTTCTCGATTGAATTTTTTTTATTCTTTTTGTTAATTGTATTTATTATTTATGTATGTACTTATATATATTTAAAATGCAAACAAAAAAGGTACTCGTAAAATGATAATTATTGCGAAAAAAAACGTTTTTACTTATTCGTTCGAACATTGCACTTATTAAAGGTTCATACATGAGGATATTAAGCTATCGTTGTTGATTTTAGGAAATACAATTTTTAATTCTTTTATTGAAAAGTAAATATTGTTTATGAAAAGTGTACTTTTGTAAACTTTTTTGCATAAGTATTTCGCATGAATTTTAAATAAATGTAGAAGATTTGCAACATTTTGAGAAAAGAGGGCAATAAGCCTGATAGTAGAAATCATATATATATAAATATGCTGCTTCTAAACATTAATTGTATTATATTAATAAATACATATGTAAATAATTACAAAGTTAATATTGCAAAATTTTTATGAATGAAAAAAGTTAGTTGTTTTTAGAAAACTACAATTTAATGTTCTCGTTATCAGAACACTAATAAAGACATAGTAATAGAGTCGAGTTTTAGTTGTACCCTAAAATATGTATGTATGTATATACATATGTGTTAACTTTGTATAATTCATTTACTATGGATCAAAATATCCAAAACATGTGATTTATTTTTGCGTTTAGTTTTGATTGTTAAATTTTGGCACGTAATTTTAACTTTTTATGTCCGCCTCATATTAAATCCTACAAAATAATCAAAGTTCAGAAAAGCCCAACTGTATATATGATTTTCTTTGCTGTTTTTCAATAATGTTACGTGGTTTCTCTTATATTTTTTAAACGCCAGCCGAAATATTTTAACCTGCCAAAAACACTTCCATAAATTAATGACAACAGCTTTTAAATTTATCAAAATAAACATATTTCTTTATCAGATATAATATTATATTGACAAATTAAAACCTAAAGTAATCAGAGTCTTATCTGTACTTTTGATGAAAAAAACTAGTTAGATACTAAAGAAATTTTGAATATTAATACATTAATATTTATTTTAAAGATCAAAAACTAATATTAATAATTATTAACAACCCAGGAAAAATTGTATTAGTTCTGCAACTAGTTCTAGAACACATGATTTCAGCCTGAACTCGTTCTAGTTTACCGTTGAGACCAATGATTTTTGTTCGAAATTATCATCTCCGACACTCGTTCTTTGGAACGCTTCTAGAACTAGTTCTTATATCAATGATTTTTGTTTGAATTTGTCAACGTCGGAACTAGTTCCAGGAAATCTTTAGAGAACGTATAAACAAATATTTCCTTTTTAGCGTTTTTGTTTGAAATTATTAAGATAAGAAAACTGTTGAGGAATTTTTACTATTATATCAATATTAATTACAAAACTTTCGTACATATATACATTTCTTATGTAAAATTTAATATAATTCTTCCGCACCTCTAATCCTTTTAAATATCTTTTGTATGGATATACGTTACAAGCAGCAAACTTTCTCTACTCTCGGTACCATTCAATTAGGGAGCTCTTTAATATCTTGTAGTTCAGTGGAATGCAAAAATATACATTTGAACGCGTTTTCTATTTCGATAAAAATAATTTTATACATTTTTAATTTTTTGACATTTTTTTCAATTGATTCCAAGAAGTTGTTTCGTAATTAGTATGCGTTCCATTGAACTAGTGCAGTCGTAATGTATAACTAGTTTCAAAGAATTAGTTTCTTGAAAACTATTTAGAAGTATTTAAGAACCACAACAATATTCTAAAGAACAAGTTCCAGAAGTAATGTCGACAGTACTAGTTCCAAGGCTGCTGTTTAAGAATCTAAAGTGGTTCTGTTTTCACTCGTTCTAGAACTAGTAGTTTTTAGAACAAGTTCTAAAATTTTTCCTGGGAAATATTTTTTATGTATTTCATTATATTAATCTCTAATTAATTGCTTCTTAAACGAGTACAAAAATTTTACAATCTTTTGATTATTTTTAATTTAATTTAGCTTTTAATTATGTTATCTAAATTGTTTTTGATAAAAGTATAAAAAATAATAATCTTAATATGAAACTAACACATTTTTTAAGGAGAGATTGTAAAGGTTATGTGCACATACCTTTAAAATCTCTACATGAATATTAGAAGTGATCATTAAATAAATCGATATTTAAATTCCTTTTAACATAATATCACATTGAAACCTGATAAACTGGCGCAAAATGTTTCAAATTATTTTAAAGAATGATTAAATTTATAACCGCTTATCCCTCACAGGCTTGGTTACAGAGTATTGTTAAATAAAATAAAATTTAATTAAAATATTTAAACATTCTCCATACTTGGGCGAAAGTAAAATTTACTTTGTTGCTTTTTATTTACTAACATTATATATTGATATTTTTAATGGGAACACAAAAGTGCGTGTCAAATACATGAACTGTGTAAAATCAAATTCAATATAAATAAAAATAAATAAATATATACAAACATATGTATTCTAATTTGTTTTGTTTCATTTTTCTGTCAATTTCCATTATAAAGTTTATAATTTTTTTTCTTGGCATACTTTTTGTTAGCTCAAGCAATTTTGTTGCTTTTGTTTTCTATTAAGAATGAACATATAAATCTGTATAAAATCATATTTGTATAACCCAGTTAAATTAAGAACAAATGTATGTATGTGATGCGTATTCGTGTGAATTATAACCTTGAATGGAGAATTATTACCAAGAATATAAATATTAACCGTCCAAACAGCCAAACAGCCCCATAGTTACCATATATACACACATTGTTTGGGAAGGAGAGACTGATAAGTAAAGTAAGTTTTAGGTTATTATTTGTTTGCCTGGGCTGTGAAACGCATTTTATTGTAGATTTTTTAGTTATTCTTGTTAGTTAGTAATTAAAATAAACTACATACAAACATATAATAATAATATTTAAAAATCTTCATACATACATTTTTTTAAGCTGATAAGTTAAATAATAGTAGATATTACCACACATGTATAGTGGCTTTCATTAATAAACGTCTTGTTTGATTTTTTTTTTCATAAAATCTAAATGTTATCTCATTAATAACGCGGTATTACTTTAACTAAATTTAATTTGACCCATTTTCCTCACAACAGCAATAAACAAATTTTATTGTGAAAAATTATTTATCCCAAAGCATAAAAAATATATTCTTTGAGAAGTTGTTGGAGTTTCTTTAAGAAATTTTAATTCCTTATGATGAACAATTTCAATTCAGAAATACCCTTTTAAAGGTCCTGACTTTACTTGACAATCAGTGCTGAAAAATTCATTAGAACAGCATTGCTTATATAGAACAAAGCTGCATTTCAATTTCGGATAGCTTTCTCACAAAGTATAATAGTAAAATTGTTTATGTTTAGGCAGAGTTTAGATATAGTGCGATTATACATTGGCATTTCAAATAAAAAGTAATACCGATTATTATTGGCAATCACTGTACTCACATGTATGTACATTAGGGTAATAACTTTTATACAATTTTTGGAAATCGGCCCTAGAGAAAAAGTATTTAACTTTTTCCCGAGAGTTAGAAATGGTTCCGCGGTAAATGCCTTAAAGTTTTCTATAGGGTTCTATAAATCGATTTTCGAATAATCGAACAATCGACTTTTTGTCGAAAAAAGTCGAAGCGACTATTTTCTTACAAAAATGTCGATAACTCGACTATCGTCTATAAATGTCGAAAAAAGTCGAAAACTCGAAAATAGTAGAAAAAATTAAAAAAATAGTCAAATTTAAAAAAAAGTGGAAAAATAGTCAACAACTGTAAAATAGTTGGAAAAATTCGAAAAAAGTAAAAAAAATAGTCAAAAATAGTCAAAAAGTAGAAAAAAGTTGGAAAAGGTCGAAAAGTTGGAAAAAGTCGACTATTTATAAAATACTAAAAGTCGACTTTTAACTAAATGAAAAAAGTCGAAAAGTCGCAAAATCGAGTTTGCATAAAAAGCAAAATGTCGAAAAGTCGACTTTTAATTAAATGCAAAATAAAAGTCGAAAATAGTCAAAAAGTAGAAAAAAGTCGGAAAAGGTCGAATAGTCGAAAAAAGTCGACTATTTATAAAATACTAAAAGTCGACTTTTAACTAAATGCAAAAAGTCGACTTTTCGTTTCAACTATAGGACCCTACTTTTTTATATTTAGTCTAACAAAAATTTAAAATTTTTAATACAAAACTAGATATTTTCGATATATGTACATAAATAGGTGTCATTGTTGACCACAACATCTATGTAGAGATAAGTTAAGGATTGGTGCAGCGGTTACCCTGCTTTCGAAAAATGTATATAATAAAATTAAAATTTCATGAAAATTAGTTTGAGAATGGTTTTAAAAAATCAATTGTCGCGGAAAGTTTATGCATCAAAATGATCTGATACTGGTTTTCCTTAACAAAACATTACTGGCTACTACGTAGTGATAGGGACTAATTTTTGTTATAACCCTAACGTTCATGTCTATACGTTTTATTTATCATGTTCAAATATGATAAGTAGAATTATTTTTATCATACAATAACTAAAATTGCTAAATATTTTGTTACAAATTATCGTGGTTTCACTTTTTAATAACTTTACGTAAAGATTTTTTATCTTTTTGTTTTATAAATATGTATGTACTTGTAAATGCTAAGTACTAAAGTCTACGAATTTGTTAATTATATTGTAGATACAATAAATAAAACCTTCTTTTAGAAATGAAAAAGCCACGTGTCACCAAATGTTCATTTTTTTGCTATGCTAGTAGTTTTTCTTTTTTTTATGTGAAAACTTAAGTTTGAAATTAATGTAACAATCATCTCCGATAGGTAAGTTGTAACAAACTAAAGATACAAATACAATTTCAAGGAACTAACTAAGCATTTATTTACAAATTAGGATTCCGTTGATATATACAAAAAATACTTGATATTCTTCCATAAAAAGTTGAGGTCACATTATTCTTCCTAAAATTACCCTTAAATGTATCTTTCCTAGCATTCCACCATGCAAATATGAACAAACATTCGTATACATATTAAGTTTAAGGTTATTCATAGTGCTTCAATCATTATAAAAGTTAAAAATATAATTATTATTTAAAACATAAAAAAATCAAACAATATTAAAAATAGACAAGTAGTGATTTCCAATCAAATACAACAAAATGACATGAAGGTTAAACACGTGCACAGAATAGCACGAGGTTTGATTTTATAATTTTAATATTATTTTTTTTTCTCTCTCTCTTTTTTTGTAATATTTATAATAGGAATAGAAATTATATTATTTTACAATCTAAATCAATTTACATACATACATATGTATGCATGTAGTTAAGTATCAATACAAAATATTTACATATTGTCTGAACATTGTCTTGACAAATTGATGTCTATGAATTACAACACATTAATGTGTGTTTTAAAGCTTAGAATAATAAATTGTATTTAGTTTTAATATTATTTAAAATTTTATTCTGTTGCTAACTAAAATTTAATAATTTCAATTGTAATGCTTTAAAAATTTCGAATATTTTCGGGAAACTTAATTAACAAGTGAGATTATTGAACACAAATTTTGAGAAACATTGTTTAATAAAGTTTTTCGGTAGTTATTTGGAGCTAGTTAAAAATAATCTCAAAAATATCAAATAAATAAAAACATAAACTTTCTTTCTATAGAAAAGAACTTCTCATGAAAAGAAATTATTGTTCAATTCACAATCGTTGTTGCATTGTTGTACCTTAGTATTAAATTTTATTTGAAACTTTTTATGACTTACAACGCTACAATGATACGACATTGATTGTGAATTGAACACATTTTACATGTTTAATTTTATAAAAGGTTTATAAAACAAAATGTCCATACAAAAATCTAATTTTTAATAAAATTATTGTTTGCAAATAAGGCGCTTAGTCACTACTTTTTGATATTTGTTGATTTTTCCTCCAAAAAAAAAGAAATTTTTTTAACTAGATTTTTCAAAAAAATTTTCTAAAATTTCTATTCCGAAATCATCACTTTGTTATTAAAAAAAAGATTTTTCAGAAAACATCAAATTTTTTACAGATATTAACTTTTAGTAAATTAAAAAAAATATGCAAAAATTAAAATATACAATTCCCATGTAAAAATAACTAACATTGTATTAATTTTATTTATTTAAGTTGAAGCGAACTCTATTAGTTTATATTCGTGTTTATAGAAAAATATCAAAACTTTTCTATCAAAATTATTTGTTACTTTTAGAATGTTTAAAAATATTCTGTATATTTGTTGTTGTTGTTGTTGTTGTAACAGCTTAAACTATACAATTTTAATCCGGGGGTTCTGTGGTTAGGTCCAAGCCAAGAAATTGGGCTACTTCAATGGGGTTAGTCCATAAATCCATTGGGCTAAGTGAAGTAGGGTGGGCTGGACAGTTGAATATGTGGTGGGTATCATGGGGACCCTGTCCACAAGATGGGCATATATTGGGGACGGCACGGTCTATGCGGGACCAGTAGGCGTTGAGCCTGTTGCTCCATCCCGATCTCAGTTGTGCCAGAGCAACTCTTGTTTTCCGCGGCAGGTTCTTCTCTATTTCTGCTATGGGCGGTGGGCGACCTCCAAGAACGACATTCATGCGGTAACCTGAAACCGCGGTATTGATGGCGTCTCTATGAATGTCGTTCAAAGCTGCTGTATACGAAGTCCGATCTAAGGGATTCTGAACATAACTACGTATGCTCTCTTCGTATACACGAAGGTCCTTCCTGACATGCCTCGGGGGAGCATCCAACTGTGTGATGTTAAAGTTGGGATGACTCCTCCGGTGACATCCCAGGAGGAACTGTTTAGTCAGCATGACATTATGTTCCTTGACTGGGAGAACCTTCGTTTCCTCATGTAGATGATGTTCTGAGGTTATTTGCATGCAGCCCGTTACAGTCCTTAGGGCGGCATTTTGGCAGCTTTGAATATTTCTCCACTGGGTATCACTCAGCGATGGAGACCACACTGGAGCAGCATAATTGACCACTGACCGGCCAATTGTTTTATAAGTAGCCAACAAGGTTTCTTTGTCCATTCCCCAGGTGCTGCCGGCTAGCGCTTTGAGGACCTTGTTTCTACTTCGCAATTTGTGCGTAATTGCAGTGGCATGAGCTGAGGAAGTAAACAGGCTGTCAAAGGTGACCCCCAAAATCTTTGGATGGTTCACAGTCGGAATTTGGTTTCCATCGACTACGACGCCTAAGTTCAAGTTTACCTCCTTCGTCCAGGTGGTGAAAAGTGTAGCTGAAGATTTCGCTGGTGATAATTTCAGGTTACGTCCAGTGAAGAACTGTATATTTGTTAGTCTGCTTTGCTTTGTTTGATTAAATAAATTATCACATTATTAATAATTAGTATCAGATATTTACTATACATATTATATCCCAATTAATCAAAAATATCTTATAATATCAATAAAGTCGTTATATATTATGAAGATGAAGTTATAATGTTGAAATGCAAAGCAGACTAACATGAAACAATATCGGTTTGTAGTTTAAATTTAATCTACTCCTTGTTTAAAACCTAATTTTATTAATTACATCTATTACAACATTATAAATGTTGCTATAAATCAATATAATCATTTCAAGCAATATTAAAGCGAAAATAAAAAACTTTAAAACATTTATTTTTATTTGCATATTTAAAAGGTGTGTTATAATAATTTTTTTAACTTCTATTTTATAAAGACAATATTGTAATGTACGAAAATTAATATTAAGTAACAATGTTCGAATGTGATGATATGTTAATAATATTAATAATGAAAATAAAAACAAAAGTTGATGACATTACTGCAGAGGTGTACAGCGTACAGTGTACAGCGTTAAATTATTCAAATCACGCAGTTTGGGCTTAAATATTTTTTTGAAAATATAAAAAAATGAGCTTTTTGTGAGTACATAGTTATTGATTCTCTCTTAATAAATTGTAAAATATTTCAGTTTTTAATTCGTTAAAAAAAATTATAACAATTACACTACTTAACAAATAAATGATTTTTGTTTGCTGAATGAAACATAAAATTATTACATACAAAACATACATACATACATACATACATACATACATACATACATACATGCATACATTCATACATACATATATACATTAAAGCTAATCAAAGCAATGCAAAGTCCCAAAACATATGTGCAGTGTCGGACAAAACTAAATCCCGAACTTTTACTTGTTAGAAGAAAGCTCTGTAAAATTCAAAAATTGGTTATTTGAAACATAATTTTATTTAAAATTAAAATACATTATTTTTAATCAAATAATATAAATTGCAGCGCGAAAATTTCCTCAATTTGCATTTTCCTCAATTTGCTCTTAAAATGTCTTAAAGGGAATGCATTTACTTATTTAAATGTAATTTTTGTTAAGTTTCTAAAAATTAGCTAAATTGTAATAAATATATTCAAAGTTATGTGCTTTTGATTTAGGCTAATTTATATTATTTGATCGAAAACAATTAATTTTCATTTTAAAGAAGATTTTGCTTCATTGTTTTTTATAATTTCTGGACTATATTTTACATAAACTAATCATTTTAATTACAAAATGAACATATTTTTTTAATTTTACTCGAGTTTGTCTTAATAGCAATAATAATATTGAAAATTATTATTACTGGCGAATAAAGCGCTCTAACTATAGTATGCAAACAATTTATTATGGATATTTCAAGAAATCTACAACACTTGATTCTCAGTAAAGCAGATAACTCATCATTCTATTAAGAATGATTCATTTGTAAAGTACAGAAAGATATTGTTTTTCTTTTTGATTTTATTTAGTTATTTTATGTTGTTTCAATAAATAGCACAGGTAAAAAAATACTTGTTTTAACACCAGCGATACCACAAATGTAGATGACGATGCTAGTATTATTTTGAGATACTATGACGATAACTTGCTTGTTTTTTTAGAATACCTACTTATGTTTTTTTGTATACAAACATGAACATGTGTTCAAACCCCCGTTATTTAAATTGTTTCAACCGGCATTTTTGTTGATGAGATTATATTTTGAGATTGCAATAATTACAACAAAAAATAACAAATATGTTAAAAATATATTAAAACTTCTGCTGAAATGTAAATAATGACAAGAATGACCTAATAAAAAATATTAACATGTTGAGATTAATCCTTTAACATCATTTTATCAAAAACTAATGATTATTTCATTTTATCTATAATATTCGAATTTTGTAAACATTAAGTGTGCATCTGGGTGGCTTTATAGTTCTTAAGTACGTGTCATTTTCTTTAATATGCCAAATGTGTGATAAAGGTGTCCTGATGTTATTAGGACACCTTTCATGTTCTGATAAACATGAAAGGTGCCAAAATTTTCTTAATTTTTAGCTTATAGGAAGTCGTTTTGAGGACCAGAATAAATCTAACAAAAATTTTAGTTATTTTTCTAAAGATAAGCGAATTTATGAGAACCATTTAGAAAAAGTTGCAGACAATATTTTTGAACATATTGAGATACAAAAATACTTTAAATCGGTGATCCTTTTATTAATTGTACATATTTTAGAATTTTTTATGTTTTAGAAGTTTTGTAGAAATTGTATTTAAACAATTGAAATTTAAGAAATACCCATAAAAACTAATAATAATTGGTTTAGATGATAATCTTATTTTAATTCTACTTGAGATAATTATTCCAAGTAGAATAATGCGTTCGATAAAATATACCTATTAGTTTTAAGTTAAGAACCTGTAGCTATCAATGTATTTTCTGATTAGAATTAGATTTATTAAAATACTATTATAAAACAACTAGATTTTTTAACTTACCTTATATAAAACTCCTTAAATGCGATTTTTTATTAACATAAACGTCTCGAGGTATATAAACAGCCTGTTCTTAAAGGGAACAGTTGTTAAATTGTACAGCAACAGCAGCAACAATAAATAAACTAATAATGTTAAATGCAAAACTGTATATGAAGAGAAAAGCAAGAACATTTTTAACTTTAATTACACTTGCATTAACGACATCAGAAATTTTCATGATGATTATGTTGAAGTTGGTCACAAATAATTCAATTCCATTCTTCCACTTCTTTAAACAATTAATAAAGAGAGTGGAAACATGAAAGTGATAAGGAAAATATAAAAAAGTTTTAAAGAACAGAAAATAAAAGGGGGTAGTGAGAAAAGTGATTAAAAATTGATTTAATGTAATTATAAATAGACAAGAACATTGGACACAAGGATAACTATTTTCATACGTTTGCATGTAAATATGATATGTTTGGCCTTGAAAACGTTAAAAGTTTATTATTTATTTATGTAAAAGGTTAAAATAGATTTGGATGCTGGATTAATTTTTTACCATTCTTTCATTATTGTTTATTTATTTAATGAATTACATAAGGAAATTTACTTGACAGATTCGAATTAGAAATAAGAAAACATACTGTTTACTTTAGCAGCCGTTTTTTATTTTAAATAAAACAAATTACAAAAAATCGGTTGGTTAAGGACGACATCAACAATAAAGAACTATTGGAATGTTATAACGGATATATATGAAGACGAGTACATGCATATATTAAGAAATTCATAGATGATTGAATAAATATTAAAAAAAAAACACGACAAATCAGCTGAATGAAAGAGTGTATATAAATTTGTCATGTACTTAAAGTTATGTATTTTTTACGTATTTTTTAGTCACTAAAAGAGAGGAGGTTGGTGGTGGAACTTTTTGGAGAGTGTTTATGTATGCTCCCATTTTTATTTCCATGCAGTTCACAGAAGATGTCCCAATCTAGATATTTATCATATTTTTAAGAGTAGATCTGGTTACAAATTTTGTACTCTACATAACAATGCCAAACTAATGTTTACTTTGAATTCTAATTAAACTGCAGACTAATAATTTGGTACTTGTTTTATTGCGAGGTGGGGATTGAAAAAAAAAAATACCTAATGCAGGACGCACTTGGCACTTCATAGGTATTATTGAAGGAAGTGTAGTCGGGGGTTAAGAATATTCTTCAATTCGATAAATGTATTGTTATTTGCAATCAGGTCCGGTCAGCAGAAACATTTAATAATACAGATAGATTTGCATTTATTTTGTTAATGAAATAATGGTTACGCGTGCAAAGTTTCATTAAAAAAATTCCCCACAAATTAAGAAACAATTGTATTACAGCAAAAAAATGTACATTTACATTTGCATTATTTAAAATTTTATGTAAAAAAATATACACATTTGTATATATTCTGTGTAGAATAAATCGTACAAAGAAAGGTGTTTAACCTCCATTATTTCTTTTATTTTTCGTTTCGTATTTTCTCTTATTTACAACTTTTATAAAAGTATTGATTCTTGAAAAACTTGCATTTTTTAATGTTTTTTAAACTTTACACAGATTTTTTAATCAATCACTTTTTTCTATTAATTTATTCAACAATTTTATCGGAAAAAATCCATTTAATAATTGGATATTCAAAAGCACTATTAGCACCACAGTTACAAAAATGCTCTTTTTATATTTTGCGACTCTCTTAAAACACAATGTATAATTATTTACCGTTTAGTTAGATTTTATTTTAATAAATTTTTACGGGTGACGTTAATTTTGATTATTTTAAAATATTTTTATTTTATTTTTACAAAATATAATATCACTTTAATTATTTATACTTCTGATACGTGTGTGTTTAGCTCAAAGAGCCGTCGTTTTTCGAATGCACTAAAATTTTATCTGCTGCCTAGATTAAACCTACGACGGTGAAATTTCTTGCGGCGACTTTTTCAAGTCAGCGGCGGCTAATATCAGATCTTAGCCGACCAAAATATACTTGAGCAAAAAAATGTTTATTAGTAAAATTTTAAGAACTAATTTAACTACAAAGGGAATAAGCAAAAATATCAAAGATTGTAAATGCAAGCTTAATTCGAAAATTGTTTGCCGAAAGCGTATTTTAAAATTCTTGGGCGGATAGAAAAAGATGTTTTAGTCGCACTGACACGTCCAAGGAGAATTCATATAAGGTGGTGGCACAAGGCGAATTCATACAAGGTGGTGTTATTAAATCAGCTGATAATATTATTCTTAATTCGACTGGTTTACGTAGCTGTCAAAGTTTGTTATTGTTTACATTTTTATATTTGAACATTTCCGTTAAACGGTGAAAATTTCGTTTATATTTTGAATTATTCAAGTAAAATATATAAAAATTTACATTGTATAGATAAATAATATGATTTACTGAAATATATGTCTTCCGGAACACTTTATATAATGAAACACATATGAAGAATTAAGCCGGAGAGCGGCAGCTTGTTTTTACGTTATGACTTAATTTTAAAATCTATTTAATGTTAACAAATTAAACAAAATTGTTTTATATATTCACTGTGTAGATAAAGAGATAAACTAAAAAAATCTGTTTCGGAACACTTTCTATAACAAAACCCATATGAGGTATTTATCCGGCCGTCTGCTGCTGCTTTATAGAAAAATGTTGAAAATTACTCCGCCGGTGTAGAATTATCCAATTGTAACAAAGATACATTCATTTTTAATATAATTTATTCATGAATATGTTCCTCAAAAAAACTTTTTTTTTGAAAATTTTGCAAATTAATCTGCCGAAATAGAATTTTTTGTTTGAAACAAACATTCAATTCAGAATATATTTTTATCACAAATTTTTACATCTTTAAATATATTATTTAATAAAATACAAATATTTTACAAAAAAAAAAAAAAATCATAAAATTAATTCGCGTTCTTATGTTTTTTGACATCTACGTAAACCAAAAGCAAAAAAAATACATGTAAAATGTTGTTGTTGCAGAACTGCCACCACCTTGAATGAATTCGCCTTGTTAGTGCATACAAAGCTTAGAAAGAATTAATTCATTTATATTTTAAATTCGGTTTTAAAATTTTGAATGTTCCATCCTTTAATATTATTCTTTGAATTTAACTTCCAAAAGAGAATTCATTCTTTATAGAAAGGAATTCATTCGTATTAATTATCATTATTATTTGTTTAATTCCTTCTATTATGAATTGAACAAAAGAAAAAAATATTTCATTTAATTTTCTGCTTTTGAAATTTAAAACAAAATTCAATTTATTTCAAATTGAATGGTTGAAAAAAAATTTAAATTTAATTTGTAATATATTGTATTTGTATATATTGAATATGTTCGTAATAACCGAGAACAAGGTTTGACTGTAGTTCCATTTCATTAGTTCCACAACAAATTTTTTTTGCTAAAATTTGACGACAGTTTCACATGCAATGCTTCTTCTATGTTAAAATTTGCGCGGAATTTTTCACAAACAAAATACATAATTTATTCATCACATACATCTATAATTATGTTAATATTTTTATAAAAATTAGATATATTAAACTTTGCTAGTGATTTACTGTTATTTTTTTATTTATAATTAAGCTATGGAAGATCCAGTTTTTAAACAAAAGTATCAAAAATACAAACTGCGGGTGAAATTATGGGAAAAAGACTTTAAAAAGAAACATGGCAGGATACCTTCAAAAGTAAATTACGAAAAATAACTCTGTATGAATATTAATTTAAACATTTTATTTCAGTACGATATACGAGAAGCTTCTCAGGAGATAAGAGACTCCTACAAAATGTATTACAAATTGAAGACATCGTTTTTGGAAGATACTCTTAATGATGTTTTGTCTGATGATGGTTTCGATGTTTTAGAAATGTCTCAAAGGGATGGTGATATGGATGTTAGTCTAACGGAAAGCATTACCGATGGACCACAATTACCCTTAGACATATCAAAATTGGTAGAACAGCAAAAGGAGGAAAGTGATTGCAAGGAGCATTGTAATGGTTTCTCAAATATACAAGAATTACCAAGTGGTTATGCTCTGACAAACTTAGCAAATAGAAATGAAAATCACGTTTTAAAGGAGTTCGAGCCAGTTGAAGTACTACCGTTAAACGATAAAGCCTGGGGTCCAAATGTTGCCATGAAACCTGAAATTAAAGAAAAAAAAGAACTGCCGCGCAAGAGTCTAAAGCCAAACTTTAAAGAGAAATTATTTCAAAATACCTCTTTTTCCAAAAGAAATCCTCGCAAATCATTATCAAAATCTGCGCTAGATAGTTCATTACGTGGAAGTCAGACTAATTTAAGTGACACTCTGAATACGAGTAACAAAGAAGTGCTTCCAGATTTAGAAACGATATTGCTACAGAAAGCCAAGGAGCAGCAAGCAGCAGCCATAATTGCAGCAAATCCCCTTTTAGCTGCTGAAAAAACTAAAGAAAACATAAAAACCCATGTAGATGAAGGATGGCTAGAACGGAATGCTGTTCAGAATGGCATCAAAACGAAAGCAAACGTAATGAAAAAAGTGCAAAAAGTGGAGGAGAATAATAATCACTGCTCTCTAACTCCCAATAAAAAGTCTATCTACGGTTTATCAAATATTGATGTTTCTAAATTTCAAACGACTTCTACAGACGCAACAACTGTGCAAACTCCAACAGAAACGAATGAAACAACGCCAAATAATTTAAACTCAAACATGGAAAGTGAAACTACAGACACACCATACTTTCAAGAAATGCCACTTGACCAAACCAAAAAGACTCAAGCGGAAAAAAACAAATCTCATGATTCTGATTCTGTAGTAGATGATAGCGAAGAAGAGAAAGAACCTCAGGAATATCGACATATAGTTAAAAGAAGGAGAATTATAGCATCAACATCGCCCAAGGCTGCTGAGAAAATAAACAATAATCATACAGAAAAACCGGACATGCAACAAGATGTGGAAAGTTCAGTTCCAGCTGATGTTGATTTGGAAAAAGATTTCTCGCCAGATAGTGAAAAAGATGATGAAGATTATGTTCAAGAAAAGCCTAAAGCCAGAAGGAAGAAAGCTGTAGCAAAAAGGAAAACATCGGCTAAACCGAAAGCCTCACCAAAGAGCAAAAAAACTAAAGAAAAATCTCCAAAAGAGAAAAAGCCTAAGGCAGCTACAAGAACCTCCAAAAAGAAAGGAATTAACATTGAGGAGTTGCCGAATGAAGAGGAATTGGAAACGCAACCACTTAATCCCGAAGACCTTAAATATACTTTAGCATTAGAAAGAGGAGACATAACCTCTGTACCCCGCATTAAACAGACTGATTTAGATAAGGCCGACAATTTAGCTCAACAGTATATAAACACCATGGCGCCAATGCCGGGTACAACTCCATCCTCAAAACCAATACCGGTAACAGCTGCTGAGGAAAAGAGAGCTGCTGCCAGACGTAAGTTGGAAGAAAAGGTTGCCAGTGGAAAATTGAATGAAAATTTCGTTACCATTAATATACAAAAGAAGACTTTTGTGCGAGGTAAAAAATCTGTCAATTATTCGAAATATAAAAAGAAATTATGGAAACACAAAAAACACATTGCTGCTCTGTCGGGTCCAAATATGGATATGGGTGGTTGTGATGGCGGCACTTTAAAGTGTTTTAACTGTGGTCAAGCTGGTCATTTTGCTCAGAATTGCAAAGTAAAAGGGGATTCTCTCTTACCATTAACGGCTCAACTAGAAGAAGATCCCTCTCCATTTCCAACCCTAGAAGAGGCTGAACGTATGGCAAGCCAATCGGCAGTAGCAGTACATAGTCGAAATATATCTAAATTGCCCCAAGCTGCAAATGCAGCCATTTACAATCAAATGGAACAAAGCGACAGTGATGATAACGAGAGTGATGAAGTAATATTCAAAGTTTCAATTCTATATGATTTTTTTTTTTAATTTTCTATTTTATATGTTATTAGGTAAAGGTGTGCGTTAACAACAGCGATGACGAAGGCAGTAGTGACAACGAAGATCAGCAGAAAGGCGACGATGAAATACTAATGGAAACTGACGATGAATTGGAAGACTTTGATGTCGATTTGGCAACTTCGGAAAGCCAAAAGACAATATCCCCTATAAAGAAATATGTCGGTTCTAAAATACCTGATGAATTCCTCAAGGCAGCTGGCATTGATCCAACCAATCCAAATTCAAGCAACTCTACCCAATTTGGTGGTGTTGGTCCTCTGTATGACCTCAATGCTGATGGTAGTGTTAAAGAACTAACTGACGAAGTGTTAGAGGCCCTTAAAATGTTTGGTCATACCAGCTTTCGTAAGGGCCAAGATCGTGCAGTTATGCGTATATTATCAGGAATGTCAACTTTGGTGACTTTATCGACTGGCAGTGGAAAATCTCTTTGTTATCAGCTGCCAGCTTATCTGTATTCCAAGCATAAAAAATCTATAACTTTGGTCATATCACCATTGGTTTCCTTGATGGAAGATCAAGTAACAGGGGTACCCCACTTTCTGCGTGCACATTGCTTGCACACCAATCAGACACCTCAGCAAAAGGTTAAAATTTTGAAAATGATTGCCGATGGTGAAATTGATGTTCTGCTCGTGTCACCGGAAGCTGTAGTGGCAGGAGAACGTTCAACAGGATTCGGTTCCATATTGAGACAACTACCGCCCATTGCATTTGCCTGTATAGACGAAGCTCATTGTGTCTCACAATGGAGTCACAATTTTCGTCCCAGCTATTTAATGATTTGCAAAGTGCTCAAGCAAAATTTGGGTGTAAAATGTGTGTTGGGTTTAACTGCCACCGCTACGCTTCCCACACGTATGAGTATCATAAATCATTTAGGTATCACCGATGGTGAAAGGGGTATAATCAGTGATATACCCTTGCCAGATAATTTAATATTATCCGTGTCGAAGGATGAAAACCGTGATTCGTCTTTGTTGCAGCTGTTATTGAGCAAGCGTTTCGAAGCATGTCAATCCATTATAATCTATTGTACCCGGCGCGATGAATGCGAACGTATAGCAGGATATTTGCGTACTTGCTTGCAGGATCGAAAAGTACCCGAACCAGAAAATGGCAAAAAGAAACGCAAACGAGTCAATTGGCACGCCGAGCCATATCACGCTGGCATGCCGGCTTCACGAAGACGCACCATTCAAAATGCCTTCATGAGCAACGAACTGCGTATTGTCGTTGCTACTATAGCCTTTGGTATGGGTATCAACAAGCCCGACATTCGTGCTGTCATACATTACAATATGCCTCGAAACTTTGAAAGCTATGTACAAGAAGTGGGTCGTGCTGGTCGCGATAATAAAATCTCACATTGTCATCTCTTTTTAGACGCCAATGGCGGTGATCAAAACGAGTTAAAGAGACATATATATGCCAATTCTTTAGATCGCCATGTTATTCGCAAGTTATTACAGCGTATATTTGTGCCTTGTTCCTGTGATAAAAATCTAAAAGAGTAAGTAAATGTTGTATAGAATAGAGTATTAGCTAAGATCGTTTTATCATACTAGCGGTGTCCTTAAATCTTCTTCTACTGGAGAAGATCAAAATGCGTCCAACCAAGTAGAAGTGGATGCCTCAGATTTTGGCGAAGAAGGAAAATCCAAAGCTAGAAAACATATATGCCCCGGTCATGAAATTGGTTTTTCTATTGAAAAAACAGTGGAGGCTTTAGATATACCTGAAGAAAACATATCGACACTTTTGTGCTACATGGAATTAGACAACCGATGGTGCATAAACGTTTTAAGTAATGCCTATATAAAAGCTAAAGTTATATCGTATGGTGGACCAAAGTATCTTAAGTAAGTGGTAGATAAATTATTAAACTGCAAAACAAAAATAAACTTTTACTGTTCTTAAAGACACGCGGCCAAAGAATGTCCACCATTGGCCATGGCTATTGCAATGGAAATAAAGAATGGTTCGTTCAAGGAAGACGCTAATATTATCGAATTTTCAGTAGTTGATGTTGCTGCCGCTATTGGATGGAACAGTGGTGTCGTTAAATATCAATTAAAAAACCTGGAATGGGTGCAAGGTAATTTGAGATTAATCATTAAAATCGATTTTTAATACTTTTATTTGTGTTAGTTAATGGTTACTCTAAACGCTCACCAATAACTGTCAGTTTCTATGATTTGGGCTTCCGTATAAAGGCTCCAGGTGATTTTACCGCCGAGGAAATTGATGATGCCCTAGATACACTCTATAACCGTTCAGTTAAACAGGAACAAACTCAGCTAATACAAGTAATTTGTCTTAAAAATTAACAATAAATAATTTATATATAAATAATTATGTATTGTTTTTACCTCTAGCTACAATATGTTTTTCAAGGTTTATCCTCTGTGGCGTACAATTCTTATGGTCCCTGCTGTAATGAAACATTTTCTCATGATCGTTCTGATCAGTTAAAAGGCATAATTCGTGATTATTTCCGTAATGATTATCCGAAAAACTTGAAATTGGAAATCGATGTACGTATATTATCTGTAAACATATACATATTTTGAATATTTTCATAATTGATTATTTTTTAGCCCTCAAATATTTCCGATGGAGAATTAGAATCTGACGTTATAGCCCTTATAAATATGTATCCAGAAAATAACTTTAGTGGCCGTAACATTGCTAGAATCTTTCATGGCATTTCAAGTCCTAATTATCCAGCCGTGATGTGGTATCGCTGCAAATTCTGGCGTGTTCATTCGAAAACCGATTTCAATCGTATTGTACAATTAGCCAATAATGTCATTGTTAGAAGACGTACTTAAAATTCATTTGAATTGTGTTTGTATGTACTGTGTTATAGTGTTTCGTTTAAATTTTATGTGAAATAATGTTTACAATATTTAAATACATATATAAAAATGCATATTAAGAAAACGAAAATTTATTTAAATAAAAAATTTGTTTACTAATAAAAACGTTTACGGTTTCTTAACAAGAATTAAATTAACATTTTTCGATTATTTGCGAAAATATTTATTTTTATAACAAATTTTTGTTTTAGCAAGATTTTTATTATTAGAAAAAATATTTATTTTATTTTGAGTTTGCAATTGTTTGTGTCAACAAAAACTAAAGACAACTTATTAAATAAATACATTCGCTTTAAAAAACAATATAAAAAACATGTACCGAAAACAGGAACCCTAGATAATTGTGGCGGTAATGGCATGATTTATTAAAAAATATTTAAAACTGAATAAAAGAAATACTTTATAAATTATTATAACTGCAGTAATGTTCAAATGTTAGAATTTTACAAAATAAAAAAAGGCAAAGACATCGCAAATGAAATATACAAATCAGAACAAAGAAATTTATTTAAATATGTTTTTTTGTATGCATGAATTTGGAACACTCTCTACATGAGTATTAAAGCTACATCTTGAGGTTTCATGCTTGGACACCGCCAATTATACAAATAGTATTGTAAGTTGCCATCGCCAGGACCAAACTTCAAAGGTCTCAAAAACGTATTGTTCTCCATTAAATCTAGAGCATTATATACATCCATTTGTATATTTTTAGCTGATATAAGGGCATCGTTCACCAACTCCAACCAAGGAGTTTTAGTAGAAACATTGTAGAATGAATAAGCGGCTTTTAGCGTCTTGTGCACCGGGTGATGCATCACCGACGATGGCAAACAGTAAAAACTAGTCATGTCCGTAATGTTGCCTTGTTCATCTTCGACAATGAAACAATCGATAATGCCCTCTTTGGGCGTGAACCAATGGCGAAATTCTTCTTTACTAAACACCGGACACATATTAAATTTTTTCATATACTCATCCATGAGCTTATGCGCTTTGTCCATATCTTTGGCCTCAATGCGACGATAACCCTTAGTTTTTGGTTGGTCTGGTAATTTGTACAATTTTATTGTACGTTGCATGGTCATGTTACGAGCCAGGTGAGAGAATTTGACCTTAAAAACAATAAGAAAGATAAATGCAACATAGAAATAAATGGCAACAAATTAAACACCCACCTCTATAAGTTTCTTAGGATTTAAAGAACGATGCCAATAACGACATGTTGCTACTGGTTTTGGTAAAACAACACCAGCTGTGTAGGCTGCTTGAAAGATGCCCGTCAAATTTACACGTCTTGTTATTTCGCGAATCAAAACAGGAGCAACACGTTTGCTGCGCAATTTCTTATGAACACATAAGAAATTGATTTCTACAACTTTTAACACTTTGTCATAAGCTCTTAAATTGCTGGGTATGGCCGAAATGAAACCAACCAGTCGTCCTGACTTTACAACACGTACCCCCAAATGCCAGTCTCTCTTCCATCCCGGGGATTGTAGAGACCATTTTAAAAATTCTGGTTGATAGTCAAAGCGAAACATGGCATCATCATCTTCCACGTAGTTTTCATTTAATAGCGTATATAGTTCCGTTAGATCACTACTATTGTTCAAGTCCAACGTATCCCATTTAAATCCCTCTGGCAGAGCATAAGGATCCGGTCTTATTTCAGAGATATCCTTATCGGGTTCAATACATTCATTTGTAGTAATTTCTTCGTTTAGTTTAGGCACAGGTTGAGTTGACCAGAAGGCAAACTGTTTTGTTTGGCGGTTGCCAGACACAGCTTCAGATACCGCTTGCAAAATATCTTGTCTATTAAGGATATCTACAAAATCGAAGAAAAGAAGGAGTTAAGAGAAGTTTTAAAGAACTGTTTGATAAATTTTGGATGCATCTAAATGTTTAACAGGCAAAATACATAAAAATCATTTTATTCGCCAGAGACGTAGTATTCGTTATAACGTACAACTATTTTACACACATAATTTCAAAATTTAAGATTAAAAATCTTTTGACAATATTTATAAGATTAAGGAACAAATCTAAGACACCTAACCAAATTTTATTATATTTTTATGTTTTATTTAAACCAGACTTTGACTTAGGTAAGGCTTTCGCACATAGAAGTCTTAGGATACCATTTTATAGGTATGTAGAAAACATAACTTTGAAGTAACATAACTCTGAAGCGAAAAGATTAGAATTAGAGCTATGAAAGGAACTCTATGTATGAAACACTCAAAAAATAGTCAAATCTAGCCTTGTTTATACAGGTTTTACAAAAATCAATTATTGCTATTAAAAAACAAAAATATTCAAGGGAACAATTTTTGTTTTTATTGTAACTTTACGTATTTCATATAAATATAAGTTTTACCCTTATTTTTTTGTAAATATTTATTGAGTTAAACAAGGGTGAGTAACCTCATGACAAAACCGAATATTTGATGAAAAACAAATACGTATGTACATACATACATATGTACCAGCAAACCCAACCCTTAGAGAAAAAACATTTTCTTAAAAAACACGCAAAGTGTACGTGAGAATAAGGTAATTTAAAAAAAATAATTATGATAAAATTCAACTTATTGCGGTAATTTACTAAAAATCTCACTCCACTATAGTTGCAACCACGCCCTAATTTATGGATTTTTTTTGTAAAATTATAATAATAAAACTTTAAATTAAATCTTACTCGTATCGGCTCCTAAATTAACAATAGCCGGTAGCTTTTTATTGGTGGCCGCATCAGTCGTTGCCTTTGTTTCTTCCACTTGTTTATTTGCATCATCATCGACCTTTTCGTTTTGTGAAGTCTTGCTAATTTCATCCAAAGTTGTTGCGGTTGTTTTATCTTCTCCTGCCTTTTCGTTGCTCTCGTTTGGCATTTTGGTTGTTTTATTCTGTTTAGGCATAACGTTTAATTTAATTTTAATTGAAATTAAAAATTTGTAGCTTCTTTTCTAACAAAAATTCAACAATTTTTCTTTTTTGGTTACTATCACACCGCGTAAACCGGTCAATAGAGACCAGAGGCAAATAAAATTGAACGGCGTTAATGTCTGCCGGTGGCTGCATATAATATAAATTTTAAATTGAAAATTTTCAACAATTACATATACAATATGAGTATTATTATCACATAATAAGTAGTAGTAAATTTAATATAGACTTAAGTAAAAACTTTTCGTTTGTTACTATTTAAATTTCAAAGGCGGCTGGTAATCTGACGTGATATAAATTGATCAATTTGGATAACTATATTTGATAAGAATTTCGGATTTCAGACAATTTGGGTTTTTTGTGGTATATGCTGCCTGTTCAATACATATTACAATACAGCAAATATCACAGATATAACATAAATATTGAACGTGTAACACTATGCTGGGGAAATATAAGCCAAATCGGTTCAAATCGGTTGCGGCTGGTTGCGTTGAAATTCTGGTATGTCGTGCCGACGTGAACCAAAAACATATGTTTTTCTTAACAAAAAATTAACTAAGCGAGTTGCCACTTTTAACAGTCATATTTAAAAGAGCTACCACATCATATCGTGTTCATGTATTAAAATTGGTAAAAACAAAAAAAAAATACATACATATATGTAGTTCATTAACCATCCATCAATAATAATTTGCTAATTTAATCAATTATAATAATTCCTTAGAATAAAAACAAAGAATTTCAACTAAAGCCATTGCTTAAAATAACTCAAAGTAAATAAACAAATTTTAAAATGTGGTAGTTTTTTATGAAAACTCTGGTGAGGAAATTAAATTATTAGTGGCAACGCTGTTATTATCATGGAAAAGATAAACAAGTGTATAAAAAGATTAGAGTAATATTATACTTTAAAAATAAATTACCTCTGAATAGTAACCTCTTTAACATTCCACTTGATCGTAAACATTATTTTTGTTGCTTACTTTTCCAATACGAAGTAAGTAAAAATTTAAAAAAAATTTATTAAATTTGCTTAAGCCAATTTAAGTGCAATAATTCGAGAAAGACTTTGTACTTTGATCAACAAAAGTGCATAATGATATTTTTTTTGCTTGTGTATATAACTATGTACATATATTGTTCGCTTTCAGACAAAGATTTTAAAATGTCCCTATCCCGGCCAGTTTACTCACTACTAGGTGTATATTTGGAGCAATTGTTTAATCACCCGGTTCGAACAAAATCTATAACGGCGTAAGTACATTTATTTATACATACTGCTCATTTGCATTAAAAGCGTCTTAACTGCAAAATTAATATTTTAGAGAAATATTTAAGCATGTAACACCATTTATTGTTCTTTTTTAGTTCCGCCCTAGCAGCTTCAGCCAATTATACCTCACAGCGTATGTCCGGCCAAAAAAATGTTAATCAAAAGAGTGTCATAGCGTATGCTCTATTTGGGTTAGTAGTATAGTCAATAATAATTTGCGCACAGAAATTTGATATTTAACATTTTTTTTTTTTAGTTTGCTTTTTGGGGGAAGTGTGCCTCATTATTTCTACCAAACGATGGAAAAATTATTTCACCAAGATGTTAAATTCAGAAAATTTTTCCAGTTTATTTCTGAACGTTTGATATATGCACCATTTTATCAAGTTTTGTCGTTGTACTTTCTGTCAAGGTTTGAAGTAAGTTTAAAAAATACTTACAAGTTTATAGGTATTTAAAGCAAATTTTAATTAAATCACTTTTTTATATACATATATAGATGAATTCCCATCAAGTTGCAATGGCTAATTTGGAAAAACTTTATTGGCCCTTGTTAAAAGCAAATTGGCAATACCTGTCATTGGCTGTTTTTCTTAATATGTACTACATTCCTCCTATGGTAATAAAAGATAATTTTATCTTAACTCTTATCTACTAATCGCATTAATTTGATATTTTTTTATTTTAGTTTCGCACTATAACCATGAGTTTGGTTTCCTTTATTTGGGTTGTATATATTGCGCACAAACGTCGTCGTTTCCAAGAAAAGCAAGCCGGCGATAGTAAATCAAAATAAAAAGATCTTTTCGCTTTTCATTAGTTTTTAGAATATTGGTGAATGTTTTATACAGTACTTTTACAAACTGTTTTATTGAAATTTAATGGTTACAATACAATAATATGTTTAGTAAATATATATTTTTTAAGTATTACTCATTTACTGTAGGAGAAAGTTTAAGCGATCAGATGAAATTAATTTCACCAGATATTGTTTAAAATAAAAACTCAATTCTTGTTTAGATTTTTTTGTACATTACTGTAATATTAAATTCACCTCAGATAATATGTTGAATTTTTGTTGGAAACAAAATGGATGCCTTATTTTGGCAGCATTGCATTAATTTAGTACTAAAGCAACTAAAAAGTACTACCTAATTACAGAAAAAGTTAAATAAATTTAACTATAAATTTCACAATAATCAAAATATAAAACAACAATAAATAGTTTACTTTTTTAATTTGCTGATGATTTATTTTATGATAAATACGTATATGTATTAAATGCAAAGTGCCAATACTAAGTACAGTAGTAAAAATTCTACTACCTTTTTGTGTATAGCCTAAATACTAACGTAATTAGCGTTCATACAACCATGGTATGTGTTGTGCTGTGTTCGTGGTACGTATTGCTAGACGGAGATTTTTTTTATTTTGCTAAAATTATATAGCAAAATATATTAAAAATATCATAATCTAATCACAAAATATTCCAAAAAGTGCACAAAATATAAATTTATAAAAGTATACATAAAATATGTTGAAAATATTAGCGATAATTGAATTTGAAAAAAGGAAAAAAATGTATATATGCATTTTTTCTTCTCTCGACATAAAGTGAATGTGTGTGTATTGTATATAGTCGCAGTCGCCGCTACAGTCTTCTCTAATAAAAGCCAGCTATTAATCCATTAGAAATTTTTTGCGACGTTACCGTCGTCGGCTTGCAAAAAATGGGTTTTTGTTCACAATTTTACAAAAAGTGCAATGTTATTCTACTAAAGCAATTGGTATTTTTTAAGTATTTCTTTAAAGTTCTACTAATATAAAAAAATTATTTGCAAAATATTTTTTTGCATAAATTAGAATAAATATGGATGGTTTACTTCTTTGTTCAGGGAGGGGCGATTTTTTTTCTTCTAAGTTTAAATGTTGCAATCTCTGAAAAATCAATAATTCTGCAACGTTGTTGCTTAAGGCTGTTGTCTATGGAGTGCAAGGGGGAGTAATATATGTATATACATATAATTTTTTTTTGTTTTTCTCATGTTTAAAGTGGGCTTTTGTGTAAATGTTGGGGATCCTGTAAATAGTGTTTGTTTATGTGTGTGATATTGAATTGCCTCAGTAGTGGAATTTCATGTATTGTTTTTGTATTTGTAAAGCCGGCATTTTTATTTTGCACTTTTTCTTTTTTATTTTCTCTTTTAAAGTGTGGGTAGTAAGTACCTGAAAAATACGTAGTAAACATATATTAGTACATACATACATATGTATACATAGTTTAAAATACAATTTTTATATTAATTTTTAATTTAAAAATTGCAACTTTAATAAGTGTAAAACTAAAAAGAAATTTGATATCCGCTCAAATGTTTGTAAAATTATAAATTTTAAACGACAAATAGAACCATAAAAAGTTATTTTTCTACCATGATTATAACAGTACTTTTTGACAAATAACTGTATCGTTTCGGTACGGCTATAAACCTGCATGTTTTTTCGTAATAATTTTGATCAAATTACTAGACAAAAAAATAGACAAAATTTGGAAAATAAATTGAAATTTTAAAATTTTAGAAAAAAAGTACATCAAACATCCGATGATATACAAAAACGCTAAGTGATTTAATACTTTGATTAGCTTCTTAAATACATATGTACATTACATATGTATGCAATCATTTTTATATCTACATACTATTGAGATCAATATTTTATAAAAATTAATAAAACAAGTCCAAATTTCTATATAATATTACATTGGTATTTATTTATATTAATATTTTATCGACTAAATAACTAAAGTTTTTTTTTTTCTATTATTTTTCATAGCTTTTGTAACTAAATCTCCGTTTTGACATCACTTTTCATCATAAACTGAAATAATAATAAAAACACCATCGAAACGAATACAAAATCAAAACAAAACCAACAAAACTTAAAAACAACAACAAAACTGAGAATTTAATCAACTTTAGCTCAAAACCAAAAACTACCAAACCGGCGTTTTTAGGAAGAGGAACTATTGAGGAAGTGGCAACTTTACTGCTCCAATATTACAAAAAAAAACTTTTTTTATTTAAAATTTGCATAAAAATAACAACTCCTACAAAATTGTGAAAACTTATAATAAATTATAAAAAGCTGCTGGAAACAGTTTGCAACGGTTAAAAAAGCTTAAGCCAAGCTTAGCTTATTGAGCCTCCCAAAAAATAAGAAAAAACTTGAAGAAGAAAAAACACTTAGTGAAATTAGCAATAAAACTTCTAAAAAAATAAAATACTCAGAATTTCTAAGAAATTCAAATTAGAAACAAAAACAAAATAAATAAAAAACTAACTAAAAATTATAAAAACACATCTGTCCACAAAAATACTATTGTAAGTTAGCAAAACCAATTAACAAAGAAGATACAGCAAAGCTTGGCTCTTATTATTGTTATAATAACTTGCTAAATTAAGAACTATAACAATAAGATCGTCGTGGTCAACATCCATATTCAACCAATAAGGACTTTATCTTTTGTATTAACAACGGAGGAGTATTAACAACGTTTTTAGTTAAATCGCAAAAATCAGCAAGCAAACAGCAGCAGAAGCATTTCGTTATCAATAGAACGATAAGATACGTTACGATACGATAGTAGTAGTGAGATCAATTGGGAGAGAGAAACAAAACATACGTTAAAGCCTTAAACTATTGTGTATATCTGAAAAATAAGTCATACTTCATCATTTTTAATTTTCCTGGAGCTCGAATACAACATATACCTTTTATCCCCTACATAATTCCTCATTTTTATTTTTATTTTTTCGGAAAGCCCATTCTCTACACAAGCTTTAAATATTTGTTTTAATTTTTTTAACGCTTATTTTTAAAATACATATGTATATTTTTTTTAACACAACCACCACGCCCACAACAAACATCTAACAAAATACAACAACAATATAAATCCTCAACATTATTACGGCAACAACAAAAAACTACCAACAACTGAAAAGAAAGTTTTAAAGTACAAATAAAACGAAAAATATTAAAATTAATAAATAAATAAATAAAATAAAAAAAACGCAACATTACAAAAAAAAAGAACTTAAAAAAATACTGAATTTAATGATTAATTAAGATTTTTATAATTGTACAAAGTATTAAAAATTATAATAAACTCAAATATAGATACTAAAAGTAACTTAAGAAAAATCCAAAAAAAAAAGAAACAAAAAAAAATACTGAAAAAGAATATACTACAAATTCGGAAAAGTGAAGAAAACTATAAACTTCAAAGGAACTGTTTATGCCTAAAAGGCATAAAACGTGTCGTATCTTTAAATAAAATCTCTAAAAAGCAACAAAAAACAACAACAAACGGAAACAATAATTAAAAATATTTCATTAAAATAATAAATAACAAAAAAAAGTAAACAAGAAACCAATAAACAACATTAAAATAATCAAATTAATTTAAATTAATGCTAAAGTTAAGACATTTTTTCATTTCAATTCTTTAAATTATAAATATCAAAAAAGTTATTCCAAAATATTAATTACAACAAAATTTTTTTTTGAAAAAAAAAAAAAAAACAAATACAGCTTGTTTTCAACGATCTCTCAATAAAAAGGGATCCCTTTTTAAAAGGGATCTTTTTGATTTTATTTATAAAAAAAAAAAACAAACCAACAAAATAAATATTAAAAGACTTTCAATTAAACAAGAGATTTTGAAAATATTTCAACGTATACAAACAAACAAACACACACACACATATATTAATATATTAAAATCCTAAAAGTGAATGAATGCAAATAAAAAAGTCTTAGAAAATAATCTTAAAATTTCTTAAAAAAAGTTATTAAAAAAACATTAAAAAAAAACAAATTCAAAGAAAGATTTAAACATCTCTGTGATAATTATTGTAAATTTATAAACTTATTAATTAATGGAATCTTTAGAAATGCAAATTTAATACAAAAAAGAAAAAGAAACAAAACTTCTTATATAAATTAAAAAAAAGGAAAATATTTAACCATACGAAGCTAAAAATATAATAATAGAAAAAAAAAAAAAACAAAAGAACATAAGCCTAAAAAATTAACTTAGATTATTAAGAGAAAAACAGAAAATAATAATAATAAAAAAAAACAAAAATACAAGATAATGAAACATTGAAACAAATTCGTGATATCTTAAAGGACTTCGATACATATACTATAGTATATATTATATATTAAAATAATGAATAATTAATTAATTAATAAAAACAAAAAAATAAAACAAATAATATAAAAATAAAACAAAATATATTATAAACTATAAGTTTTAAGCTTATAAGTAATAAACTAAAAAAAAAACAAAAACAATTGGAAATTATTAAATACTAAACAAAAACATACAAGAAATCCCTTAGTCTAATTCAAGACTTAAATAATGTAATTTTAAAAATTAAATAAAAAAGAGAAAAAAAACAATATTATAATTATATTAACCTTCTTATATAATTATATTAAAATTAAAAACCCTCAAGTGTTTTTTAAACACAGACCACGCCAAAAATCTAAATTTAAAACAACAACAACAACAAAAACAATAAACTTATGAAAATTTTAAAAAGAGTAATTCTACAATTCTCAAATTTTACTTCAAGTATTTAAAACAAAAAAGAACTTGCATCTGATCCCAAAGATTTATTTTTCCAAAACTGTGTTTTTAATTTCAAAAATAATATAATAATAATAATATTTATAAAAAAAATATATAACTCAACCTAATAAAACTAATTTATAATACCAAGCAATATTATTGAAAAACAAAAAGAAAATATAAAACTAGTTTAGAACACAAACAAACAAGTTCCAATTTAAAAGTAATTTTAAAAAGACTTATAAAAAACCGCCGTAAACGCGTTAAGAATTTCACGCATTTCTCAATCGCCATTTAACAAAAAAAATTCAATTTCGTCTCTAAACTTCTGTGGACATTTCATTTTGAATATTCTTAATAAAAGTGTAATTCAGTGCCTCTCATTATAAATAAAAACAAAAATATAAAAACAAATTTAAATACTAATAAAAAAAAGAGAAAACAGAATTAAAAAATAAAATAAATGAAACAATAAAAACAAACCCAGTGTATTTGTGTGTGCAATCATCCCTATCGACCCATTTTAAATCAAACAATTTAGCAGTTTTAATTTCAACAACAGCCGGTAATTTTTATTCTTCATCCTCCTCCTTACTTTTCTTCTATTATATTCCTATTGGGTTTGTTAGCTGATTTCTTGGTCAGTATGAACACTCAGTCGAAAGGATATCGCACAGGGGAAGGTAAGTTTTTAAATGAAATGTAATATGCAACATTTGCAATAGTCTAGTGAAAAAAATAAAATTCAAATACTAAACATTGGTTTGAATTGAATTGTAGTCTTTATTTAGTCTTTCTATCCAATGTCATTAAAATTTAATTTTAGCGACCTGTTTGGACTAAATGAGGATACGATAAAAATTTGTATTTTTTGATAGAGTTTGAGAAAATCATGGTTTCATAAATTGTTACATATAAAAATGTACAAAACGTACTATAGGTATAAACAACAAATCACAAGTTTGTCAACGTAACCAATGCTTTTATTTACTTTTTAATGACTTAAATAAATAAATATACATGTGTATACTTTTAAATTCCAATTCTCAATACGTTTGTTTTATAAAAAATATTACAAATTATTTACAAAATTTTAGGACGAAATTTTTGCAATCTGCTTTTCTATAAAAAACAATTAGTGCTCTTAAATCTAGTTGTGATTCTATTTAATCGTAGTGTAAAAACATTCGTGAGATTTTTAAAACTCGCTATTTTTTGTATTTTGATTTTGTGATTTTTATTAAAATCTTATGACATTTTCTGTAAATTTCGATAGAAATCTATGATAACTTACCCTGTGATGGATTTTTCAACATGAATGCCATGCGTAATTTGAATATTTCGAATAATTTCCCCCCAATCGGCACGTTTTCTTTGGAAGCTTTGGGTCCGCAAACTCCTCAATCTCAATCTCAACCCCAGCATCATCACCAGCAACAACAACAGCAGCAGCAGCAACATCATCATCATCAACAGCAGGGACCACCACCAATGACTCAACATCGTACCATTGGTATGTTCGATGCTAATGAGGTACCGGAAGTTATACAAAATCCGGCAACTATAGGGGTCTTTCAATCGAATAGTGTTTTGACCAATGGTAGTGGTAACAATTCCAACTCAATCTTTGGTTCTCAATCGAACTCATCTTCTTCGGCTGCCAACGATCCGAATCAGGCAACTCGTGAGACTGGTATAATCGAAAAACTATTGGTAATTAAAGTTCCAATCAACTACTTCTACTTTCTTAAGTTGATTCAATAACAATTTATATAAATTTAATTCTATTTAAGCATTCTTATGGATTCATTCAATGCTGTGAGCGTCAAGCTCGTTTGTTTTTCCATTTTTCTCAATTCAGTGGCAACATTGATCATTTAAAAATCGGTGATCCAGTTGAATTCGAAATGACATATGATCGTCGTACTGGAAAGCCAATTGCTAGTCAAGTTTCGAAAATTGCACCAGAAGTTGTAAGTCTTTTGTAGAAATATAGGAAATTTTAAAATTTAGTTGTGATTTATTTGTTTTAGGTTCTTTCTGAGGAGCGTGTTACTGGTACGGTTACAACTGAATTACGCGTTGATAGTTCCAATAATTTATTGTCATCAAGTGAAACTACTGGACGCATTAGTTACGAGAATCGTGGTGAATGTTTTTTCTTGCCCTATACCAAAGATGATGTTGAGGGCAATGTCAACTTGAGAGCCGGTGATAAAGTCAGCTTTCAGATTGCAACCAACCAAAGGTAATTGATCATTAACTCTTCAAAATGGATTTACTTTATTTTATTATTATCCATTTCCTTTTCTAATAATTATCATAATAATGAATCAGAGGAAACTTGGGAGCTTGCCATATTCGTTTGGAAAATCCAGCACAACCAGTTAAATACCGTGGTGTTGTTTGTTCAATGAAGGAATCATTTGGGTTCATTGAACGTGCTGATGTTGTTAAAGAAATTTTCTTTCACTTCTCCGAAGCGGAGGGCAATGTTGAATTACGTCCTGGTGATGATGTCGAATTCACTATTCAAACACGTAGTGTAAGTCCCAATTTTTGTATTATTTGTCTATTGTTGTCGTATAAAATTGAGAATATATGAATATTTTAAACTACAATTTTTTAGGGACGTGAGTTTGCATGCAACATTACTCGTTTGCCACCTGGTTCGGTAATATTTGAAGATGTGGATACCACTATTTACAAGGGACAAGTGTTGAAGCCCTTAGATCGTAATAATCCTGCTAGGCAAACGAATGATCCTTTGCCAGGCCGCATACGCTATAGAGCACCAGACTATTCAGAAGTTGAGGTACCATTTGGCGACAAAGACCAAGTAAGTTTTGTTAGAACAACATAAAACACTTCGCAACCGAGCATTCAATCGATATTCAAAAGCGTTTTATGAAAAACTTTTACTTTTATTAGAAGGGAGATTTTACATTGCGCCATGGAGATTGGGTTCAATTTTTATTGGCCACAGATCGACGCGATCAATTGCAACGTGCCACATCAATTTCTTTGCTTGATGAAACTTTTAAAGTATCGGGCGAAAAGCGTGAACAAGGTGTTATATCCTCTTTGAAAGAAGGTTTTGGTTTCATACGATGCGTTGAACGTAATGTTCGTATATTTTTCCACTACACCGAAATTTTGGACACGGTAAGTCTTAGCTAAAAAGGTTTAAATATTTCCTATGTCGGTATAAAATATCACTCTCACTCTCTTTCAGAGCCGTGAAATTGCTCTAAATGATGAGGTTGAATTTACTGTGGTTCAAGAGCAAGGTGTCCCATATAATACATCACGTTTGCATGGCATACGTATTAAGCATTTACCAACCGGTACTGTGCAATTTGAAACATTAATGGCCAGCAATATTGAGGGTAAGTGGATAAGTGTTAATATGTAAATGTTTACTCATATATTTTTGTTTTATGTTTTAAATAGGTTACATTACCCGTGAAGCTCCCAAGAGCCCAGTAAAATCTCAAGATCGCGTTGAGGGCGGTGTTATTACCTACGAGCATGGCGAACTTAAAAAGACTATTATGTATTTCCTTAAAGACTGCGAAAAACCACCAAGAATCGGAGATCGTGTGCGTTTTGATATTTATTTGGTATGTAAATCAAATAGGGAACTGACTAAAAAGTATTACACATATTTATGCAAATATTTATTTTAAAGGTAAAAAGAAATAAAGAATTGATTGCTGTAAATGTACAAAATTTGCATAATGCATTGCAACCAGGAATGCAAACATTGCATCAGGCGCAATTAACAACTCAACAGCAGCAGCAGCAACAGCCACAACTTCTTCAGCAACAACCTTTACAACAAATGGCAACTAATACAACGAATCCACAACAACCATTAACAACAGCAACATCACAACATCATCTTCATATCCACAATCCAAATAACGATCCAGCAATTATTCACACCAATGGCATTATTAATGCTGTAAGTGGAGTGGGAGTTGGAGTAGGCGGCATGATAATGCCCCAGAATGGCTACTTAACCATGGGAAATAATCAAATGATGACTCCAACAACACCAAAGATAGAAGATTTTAATAAATTGGAAAATAATAATTCAATGTCAAACTCTGAAACCGGTCAAGTTGTTTATCGCGGCTTCATCGCCGTAATCAAGGAGAATTTTGGTTTCATTGAAACCTTGTCGCATGATGAAGAAGTCTTCTTTCATTTCAGCAACTATGTCGGCAATCCCAATTGGTTGGAACTGGGCCAAGAGGTCGAATACACTTTGTCGCCCAACGGCAATACGTCTGTGTCGGGCAATTGCTTGCCAGCCGAAAATGTACGCACTTTAGCCAAGGGCTCTATACCACAGCCGGCTGTGTTAGAGGGAGTCCACAATGGGGTTGTAGCTCGTCCTTTACGCTGCATTAATCCCGACCAGCAAGAGTATGCTGGTCTCATTGAAGTCTTGGATGAGACTCGAAGCCAAGTGTTGTCACAACATGAATTCGGCATCACTAGTTTGGTTAACAAACGTGATTTGTTACAGAAGGGTGACTTGGTCAGTTTCAAAATCGATGAAACTGGTCGTGCAGCTGACATCACAGCCGTTCGTCAAAAGAAGCGTGCCACCGTTGATTCCATTAAAGGTCAATTTGGTTTTCTCAACTATGAAATTGAAGATGGTAAGAAACTTTTCTTCCACATGTCTGAAGTACAAGGTAATGCTGTATCTTTACATCCCGGTGACACTGTTGAGTTCTCTGTTGTTACAAACCAGGTAAGATTTAATATTATTTGTGTTGTTTTTATTTGTTATTTTTTTCTTTCTTTCTTGTTGTTTAGCGTAATGGCAAATCTTCGGCTTGCAATGTTTTAAAAATAAACGATCGTCCTGACCGTTTGATCTCTCGTCTAAAATTAACCGATGATACATTGCCACGTTTGATTGTTATTAGAGCTCCAAAAGGCCCACAGGGAAAAGGTTTCTCGCCTCAAGCAAGATTACAAAAAATTCCAGGTAAGATTCATAAAGAAGTACAAGTCATGAATGCAGAATTTTTCATATTTCATTATAAATTTATATTTGCAATTCATTAAAAATAGAATAATAATATTTAGAGAACACAAAATGCAAACGTTTCTATTGTTTTACAGGTATATTGGTTGAGTAAATGTCATCAAAGAACAAATAAAAGGCAAAGAAGGGAGGGATTTAATGACTGAAGAGTAGTTGCCGCAAACAATGAATGAATGAATTAAACTAGAGAGAGGGAGCCATTTGGAAGAAGTTAAACAATACCAACAACAACAAATAAAACATAAACTGCTATAATCTGATAAATAAAAAAGAATCACTGCTAAACATAATACAAGTATAAACAAAAATAAAATAAATCTATTTATATCCTATTCAACAGTTATTTATGCAATTAAAACCGAGGGAGAAACAAAAATTAAATTTTAATAATTGAAGATAAAGAATTATGTAGAAGAAACTCATACTCGTACACACACACACACTTACACACACAAAACACATTTCTTACATTAACTTTCCATATATGAAGTATAAAAAAAAGTAATAAAATGATGAACAAAAACAAAATATTGAACAGAATTGAGTATTTATTATTAATATGCATAAGAAAAATTACAATAAATAAAAAAATAAAAAAATATTATATACATTTAATGAAAAAACAAACAAACAAATAAACAGAAAACAATTACAATTTAAAAACGTAACGAAACATTATCTATATTCTAAACGATACAAATTAAAACAACAAAAAACATTAAAGAACAAAACTTATGAACATCGATATGATACCATACGATACAATTTTTATAATATATAGATGATTAAATATATTAACTCTTATTTTTTTCTTTTTTAATTTATTTCCGTTTTTTTCGTTACTTTTCCTTTAAAACTTAAAACAAAATAAAAAAAACTACACACAACAACTATACTATTAACTCAATAATATAAATACAGCAACAACAATACACATATAATAAAAGAAAAATGCAATGAAAGTACAGAAGATTGATGATTATGATGAGGGCGAAAGATGGCACAGAGTGGCACACTCATAACCTTCATTCTAAAATATTATGTTTTTTTTATTCTATGAAAACAAATCTTTTTAAAATACTAAAATAAACCAAAACAACTACTCTCTAACAGAAAACAAAAATACTAACAATATAAAAATAAAACAAAATGGCAGCATTAAAAACAAATAAAAAAGAACAATTGAAACTTACAAAAATACAAAAAAATTAACATTCGCAATATACAGACATAGATAACACATACTTAAATACATACATATAAAAATGAACATAAGATAGAAGAGTTATTATTAACATATTTATAATTTTAACTACTTACTTCAATGAACACAAAAAACCCAACAACAGCAAATAAAAGACAATTTTTTTTCATAATCTACATAAAAGAAAACATGAGAAAAAGAATATGATAAAACAAAGCAAACGTAATTAAAGGAACAACCAACCAATATTAAATAATAATACAATTACAGAAACACTACTTTAAAAAAAAGAACAAAACTTAAACACCAACCATCAGATGATTCAGTTATTTTTTATATCTTTATTTACTTTATTATATTATGATTCTTATGGTTTCAGGATTGAGTATAGAAAAACAGTTTAATACATTTTAAACATGTTTCTTAATACATTTGCAATTTGGAAAATACATTTTAAAATTTGTATACTGAAAACGGATTTTTTTTAATATTTTGCAACATTTTCTGAATTGAAAATATTTAGTACATATGCAGTAGCAACTGAACTACACTGCAATTCGATTCTAACCTAAACATTTTTATTTAAAAATAGAATAAAAAACAATTTTACACATTTTTAATTTTTCTTAACTTTAGTTTGATTTTTTTTGGGATCAGATTACAAGTTACATACATACTTCTTCTACTATAGCCATGTTTTAACTTACATATTTAATTAAATAAAACAACAATAATATTTATTAAAAGAAAAACGAAACGATATTAAGAAAAACAAAAAAATAATGAATCCAATTTTAAATTAAAACAAAAAAATACATCAAAAATGCAAAAGAATGAATTATAGTAATATAAAAACAACAATATATACATGCTTACAAAACAAATAAAAAAAAATATAAAGTATAAAAGAAAAGTGAATACAAACAAACATAAAAAATAATATAAACATTGCGATCTTATAAAATATAAGTATAAAAATATTAATAAATATAATTTCATTAACATAAACCAATATTAATTGTGTTTTTATTTTAAATAACATTAACAAACATTATATGAAAGTTTGCTTTTGTTCGAAGAGTGCACGCTGTGGCATCTGATGATTAGTTTGGGATGCTGATGCCAACGGATATTCATTTTATGCATATATGTGAGTACATTTAATTTTATTTATAATTTTTTAAATTAAAATAGAAATCATTAAATAAATTTAAATATACATCCCAATTCTGCATTTCGATTACATATACGCATTCAGCTACGCAATGATCAAAAAAAGGTATTCCGACTGAAAAAAACTGAATCGCTAGAAAAAGAAGAAGCAATTCCATTTTGTTTTAATGCTTTATGATTGTGTGTATTCTGCATTTCGATCGTAATTACGTTTTTGTAAGACCTGGTTTACACTAAGAAACTTTCGATTTTTGTGTGTGAGAGAAAGAGAAAGAAATATCAAACATCTCTTTCTCCCACACACAAAATCAAAAGTTTCCCAGTGTGAACCAGGTCTAAGTTGTTGTTCATGTGGCGGAGATTCAAATCGAAATGCAGAATACCAAAGTTGCCAAACGAAGAAAATTACGGTTCAAATTGAAATGCAGAATTGGGGCCATAAATACAAAATTTTTTGAAAAAATGCATCTGTCATATTTACGTTTTTTAATTGCACATTTTCGGTTATACATTTCAGAACGTACTGCTCATCAGATGCAGTGCAGTAATGCATTTCCACAAATATCCCTTATACATCCTTATCGTATTTGAAATTTGATCCGAGAAGAGAATAGCTCTTCATTACATCACCATTCCATCAATTTCCTGTGTCCATAAATGCAATAACTTAAAACTATGTATGTAAATACCCTATCGAGTCATTTTAGTTCGAGGTTGGTATGTTTGTTGAAATCTATTCTGAAGATCCTAATATTGAATAATTCTATCAGACATGATTGAGAGAGGGGCTTTGCCATACGCAACACCAACATGCTGGTACAATCAAGTGATTGTGCACTCATATTGCCAGGTTATCACACGTTTGTCCAGAGAAAACCTCACCAAACGACTTATACCTTCATATAGGAAGTTGGAGCATCCGGACTCAAAGGTATTAATGGTTTCCACCAGAAAAAAGTTTTAGAGATTTAATAGTATTTTATGGTCTCCACCTGTTAAAAACATAACCTCACTCTCAGGTAAAACGAAGGCACGCGTTTAATGAGGACAACGCATAACTTAGAACAGTTATACGAAGTAGTGCATTAAATTAGTGCGGGGTGAGGAGTAATTCTGTCGAAAGCCCAGCAACAAGCCTGACCGTCCTTAAGAAATAAAAACGATGACGCGAGAGTCGTTCCCCAACTCAGACCTGAATTACAACTGTTTTTGAAAAATGAATATTGCACAAGCATGATGGTATCATATATGGCTAGAACATAAAATCACAATCAAATACTATTCCAGCATGCAGGTGTTGTATATTTCGTACAATTTTGTATATATTACGTAACAATTTTGTGGTGCTAATCAACGAAGCCTGTCGTACAGGCTTCGTAAACATAATTTCTCTGCGTAAGTATTTAAATTCAAATACCTCGATACTTACAATATGAATACTTGTGATATCAGACATAATTCAAATAAAACAAAATATTTGATTCATTTTTATTGACTTTTTTTTGGTTTTTGTTCATGTTTTACTTATAAGAATAATTGCATCTGCTTATATAATTAAGTAATTTTAAAGTAGTTTAAATATTTGCTTTTAATCTTAAGCTTTCTTTCTTTCATTTGTGTTTTATTTAATACTAGGTTATAATTTATTTTTAATTATTTAGTGAGTTTAAATAGTGATTGTGACATACTAAAATATTTTATTATTATTCTTTTACTTTTTTCAACTTACTGATGAACTGTCGTCTATTTAATGAAATAATGATGGTTATGATATTGATGTTGTTAAGACAGATTATGATGAACTGACTGACAGAAAGACAGACAAACTGAGTTTGAGATTATAATACGAGTATGAAAATAAATATATTCTATATAATTTTTGTTTATAATAAATGTTGTATAGTGAATGTAACTATGTATGTATGCATGTACGCAAGAATTATGTAAGTATGTATGTAGATTCGAGTATTTATGAATATGTATGTATATATAATCATAAGTTTTTATAACTGTTTTTTTACGATAAATGATTTGTATGTATATTTTTATTATTATTTTGTATATATGAGACTTTAAAGGTTGATTCCTGAAAATAAATTTTGTTTATTGTTAGAGGATTTCGAATTTAACATTGAGCTGGAATATTAGGGACAAAACATGTGTAGAACGGTTTACAAACAGAGGTAGTAATTTTTGGATTCTTTTTGATCTAGCTCGCCAAAGGTAAAGTCTAGAATAAAAGTTTTATAAAATAAGGAATAAATATTTTGTAGTGTGGTCTAACTTACATACATAAGAAGAATATACATATGTATGTATGTACTTATATGGGGTTAATGAAATAATGGATGCGAACTTTTTGCAGTATAAGGATGTTTTTTGATTAGTCAATATAGTAAATATGTCAATATTTATTTATACTTGATTTGTTTACATGTATATGTATGTCTAATACACATACATGAAGTTATTATTATATTCTGTTTACTTTTCAACATGAAATAATAATAATATATTATAGATAGAATGTTAGAAGTTAATAGAACATAAATGCGGGATATAGTCTCGTATTTGCAAGAGTTAGTGGGTAATAGAAGAAACACGTTTTTTTATAATTTGTTTTTATTTTGTTTCCTTGTTTAAGTTATAATATAGTAGTACATTGTTTGTAGGTGTAGTAAATATGTCGGGATTGAGGACTAGATGGAAGTTAGGTTAGGTAAGGGAGAGTTTTTTTTGTTTAATAAAGTTTTATTAATGTATAAATATTTTTGTTGATAAATTATCTTATTACAAGTGTTTTATTTAATTATGAAGTTTTTGTTTTGTATTCAAAGTCTAAGATTAATACAATGTGGTTAAGTTTAGAGCTTGTTTTCGATAATACCTTAATAAAACCCTTATAAATTAGTATAAAATTAACTTTTATGTTTTACTTTTTTTTTGGGCCATTTGTAAAAAATGTTGATTTACTCAGACAACTATTTCTTAAAATAAAGTTCATATTTATTTTGCAAAAAACATCCGTTTATAGTATAAACTTTATACTGTTTCCTTTGAAATAAGAGCATAACTCAAAAGTATGTACATAATATACATATTTGAAATATTGTGTTTAATTTATCTACGATTATTCTGAAATTAAATTATTATATGAATAATCAAAACTTAAAGAAATTTGTAAAAATTTAATAACATCAATCGAATTAGTAACTACCCAGGAAAATTGTATTAGTTGTAGAACTAGTTCTAGAACACATGATTTTAGCCTGAACTCGTTCTACTTTGGCGTTGAGACCAATGATTTTTGTTCGAAATTTTCACCTTCGTAACTGGTTCTGAGGAAGCGTTATGGAGTCGACACTCGTTCTTTAGAACGCTTCTGGAACTAGTTCTTTAATCAATGATTTTTGTTTGAATTTGTCAACCTCGGAACTAATTCCAGGGAAGCTATAGAGAACATATAAACAAATATTTGTTTTTTAGCGTTTTTGTTTGAAATCATTAAGATTAGGAACAATTTTTAGAAACTGTTGAGTAATTTTTACTATTAAAATAATGTTATTTACAAAACTTACATTCATATACATTTCTTACGTAAGATTTAATATAATTCTTCCGCACCTCTAATCTTTTAAAATATTTTTTGTAAGGATATACGTTACAAGCATCAAACTTTCTCTTCTCTCGGTACCATTCAATTAGGGAGCTCTTTAATATCTTGTAGTTTAGTTGAATACAAAAATATACATTTGAACGCGTTTTCTATTTTAATTATTTGACATTTTTTCAATTGATTCCAAGAAGTTGTTTCGGAACTAGTATGCGTTCCATTGAACTAGTGCAGTAGTAATGTAAAACTAGTTTCAAAGAACTAGTTCCTTGAAAACTATTTAGAAATATTTAAGAACCACAACAATATTCTAAAGAATGGGTTCCAGAAGTAATGGCGACACTACTAGTTCCAAGGCTGTTGTTTAAGAATCTGAAGTGGTTCTGTTTTCACTCGTTCTAGAACTAGTAGTTTTTCGAACATGTTCTAAAATTTTTCCTGGGTAGAGAATTGAAAAATTATTTTTTTAACATATTAACAAAAATTTATTTAAATTGTTATTATCGTTGGCGATTTCGTTAGGAAACAGTATAAAATGGTAGAATATCCTTGTAAAATATATATGATATTTTCCTGATTACCAAACAATTTGCTTTATTTTTTACCATTTATTTAGAACGTTCTTTAAAAGGTAGATAAATGAAAACAATTACAAAATGTTGACACAGTAGATTTTTAATACAATTTCATAATTTTAATGCAATATCGCTGTTGGCGGATGTATCGTTTTAAATACGCAATGAAATTAATTTTAAAAGGATTGCTTTTGGTTACTTTAAATTTGTATAGAATCTGTTTTTAATTATTATATATTATGGTAAGTAATTTTTGTATTATTATTATTTTTAATAATTATTATTTTATGTTTTTAATTTATAATTTGTTTAAATTCCGGTGCTTAATAGAAAAATAAATAATACATGCATACTTATATGTATGTAATGTATATGTAATCGTAATAATTTTAATTAATTTTCAGCTGTATATTTTAAGTTTTGTACTTGTAATAAATATATTGAAATTAAAAAAAATTATATTGTTTTATTGCAAGCTACTTGTTCTAAAGAATTATTTTGTATATCGAAAGTAAGATTGCATTTCAATTTGGAATACAATCCAATATTTAGATTATATCGGTATCAATTTCTTTTCGAACAGATTTGAAGTTTTCAATATGTGAATCGGTATCAGATTTTGTGAAATACGTAACAAACTCCTACATATAACATTTTTATAATGTTGTTTATGTATTAGCAATAGATTACGTGTTTTTAAATTTTATTAAAAAAACGTAAGTCGAATATTTGATTTGTAATGATAATAATATGAATAAAGTAAAACCTTAGTACTGAATCATTAAACATCAATTATTATCCTGTTATAGGAATAAATACGAGTAAAATAGTTTATGTCCAAAAGTACTTTTAATTTTTCAATTTATAAATTTTTCCCTCATAACTTTCTAAAACTTTGCATACTTATTTCAAAATTAACTAAAACTTTCTTTATCAAAGAATAGAAGTTGCAACATATTGTACCGATTAGTATTTACATATGCACAGGTACTAATATGGCAATAAATTAAAATTTGAAAAAAGTACGGAATTGTGTTTGGTACCAAATAAAGCTTGCGCAAGTGAAAAAAAGAAATGAAAATAAAACAAAATACAAATCCTTTAGAATTTATCTAAAGACGTAAAAGTGAATTATAAATATAAATTCTTAAACACTATTTTTAGCAACAAATTCTCTTAGAATATCACAAGCCATTTCTATATTATTACGTGATATACCCAAGGCTGTAATGGCATTCTCTTTGGAATAGCCTTCGTTCATTAGACGTGCTATATATTCTAAATTGATATTCTCGTAGGGTACGCTACAATCGCCCTTTTGATTGATTGATACGTTTTCATAAAGTAAAGGCTGTTGTTGTTGTTGTTTTTGATGATGATGCTGCTGGTGCTGTTGTTGTTGAGTTTGTGGTTGGATTTGTATTTGAGATTTAGGGATTTCAATAAGTTTATCACTTTGGTTTTTAAGCTCATTACGCAACGATGTATTAGAGGAGTTGGTAGTGGTGGTGGTACACAATTGTGTATAATTTGATGTTGATGATCTAGCTTCCAAAGGTCGCGTATCAATGACGCCCATTATGGTTTCAGCAGGCCCAACAATATCATCGTCCATTAGAGTGATCGAAGTATTCGAAATAAGATTTGATGACGATGTTAAACGTTGACTTCTCAGCTCTTCTACCAAAGTATCAACATTGCTGGTTGTGTTGTGCGGTGGTATGGGAGGAGCTGTTGTCTTTGGTACACATATATCACCCAAAGTAGCGGCTATATTATCAACACTTTTGCTAGTTTGTGGAGGTAAACAAGGTGTCTTTTGTATGGCTCCACTTCCATTACTATGACCGTTAGAAGCAATAACATTTGAAGCCATTGACGATGAAGAATTCTCTGCACCGGGAGATGATTTCCTGGGTGGCAATGGGGGAGCCACCGATGCTACGGCGGCACTGTTAGCTTCTCTCTTTTGAGCCTCTTTGGCAATAATAGCTTGTGATTCTTGGAGATTTTGCAATATGGCGTATGATGAATTTGAATTGTCATTGTTGTCCGATTTGCCCGACATTTTACTAGCGTAACCGGGTATAACAGTGGCATTGGTACCCATTAACGGAGCACTCATGCGATTGGTAGACTTCTGTGAGGATTGCGGTGTTGTGGCTGTATTTGAAGTGGTTGATGGTGTAATTACCGCGGAAGCCGATGATGAAATGGTACTTGCACTGCTATTGCTGCCATTTACCACATTCATAGGAGGGGCTGATGGAGAATGAGTTCCGGTTATGGCACTGGCCGCTGTTATGTAATTTACTGATGTATTGGCTAGCGATAGAGATGGTATATGACCAGCATATAGATCGTTTTGTACTGCCATCAAACTGGGTGTAGTACTGCGCCTCGAAAACCTTGGTGAAGTATGTGGACTGTGTTTGTCCGAGGAATGTGTTGATGAGGTCATATTATTGCTTAAAGCATGTAATGAAGAGGTCGCAATATTAAAGTCACCAGTATCCTGTATTGATATAAGAATTCAAAGTGGAGTCGCAAATAAAATTTATTTTAAAGTGGATTTTGAAGCAATTTTTTTGTTTGCAACTTTTTCTTACAACATAAGTAAAGATGCAAGGAAATGAAATGATTGTAAATGAAACTAAAAAAGGTAAGAAAGTGTCAAGAAAATAATAAACAGTTTCTTTCGATGAAAATAAAACAATATTAATTTTTATAGAATTTCTAGAGTTTCGAAAAAATATGACTCCGAAACCGAAATATATTAACAATTACATTTTATCTGAATCGAAGTTCGGATTGTCACGCATTGCATTAAAAAGTATTGTTAGCAGTACATAGTTATATTTGCATAAAAACATATAATAGATTTTTTTCGACAAATACATATGTACAAAAATATTTTTAAATAAACTTTTATTTAAAATTATTATTTATTTTTTAAAAAATTGTATGTAAAAATATATTAAAGATTAACAAAAACAAATTTTTATATTGAAAGAAAAAAAAACTCTGATTTAAGTGCAAACTGTTTACAAACGTATAGACAAAAAAATAAGAAATGATTCTATGATTTGGCCGTGCTTAGGAAGAATGAGTTGACATCAGAAAAAAATTACAATTTATAAACCATAATAAAAAAAAACGCAACGAGAACATAAACATAAAAAAAGAAAAACAAACTAACGAATAATAAATATAATATTTATTTCTCATGCACAAAAAACGCTGATAAAATTTCAAATTAGAAAAATTATAAAAAAATAATATAAACAAGTATAAATTTTATTAAATATTTTTTTTATTTTTATTTAAGGAAAATATATGTATATTTTTGTATTTTTTTATAGTCAATTCATTTTATATAATTAAAATAAAATATAATTAAAGAAAAGAAATTAAAAGAGCAAAAAATAAACAAAACAAAAAAACTTTTAGTTGGTATAAATATTATTATATTTTATATAATTTTATTTAAAATAATTTTTCGTTTTTTTTCAAAGCCAATAAAATTAAATAACTAATAATTTACAAGACACAATGGTATTTAATAGTATTTGTTTTATTTTTTATAATTGTATATATATAAATATGGTGTTTGTTTGTTTATTAAAATTAGTTTTAACACACGTACATATACCTATTAAAGTTAAAATTTAAAAAAAAAGACTAATAGAAAGAAAAATGGTAGAAAAATTAAAAAAAAGTAAAATAAAATCTTTGCTTTTTTATAAAAAAATCTCTGTTAATTAAAGGTTAAACAAAAAAAAAAAAAAACTAAAACTAAATTATTTCAAGCAGCCTCAGTTTTAAATTAAATTAAAAAAAAAAAAAATAATTCACAAAACCCAAAAACTTAAATACAGATTTAGAAACTTTCGATTTTAATAATTCTGCAGGCTGCTTTAATATCTTTATTAATTAAATTAATTTTTATAAAAACAGTCTTATAAAATGTGTACTCGAGACTCTGGTATAAACAATTGAACTAAACAAAAAAAAAAATGTTTTAAAGAAATAATAAAAAAAATTCTTTTAGAGGATTAATATAAATTAATTTTTGAATTTTATTAAGGCATATGTTGTTATCTTTTTTTTTATTAATTATTTTTTTTTAACGAAAACTAATTTTTAGTTTTCTTATTAGTTTAATTTATCATGCATATCATTATAGTATTTTTGTTTGTTTTTTTTTCTTTCTTTCTTTTTTATTATATATACTAAACTAAGTATCGGTTTTTATTTTAAAATAAAATGAAATGATGAATGAACTTAATTTATAAAAAAAATGCTAATTTCTACAATCTTTGGGAGAAAATGCAAATAAACAAAATAAAAATTTTATTAATTATGCCACTATTGCATTGTGTCTACTATACTATACTATATATGTATGTGTTTTTAATTAAGTAAAATTTTTTATTATTAATTATTTGCAATTATATACTTCGTTACTTTTTAGTGTATAAACGTGTTTGTGTCTTTTTATGAATTTTATAGGAAAGTGAAAATAAATTTTAGATAATTTTAAAATAATCTGTAATCTAAAATATGGTAAAAATAACTTTAACAAGATTTTTTTAAAAATACAAAGATACTGAATATAATTTTCTTACTACCTTTGTTTATAGAAGCTTTAGTTGATAACTACTAATTTTAAGAGTAAAATAACATTCACGTTTGTTCACTTAGATAACGATATTTACGTTTTTATTGTAACTCAAGAAGTTTACATATTTATTCATTTCATAGATTTGTCTTTTTTAAGCCAGAAGAATGAATGAATTAAAATTTGTTAATTCTACTCGAAAATGTAAGAGTTATAATAAAATGGTTTATAACAAATTTGTTAAAGCGCTTTTGAAAATAAATCTTATTAAACAGGAATAATTAACAAAATTTCTTTTGAAAATGAAAAATTTCGTCTCAATATAAAAATATATTTTATAAGTAAAAGAAAAGTAAAGCCTTCAATAATTTAATTGTGTTTTAAACCATTTTAAACCGCATAACAGATGACAGTATTACGAATATTTGTATAAACCCCATATTAATAATCAAATTATAGCAAAGGTTTTAAAAACAAACATAATTTACAAACAAAACTTCTCAGGAAAAATTTTAGAACTTGTTCTAAAAACAACTAGTTCTAGAACGAGTGAAAAAAGAACCACTTCAGATTCTTAAACAACAGCCTTGGAACTAGTAGTGGCGCCATTACTTCTGGAACCCATTCTTTAGAATATTGTTGTGGTTCTTAAATACTTCTATATAGTTTTCAAGGAACTTGTTCTTTGAAACTAGTTATACATTGCTACTACACTAATTCAATAGAACGCATACTAGTTCCGAAACAAATTAAAAATTTATAAACTTATTTTTATCGAAATAGAAAAAGCGTTCAAATGTATATTTTTGCATTCAACTAAACTACAAGATATTAAAGAGATCCCTAATTGAATGGCACCGATAGAAGGAAAAGTTAGCTGCTTAAAAGATTAGAGGTGCGGAAGAATTATATTAAATTTTACGTAAGATATGTATATATAAGTTTTGTAAATAACATTGGTACAATAATAAAAATTCCTCAACAATTTCTCAAATTGCTGCTAATCTTAATAATTTCAAACAAAAACGCTAAAAGAGAAATATTTATTTATACGTTCTCTAAAGCTTCCCTGGAACTAGTTCCGAGGTTGACAAATTCAAACAAAAATCACTGATTAAAGAACTAGTTCCAGAAGCGTTCTAAAGAACGAGTGTCGACTCCATAACGCTTCCTCAGAACAAGTTCCGAAGGAGACAATTTCGAGTTTAGACTAAAATAATGTGTTCTAGAACTAGTTATAGAACTAATACAATTTTTCCTGGGTTGTTATATAAATCTATCATGATGAAATAGAAATATGATTAAGTATAAAACTTTTACTGCAATTTAATTAATATTTCTACTATTTTTTCGAGTATTTTTCTTTTGTAAACTTCTTAGAATTACAAAAAATATCAACAAATATATAACAAGTTTGTTGTTAATTAAAAAAGATTTTGGGTATTCTTTTCAACGAAATCTACTAAAATTAAACATAAATTCTAAATGAAATAACTATAAATTAAGTTAATTTTAGAATAAAACTAATTAAATGGTAAATTAAATACAATACTATAATAATAAACATCATATCAGTAATGCAAATAAAAAAAGAGTCGAGTTTTTTAAATAAAACAAAAAATTTTCAAAATAAATACTTTTTTTTCTTATCGAAATTTGTTTTTTTTATCAAAATGCTATTTACAAATGAAGCTTTTACAAAGGAAAATGAGTAGAAAATATATAAATTAAGAAACAATGTGTTTAAGCAAATAAAAAATAATAATTAAGGAAAAAAGCCTTTTTATACAAGAGTTTATAAATAAATATATAATTAAATTCTTGATTCTTGCTTTTTTTTTAAATCACTATAAAAATTTAAACAGCAAAATATACTACATGCTTGTGATAAATACAGGCTATTAACTTAAAAACAAACAAAACAAGTGACAACTCTTTTGGGGAGTTTTTTGAATTTTCTTTTTATATAATTGAGCATATTTTTTTTTGTTTTTAATAGAAAAATCAGATTATTTTTAGTTTTAGTTGATTTAAAAAGAGAAAAGGCGGCTTGTAATCTTCGAAGTGATATTTATCGATAAATATTTAAATATAAAAACGGAAATAGTAATAAGTAAGAACTTAAGCTAATAGATTTTAAACTATACCTCAGTGTCATCATCATCATTAGTTAGCTGATGGCGTCCATTAGTAGCATTACGATTGTGTTGTTTACGAGGATCAAAGGCATCTACGACAATTTGTTCGGTGCCTTTAATTTCAGCACGACAAAATGGACATCCCTAAAATTTAACAATTATATTTGTTTTTTTGTTTGTTCATGACAACTTATTATTGTTATTATCATTATTTACCTGTCCTTCTGAGTCTACTTGCCATGACGTTAAACATGGTGTACACAACAAGTGACCACATGGCTCTATACGTATGTCTTTGTCATTTTCGGCGCAAATTTTACACAATTGGAAGGTACTTCCTATAGTTAGGATATGAAGTTTTTATAAAACAGAAGAGAAATATAGAAAATATATTATAGAATTTTAAATTTAACTTAATTTTTTTTTTATAAAATACTAACCCATTTCACAGTAAAGTTCATATTGTTCTTGAGTCACAGTTATGTGATCTTCAGTGGGGCTTTGTACAGCCGAAGATAAATCAGGATTATACGCTTGACCATCAGGATATAAATAGAAACCCTCCCTATAAGAATGTATTAAATATTTATGATTTAACTTTACGACTCTAATAGAAAATAAAAATTTATATTTTAATGTAAGAATTAAATTTTCAAAGTAGTCAGTTATTAGAAAAGGTTTATGAAACTCTTCTAAGATTATGTGTAAAGTTGAACATTTTTTAATCAGAATCATCAAATACATAACAAATACATCAGTGTTGTACAAATACATTAACGTAAAATTTTTGACAATGAAAATATCTAAAAATTTCCTTTTATTTCCCAATAAAGAAAAATAGAATTTGTTTCAACCTTGTAACTAACCATAACTTCTGCATTTTGTAAAACAACTTCTGGGGAAATGTAAAATATGCTTTAAAAAATTCTAGAAACAACTGGGGTCTGCTTGAACAATATTACTGCTTATTTAGCAGTAAATTTCATGCACCTATCTCAAATTTCATAAATCATATATTATTATTATTATTATTATTATTATTATTCGAGAGATATTCCAAAGTTTTCCCTATATAATTGAGATAATGATTACAAGTCCTAACTGTGCCTCTATATCTTAAAAATGTTAAAGGAAAAAATAATTATATTCAGGTTTTTGGTTAAAACAGTACATAATACAATTGTTTTTATTATTAAAAAATGGATAAAACAAACAGTATTTGTCGTTACCCTTAAATCGTCAGATTTCGCAATCATCGTAACACCACAGAATTTATTCAACGTATACATATTAACAAAAATATGATTTATCATATTAAAATTCTTTAATCGTATCAAATATGTTTTAATTTAAGATCACTACAAATATTAGGTTCATTGACATTCATTGGAACGCTGTCATATGGATAAAAATGAAAAAGTTTATTACTTACCTATGTCCGTCTAATAATGCCTGGCATAATGACTTATTTTGCGGTATAGTTTGTAAAATTTCTCCATCCGCCGTAACGTAGCCGATTGCCCATTGGCCTAACCGTGTACACGATAATCTATTAATTTGTGAAAACAACAGATAATTTATTAAAATGTGTATGCAAATAAATACTCAGTGTATGTAAACAAACAAACGAAAACCCCATTTAAAAAACAAACTCAATCAATCCCAGCCATATATAGACTACGATAAACTGTCCGTCAAAAATTATTGTTACTGGCTGGCCGGCCGATTGGTTTGCATATGATTCATATGTTTGTTTGAATGTCTGTATGATTGACAAAATTAACATACTACGTACCTAAAAACATAACTTCCGGCTTTGTGTATATAACGCTGTAGTCTAGCTTTGACTTCATCATATGTTAAAAATGCCACATAGCCGGGATGGGTGACAGCCAAAATTTGCCAATTTCGTAAGAGTGTTGCCCAAGGTTGAAAGAGTCTTGTGAAGACATCAAATTCAAAATTCGATATATAATCATTACAAGTCAAATCGATGGTTGTCTTTAAAGCCATAGCCTCTAAACCAGATGATATGGGATGTACTTTATTCAATTCCTGACGAAAGATTTTCCAAGGCACCAGAGTACTAAATGCGCAAGCACACACAAACATTAAACACCAAATTAGTTATGTTAAAGAAAGATATTTTTAAAGCATACAACACCCACCTATTGCCAAAATTAGATTTCCAGAAATCTGCTGCATCCGCTTTTGTAATTCGAAACTGATCTCCGGCAAAGACACCATTTGGAAATATAGCCTTTAATTCGCTCAACATATGGGAGAAGACCAGACTTAGTTTGGTCAGATTACGACGGTAGTGGGAGTTTTCATCAAACATTTTCTCTTTACCTTCCTTGAATAGCTTTATGGCCTGTTTGCATTTTCGCATTAAATTATTGATAAAGACATTGAAATGTTCATTGTTGTGAAGAATATGCATTTGATCCTCATTTTTAGAGTATATCAAACGCAGTCTCTGATAGGTGTCCGGCAAAATGTCCAATATAAAGGGTGGGCTGTTTTTCAGATTCATCTTAGGTTGCTGGCACAATTTCACGACTTTATCCATTAATTTCCATGTTTTTTCGAGGGTCTTCTTGTCGGTGGACAGCCGTTGGGGCCCACATGCCTCCGAAAATGCACCATGCAGCTTGGAAAATATCGAACTTATGTTTTTCGATTGCTGTATGCGACTTGTACGGCTCGTCGCCATCTTTTACGTCCGTCCGTCTTGGTAGTCACCGTCGTCGATATCGTCGACGTCGTCTGCTACTTCGTTCCCAAAAACTTTTGCTGCAAGTGCAACTGAAAACCAATTCTAGTTGCAATTTTTCTCACTAAAAACTTTAAATTTCACTTGTTTCTTAGGGCACACACTCTCATAAAGATTTTCCGCAGAGTTTTCATTAGTTTTACAAATGTTTTAAATCGAAAAAATTAATTTTTTTGTCTGGATTTCTTATTTTTCAACACTCACTACATATATGTAGTCTTTGATAATTTTCAATGAAAATTCACAGTTGCAAAACATGGTACTTTTTATTAGACGTATAATTTAAGTAGTAATGTATTATATTTTAATTACACAATTAATTTACTCCTAACTTATAAAATTTAATTAAATATAAAAATCATTAAAATTTTTTAGAATATTTTAGTATTTTCATGTCCAGTTTATAAAATAAAAAATCTGCATTCATGAGAATATATAATTGATTTTACTACTAGTATTTACAGCTGTGGCCAAAAGAAAATTAACTTTGAAATCCGCGATAAAGTAGCTGTCTCTTTCTAAAATTAAATGAGTGAAAACACAATTGAAGCGAAACGAAAAAATAAATAGGTAGTTGTGGTTTGGAAAACTTTTAGATTTACATTAATTATATTATGTAAAATCATTAATTGAAATTGAAGCGAATGAAAATTCGATTTTTTACAACTTTTTGTTTCTTTTTGACTTAATTGTAATATATTTATTAGCTAAATTTAATTTTCGTTCACAGTTCACAAGAAAAAATTTATTTCACACTGAAATAAAAATTTATTTTAAAATTGATAAAATGCACTCTATTTTAAAAATAGATAAATTTTCTCTTCAAAAATAGATTATTGGGCCTTACACGTAAAAATAAAAAAAAATCTTCAAATTGATGAAATTAAAATTCAAGAATAATTGAAAACCCCATCAATGATCTTAGTAGGTAGTGATGATAAGTCGGCGATAACAGTTGTTTGATTTTATGTTTTATTTATTGAAGTAATATAAATCCTATAAGGCCAATCTTACGTATTACTAAGCCATAATGCCATAACTTAACATAAAATACAAAGGGGGTTATTATGTAAATCCCTTCCCCTCACTTCACTTTTTACATATAAATTGTTTTTTGTGTTTTCAAAAATTAGTATGAAAATATTTTCAACACAAGGTTAGGTGTTTTACTAAACAAGGGGGAAAGCGTTGCAATCCTGTTCTTGAATGTACGGACGATCGCAACTCCCACGTGTCATTTTATTTGGTATTATTTCGTTTGCTATTTTGAAAAAATTCACCACAAATCAATTAATTTCTTAATATTTTGTAAATTTATTGTATTTAATTTGTCAACTGGACCCAATAATGTCTTACTCAACTAAAAAAATGTTCAAGGCCATTGTAATTTGTCAAACCTAAAAAGTATGCTATGATTTTTAATTACATTCGAAAAGTATGCTACTGTTTTTCAAAAATATATACATATGTACAATGTACATACGTATCTATGTAAATATGTATGTATGTACATAACAGATAGTGGATAATTAATGTTAACAACATAATTGTCCACAAGTTCATTCGATAGTATCAAAGTAAATTTATAAAGTAGCATCACTTGAACAGCTGACTATTTTTTTAACTATAGTTTCTATAGAAAAATAAAATTAGTTGTCAAAGTTTGTTTTGAAAATTGTTAACATTGTTTATGTCGCCATTTTTAAATTGTGTTTTGCAATTTGTTAAAATTGTTAAAATTAAATCCTTAATATTTTCAACTTAAAAGTAATATTTTATATTTATGTTTTGTTCACTTTGTTGTTAAAGGAAATTTTCTTAAATTTTATTTTGACACATTCTTGGATTATTCCAAAAACAAAATATATGTGTTTGTTGTAGATGTTGTTGTACAACAAGAGATGTCGCTACTTTATTAATTTACTTTGGATAGTATCTTGTTGTATAGTAGTTTCGATTTAATTTTTACAGTGGGTCAAAGTTTAATATTTTTGTCGAACATATGTTTAATCTTATCTATATTTCTTATTACCAGGGCAAGGATTTTCATGCACCGATACTTTAAAGACCAATATTTTAACCGTTATAATTAGCAGCAAAAACTCAAAATACCTTCCGCACTTTTGTGGTTTTTAAAATTAAATAAAACTGTGTAAAATTTTATTTTATAAAACTTAGTATTTTGTTGTTAAATCGAAATTTGTTGATACTTATTTAAAAAGAGAAAACAAAACAATTTGTTTTAGAAAAATTAAAAAATATGCTATTAAAATGTTGGAAAAATGCAATTTAAAGAAAAATATGCAATTTATGCATTTATAACAAAATATGCAACAACAACTCGTTACAATTTTTTAGCAAATTTTTTGATTCGAAAAGAAAACTAGTTAAAAGTTATTTTGAGTTACTGACTACAAACATGCATTTGCATAGAAATCCTTGCCCTGCCTATCTTTTTACCTATTATTTGCTGAAAATGTTGTTCCAATGGTTTTCACTTTCAGATAAAAAAATATTTAAACAATTTGCATTATATCCGATCCTCTAACTAAAAAACGGATTTTTGGCTTATATTTTCATTTAAGTGTGTAACTGACATTTTTATTCAGAGAGCTTATTATAAGTTCTTAAAATAATATAATTTTGTACATCATTGTAAATGAAACGAAATGTCGAAGGAAAAGCATGTCTGAAAGATGTAAAATAGATAAAGAGGTTAAAAATTAAAAGTTTTTAGTTCCAGTAAGATGACACCCAGATTCGAAATGGCATTTCTGTAGATTATTTTAAAGATTTAAATCGACTCAGAAAGTGATTCAGTATTGAAATTGATTTCAGGGAGTTATAATGCTGATTTACTATGGGAAAATAGATGTATTTTTCAATATATACAACTCATACTCATAAATTTTTCACAATATTTATGGTTTTTAGAGTGTTAACATTAAATATGCTTTCCCATTGGAATCGGCAATAATAAAAAATATAGGTCAAATGTATGTGTTCTACATGATTATTATTCCTGTGTAGAGAGTATGATTTATTATCTTGTTGAAATGTTTGTAAATGCAGTTGGTAAACTATTTATAAATTTTTAAGTGTCTTACACCGTACAGAGGGATAAAGATAATTAATTTTAAAAAGGAAAAGCTTGCGTCGAGTTTATGTATATGTTTGTTTTTAATCTCAAAGCCTACGCTTCATTAGTTTGAATAAAAGAATATTTTACCGCATTCACAGATTCAAGAGAAATAATAAAATTTTATAGACATTAGTTGGTCACTTGGCAATCTGCGGTATGCAAATAAAAAACAAGATAAGATGGTTACAAGACATCATCACCAACCACATTGCCACCACCCCACACCACCACGGCTACCATCGTCAACAGTCGACCAAAGACCAAGTTGACCAAAGAGACCACCACAAATCAAATGCTGTTCACTTTTTTATTTGGCGAAAGGAATACTGCAAAAAAAAAAAAAAAAACAATAACAAGAAAAATAAAACAACAACATTTGCTAACGGCTATGTGGCAAGTCGCGTTAATAGATTTTTGTTTTTATTGTTGCCACAGCCATAATGAGGGTCAAAGCAATCATCTCTTTTAAATTGAACAAACTGCGGTTGGTTAATGCAACTCGAAGAAAGAAAGAAAAACTGTTCAGGGGGAAATATAAAAGTGGCATGAAATAAAAGCAAAAACCTGTCAAAAGTTAATGCAAATTTTATTTTATTTAAACTTTACCCGTCTTTTAATATGCAAATACTTACACATATTTCATAGATATTGTATAAAAACATACATTCATAAGTACAGATGTACATACATACATACATATGTATGTATGTAGATATGTATTTGAAAGTTGGTAAAGGGGTATATTAGAGTAAATTTTATTATCAGTTGTGTTTGTTGTATTGAAAAAAAGAGAGTTTTTCCAATATTTGTAAATATTGCAAATTGTTTGAAGTTGAATGCGGCATAATATGGTTTTACCTTCTACACATAGTATCCATTTACAATTACACATTTACACATCCAATTTGTTAACCAAAAACAAATATTGGTTATAGCTGCTTATATAGTGTTGCAGCTGTAGATGCGCCAACAGGCTGCGGCAGCATCGTGGCAAACACATCGGTATAAAAAGTAAAATCTAGCTCACCATACAAATTACTAAAAAGCCCCTCAGATATGTGAGGGGCTTTTTGCTTGTTTTGTTTATACAGTGGGCTGGTTCATTTGAATTGAAAGAAAAAAATTATTCCTTTTTATCTAATATACAACAATTTTTTCTTGATCTCGAATGCAGTAATATCTTTATAAATTAATTTTGTATTAGGATAATATGATATATTTTTAGTTTATTTTTGTTTTTAACACAAAAACTCCCCGGGATATATAAATTTTTTAACTTTCCGATTCACTGAAATTAGAATCAGAAAATGATTCTGAGCCGATTAGAAAATTTTAAGGTGGTAAGGACTAATATTTATTTCAAACATCAGCCTAATAGCCTCTTCACTATAGTGGTATATAGTTAAATAACCTTATTTTAATTAAGGTTGGCTATCGTTACGCCCGTTATCTTTAAAATAACCGTAATTTTAAATTATTTTCTTTCCAATATTATATTTTTAATATATATATATCATTTACTGTTGAAATACCTTTAATGATATAAGCTTAAATATCGCCGATTTCTGGAAATGCGACTCCCATAGGTTTTTCCAATGTATCATAAGGTTGTCCACTCATTCTTGATAGATTTTTATTGGTTTATAAAACGTTTTAGTAAAAATTATTTCATCATGTTTTCTAATATCTTTAAATTCATTTTATAAATTTTAATTAAAAGCTTTATTTAAATTGATTTGTGGCAATCAAAAAAGTTTTCAATATTTTGTTTAAGTGTGAAATTCTATTAAAGGCACTTTATTTATTAAATTATTAAAAACCAGTTGAAAAATGCATCAATTATTGTCTGCAAATTAATAAAAATGTTCAATTGATTATATAAATTGACGAATATTGATTGAGCTGAGTGATATAACCTATAAATTGAAATTGTAGACTGCATAAGTTTTTATATTTGTTGCGATTCTATTTCTAAATTATAATTTTAATTAACATTTTGTCAAATTATTTTATTTTTATATATAGAGATGTTACGAGATTACAGTTTATTTTACCTTTAGTCCCACTGTACAATCTTCAGATGCAGCAGCAGTATTACAGTCTGCCTTACAGCCCCAAACAAAGCCAGTAGGCTATGAAAACAATAAGCGGCATATATGCAGTAGTAGCTCCAAATCAAGTTTCATTTTCTGCGCAAACTCACAGACTTTTTTTTGGGTTTTTAGTTGGATGTTCGAAGTTGATTTTGATTGTTTTACTCCTCATTGAATACAACAAACAGACTCCAACAAACAACGTACAACAAAAACACAAATAACAAAAACAATAAACAAACAATTGTATGAAATGTTAGTAAGTAAATTTAAAAGTACTCGTGCCTCAATTTTTTTATTCGATTCGTATAATGTATGCATGCGGTTTTTATTTTATTATGTATATTTTTTTTTATCCACCATCTGAACAGATGAGAAGTATGTATATTAATTCCCTCATTCCTTTTGTAACATACATACATATGTATGTATTAATGTTTTGTAATAAATATGGTGAAACGATTAAAAGACGATGACATCTAAATAAGGGTACCTAAAATCATGTACGGAGTCATCTGATGCTTGTTTTCACATACACCAAAAGTAGTACTCGTAATTCTTATATATGTGAAGGGCATATAAAATTCGGTTTAGTCGAATAAAATACTCTTACTTGTTTCTGATTATATTTGTTTTATGTGTTAGGAACACTGCTGGTTGAAATTTGTTTGTAGCTTTATATTGCTGCTTGATGCCACATTCAGTCAGTCAGTCAGAGAGCCAGTTGTTGGGTCTTCTAGTATGGTTGGATATACATATAGTAGTAAGCAGTAGCATTACCATTGTATGGTAAGTATAACGCAGTCAGTAGTAGTAGCAAACCAGGCAGCCAAACTGCCTGCCTGCCAGCCAGCCAGTCGTGTCTGCCTTTCACTGGGTATATAAAACTAGAAGACATAACGCGGCAAGCACTCATTCAGCATTCGCGCATCAAACATTTCTTTTCATTACGATTCAGTCGATCGTTTGTTTAAATAAATTTAGTGTTAAATAAGTGAAAAAGAAATAAATAAAAAAAATATTTATATAAAATACCCAAGAAAAGAAAGATTATTACTTAAACTTCTCGCATTGCATACGGTTTGTCACCAGACGTGGTCTTAAAATTAAATGGATCGTGAGGAGGAAATCAAGAACATGAAATAAAATACACAGACTTGAGAAGAAACACGAAGAAAATGTTTATATAAATTGCTTTCAAAATATAGCAACAACAACGACAATAAGGCTGCATTAACAAACAACAAAAAGTGTTGAAAATAAACATTTTTAACGAAAAGAATAATTAATTGAAATTAACAAAAAAAGTACATTTAAGAATTGTAATTGTATAAAGTTAGTCTAAAAAACCGTTATTTTAAAATTTAAAGAAAGCAAAAAACACAAAAAAGTTCTGCTAACAAATATAATTACTGTCCAAAATTAAAGTGAGTGAATAAAATGAAATAAATTCATATTAATTTATTCCATTTTTTTATCAATGAATATCATTTCAATTAAAAACACTTAAACACTTATCATCAGCTCAGATTTATTATAAATTGATTGAAATTGGAATCATTCATTCATTCACTTTCTATGGAATTCAGGTTCATTCATTCAAATTTAATTGTCAAAAGGTCAATTGAAAGTAGTACGAGTCATAGTGTATGACATAGAACTGAAATAACAGACAGACCCAAATTAAACTCCATTTGTAAGAATTTCTCAAAAAAAAAAATGTGTAGAACAAGAAAAATAACAACTTATAGTAAGTAAATATTTAAGTTCAGGTGTGAGTGTGTGTATATGAATTAGTATGGAAAGTGTCATCATTCTAAGTGCATGTGTGAAAAACAATTCGAGAGAGATTCGCACATTCTACATACATTGAAGAAAAGACTGAGAACAATAATACAAAATAAACAAACTTGTATGAAATATAATACTTGAATTATCTACATTCACACTAAAATTTACATACGTATTGTATGTAGTACATACATAAGTACATAAACAAATGTATGCATAAATACTAGTACATATAGCGAAATTGTATTTTAATTCGTATTCCGATTTTTTCTAAAGTTTTAAAGTTATTTTTTAATAAAATAAAACTGTTTAGAGGTAGATTTTAAAGTGTGTTTTATGGGATCTTTTCAAACGAATCAAAAACAGGGAGTATTTGTGGAAGCATTTATCGCTTGTAATATGTACTGGATCTAGAAAAAGTTGTAGTTAAAGTATATGCCGAACCAAGATAGATTTTTAAATTTAGTATTAAGTTATGTTAGTTATCGGTCGGGTCAGAATTTTTCGAATTTATAAACGATTTTAAAAATCTAAAGGGTGCTGTGTTAAAATAAAATAAATAGTACTACTTTCATTTATAACAATTCATTATTCTACTTCTAATATCTTAAGCTCTTCAGTTTAGTTATATCATTTCATTCTTATAAGATCTTGGACTTATGTTTTAAAATTGCAGACATATTCTACAGTCAAGAACCACTTCATTAAATCATTAAACATTTTCAGTTACATAGTTTACATCAATTTTATATTGTTACAACTGATTTTTATAATCAAAGTAGCAAATCTCCAATATGATTGGAATTGCTTCAACGCAATTATATCCTATTATAGATGTGTCATATTATCTCGAATATTAATAACAATAAGTAACTGATTTGGGCAGTTCCTCACAGTTTGAATTCGACTCAGCATTCAAATATTTGCTTTGATCTGAATATTTGATTACTTTGGTCAAGTCTCTAAATGTTCTTGTTGCTCCATTACAACTCATTATAGACACACCTGACAAAAAACTTATAATAAAATTTCTCTAAGTGTAGTTAAAACAAATAAATATTAATATACATGTGTGTGAATATAATATTTAAATTTGAGACCGTTAATTTCTGGAGCTATTAAGCAGTACAACAACGTTTAAAACTTGAAGAAATTAAGAAAATTTAACTGTAATAAAATTAGACACAAATACAAGAAATTATCCAAATATACATGCAAATCCAAAACATTAGGTATGCTCTTAAAAAAATATTTGTATTCAATAGATCTAATCTTTTATCATATTACTAATCTCAAATTCTAGATTACTTTGCTTTAATTACAGAAAATAAAAAATCGACACCCATTCAAGACGAATCTATTTATTAAGGGCCGATCTAATCTAATCACATAAACACATACATAAATATATGTATCGTGATATGTACGTGTGATTGTAAATAATTAAAACGGACGTTGTTATTGTTATTTTAATTTCACCTACATACAGTACCGTGCAATAAATTAGTCAAAGTCATTTTGTAATTTTTGTTAAAAATTGCAATTATTAAAATTACTGACACTTATTAGATTAAAGATGTACAAGAATTCTGATTTTTTTAATTAAACAACGACATCTTTAAGGACCATATTGAGATAGTAGAATGTTAAAAAAAAATATTTAAAATTTTGTATAAAAAACACTAACAAAAACTAAGTAGTTTTTATACAAAATTTTAAAAATTGTTTTCTTTTCATTTTTTAAAAATTCAGGCATAAGTAAAGACAAATAATTAAATATTTCTTTTAACTAACTATTAACGTGTAATTGGAGTACAGGTGACACATAAAGATTTTAAAAATTATTTTATTCAACCAGAAAATACAAATTTACAATGCTATTAAAGAGACCACTGCTGTTTGCAGATATATGGATCTTAATATGTAAAAAACGTGATCTACTACTATTGAAAAAACCCAAAAAGCTTTTCACGACTTATAGCAATTAAAATCATATTAGTGTGTACTTTCATTAAAACTTGTTACACTTAGAGAAATTCAATTTTCATGCCTCTTTGAAATTTCTTAGACACATTTAAAGAAATGTGTGAAATATGTCAAAGTAAATGATCGTTTTTAATGATATTTTTGAAAGTACAAACCGTTAAACTTCTTATTTCTGTAAGTGTATTTGTAACAAAAAACAAAAAGTATTTATGTATGGAATGTTGTTACTGCACAAAATCTCTACATGCACGGATGAACAAACAAATTACAGACTGCTGGACTTAACTATGTACTTACAACTGCTACTACTACTGGCTATTGGAATTTTGTTCTATTAATTGTTTTTTTATTTTTGTCTTAATTTTTATAATCGCATTTAACGCTTCATACTTTCAATGAGTAGCTGTTGGCAGAAAACACTATTTGAAATTTAAATTTTAACTGAAAATATTCCAAAATTTGTTGTGACTAATTTAACAAATATAAATCGTTTAAAGTTAATATTTTATATTTTTATGAATTCATGATGTGTTTTTAACTTTCTTTGCGAATTTTATTTCAAAAACTATAAAACGAAATCATAAAGACTTTCAACAACTCTTGAAGGCTTTGAAAAGTTTCAAAGAAAACTAAATATAAAGTGAAAAAATCTTAGTTGTTGTTGGTTTTTTTTATTTAAGTTTAATTTTGAGAATAACTATTGTTAAAATAGCGAAAGCGTTACAACGAAAGTGCAGTGAAAATGTTTCGACTATTGCCAGCAGCCGAAGAAGCAACAACAACATTAATACCAAACACAAAAATGAACACTTTACCAAAAAGTGTTAACATCAAAATCAACAGCAAAAAAACTCTACAATTCTGGCACTGGCATCAGCAGCTACAACAACAACACCACCAACACCGCCACCATCATCATCACCGCCAGCAACTTAATCAACAGCAGCAGCAACATCATCCTCTCATGCTGTTTATTTGTATAATACTGGCTCTTTGCCAGCATGTTCATACTGCAGCAGGTAAGTACGAAGCAAAAGAAGTAAATTAAAAACTCCATAATAATAAAATCATAGAAAAATATTAAAATAAGAAAATCCCACCAAATGATAATAAATTTAGACGCAAATTTTGAGGGCAAGAAATTAAAATTACGAAAAAAAAACTAAACTAAAAGACATTTTCTTCTTTTACACTTGCAAAAAAAGTTTGCATAATTCATGTATAAACAAGTCAACAATTTGAAATTTAAAATGCATAAGTTGAAAGAAAAGTGAAAGATATTTTTATATTGAAATAATTTAAATCAATCAATTCTGTTCAAACAATAATATTTATTATTGGTTGTAGTCCGATCAATTGTTTGTTTTTGGCAAATTCTCAAAAAAAAAATTAAATAATTTTATTGTTTAAAATCATTTGTGTTGCCAATAAAACACATTAGATTTATTATTATGCAACTTTTTCCTCATTTACATTTAACGATGATCTTTTAATCTAATCACGTTTATTTTATATTGCCAACAATGGTTAAAATAATATTATATACCATAAATTAATGGAAAATACAGAAATGTGTAGACCACCTGAAGAAGATAACTTTATGACTTGGTCAAATCAATAAATTTTCACCTGTGACGGTTAAATAAAGCTTAAATATTATGGAATCAAATTGGATTAGAAAGATAGATGGATAGATAGATCGATAGATAGATAGATAGATAGATAAATAGATAGATAGATATATAGATAGATAGATAGATAGATAGATAGATAGATAGATAGATAGATAGATAGATAGATAGATAGATAGATAGATAGATAGATAGATAGATAGATAGATAGATAGATAGATAGATAGATAGATAAATAAATAAATAGATAGATAGATAGATAGATAGATAGATAGATAGATAGATAGATAGATAGATAAACAGATAGATAGATAACCGATATATTAAATTTTAGCTTGAAATATATGTTAGAATAATCGTAACTAAAATTTACCTTCGCATAACAATTTTTGCAAAAAAAAAACAAAAATTTTAAACTTTCTTTATAATTTAAAGTGTTTGTGAATTCATTTCTTCACACTTGCACGGTGTTCATAACTCAAACTCATTATTGTACATACGAGTAAACAACAAAATTTCGAAAAATAATGAAGAAACCCATTGAAATACCCTTTTGTTGTTGTTTGATATTTTCTAATTCTTTTTATTTTTATTTTTACTTTTTCACCAACCACCTTTTGAGTGATTTAATTGTTGTTTTCATTAAATTGTAATTTGTAAACCATTAAAAGAATAAATATTCATACATACAACATACACACATGGCTGAGTAAATACGAATGTAATGTACAAACATACATACATTCATATTATGTATTGTGTTTTATAATAATAATAATAATGATGAACATTTGAAATAACGCATTAAATTTAAGAAAAAATAAAGAAGAAATAACGGTTTAATTATGCATTCATTTATTCATTCATTCATTCATTCTTACATTAGTACGTTATATTTCTTTAATTGTACATTTAATTTGAAATTATTTATTTCTTGAAAAAAGCTTTCAAACAATTTGAAAAAAAAATGCTTCAAAAAACGATCATCATGATTCATGAATGACTGAGCAAAATTTATTATATCTAAGTATTTACGATCAAATGCTTATGTTGATAGTAACTTTGCGTTTGGTCTTCAACAACTTTAACAGAAAGTTAAAGCAAAAGATTTTTATTTATTTTGAAAATCAATTAAAAACAGCTTAAATCTTTTCATCAGCAAATTGCCAGTAAAGTGGAAATGAAAAATCTATAATTAATTAGCAAATTTATTTTAAAAACAAATTTGATTTTTTAGTATTAAACAAATAATAGTAAAAAACAATAAAGTATTGATATTGATCAGTTACTTTTATTTTCAACAACTACTATAAGGCAACAACAAGTTAACAGTAAAATATTTCTTGGAATTACTAACCTTAATATAATAAATATAATTATCAGATGCATGGAGACAACATTTGACAAAATTTACATAAATTTTTAAATTATCAAAAAGCAATTTCTTTACTTGTGGCCCCTAACGCCTGAAACCTAATATTTGCCAGCTAAATAATGATAATAATATCTCTAAACTAATCTTAATTAAAAAATGTCTTAATGCTTACACTCCTACATATTCATATTAATTAATTTTGCTCTATAAAATTTCTATCTATAAATAATCATTTCAATTAGTATTAAAGTATAACAAAATTTATTTTTCTTATGCAAAAACCCCCAGAACTAATTAGAAATTGTATAATGTCCATCAATTAAAGAGGAAAAAGTGTATTATTATGTAAGTTATGAATTTAAAACAATTAAAATTGTATCATACAACGACAGACAGACAGCATTAACAACGTTATAACGATCGTTTTTATCTGTAGCAATAAAAACTAGAAAAGAAATAGAAAAAGTCATTTAACATTTTCAAGCGATTATTAAGTGGCATCTTTTCTCAACACATATCTCATACAGATTGTACATACATTAGCCAGTGATTTTTTGTTTTAATGAAACCACTTAAATGGTAGAAAAATGAAAACGAATGAAATAATGAACTAGTAAAAAATCGTATAATATAATACAGTGGGTTTGTTGTAAGAAAGTTTTGAGAAATGTATAAGTTTTAAACAATAGTTGTGAAATAAAACCCATTGTAAGCTTTAATAATAATATTTAAATGTTTTGAATTTATAGAAAAAAATTCATGTTAACGTTCAATCAGAATGTTTTCAATTAATTATACACTCTATTTTAACGTGTTTTTAAGTTACTCAGATTTCGACAATTAATTTCAATTTAGTAAATCTTACTTTCATTCTGAATACAATTCTGTTTAATTCATTTTAACATTCGATTTTTGTTCAAAAATGTATTTAAAATTTTTAAAATACATCTTACTGTGCAAGTAATGATCATTCACACCATACTACTACTGCTAGTTCAACATTCTTTATTATCACTCATTTAATGGAGCTGTGTAGTGAAAAAAAGTAAGTTTCCTATAAAGGTGTTAAGCTGGTTTCGTTATCTGGTCTCTGAAACATACACACCTCTTGCAACACCACAGAAAAAAACATTAAAATAAATAATAAACATTCATTTCAGGTATAAATTATGTTGTTAAGAGAAATGAGAGTAGGCTGCTAGTCAGTCGACATCTCTCAGACACATGTACAGAAAACCTAACAATATATATGGTTATTACGGGTTGGGGTAATGGGTACCAATGGTACTTTTTAATATTTTTTTTACCTTTTAGCTTTATGTATTATTTAGCAGTATAAATCCTTACAATTAGTTTGACAGGAGAAAATATGTATGTAATTATAATGAATTGGAAGAAATACACCTAAACCTCCATGGGGCCTATTGGGCGCTTCTTTACTAGTGTCTCTGGTGGAAATCGAAATCATTACCTCGGGTCTAACAGACTAGAATAATAACGACTAACACACATAGTATTTTGTAAAATAATTCAAATACTTGTTTAGCATAATTGTATTACATCCGCTACTCTATTGAAAAAAGGCATTCTATTCTCGCTATTTAGGTCATTTTTGTTAAGTGTATTCTTTTTTTAAATGATAGTGGTTATTTCTTTCAATCCTTGGTAAAGTTTTCAATTAATTACACAGTTATACGAATTTTTCAGCAATAAAATCTTTCTTGGTACCATCAAATCAAAAAAGTACTTTTTCAATATCGTTAGATTCGTATGGCCGTTAAGTTTTGATCAAATGCAGAGTGTTGGTAACATTACAATGCAATAACAATGTGTTAACATGTCATTAATTAAAATTACAAAATTGTTTTAATTTTTCTTTTTCATTTTCTTATTATTAAGAATTTAGAAAACTCGTATGAGGTGGCATTTAAGTGGTAGTTTAGTTATAGTTATAACTACTAGTTAAAATAACTATCTTAAGATAGTATAGTTTGCACATTTGGTCAAGTATGTATGTATGTATATTTCGTATGTTAAACAACATAATTGAATTTTTTTTATGGCAAATTTAGACAGGAGAAACCGAGCCACTATTAACAAACAGACATACTTATAAAAGTACATTCTATATACATACATACATACATACATACATACATACATACATACATACGTACATAGTTGTGTAGTTATTTATTTTCATATGAAAGAAAGTTAATGTTTCTTTTAGTTTTTGTTAAAAGAAATGAAAACGGATTACTCTAAATATGAGTAAGAGAGAAAAAAGTGAATTACTATTATCAACATTGTCATGTTACTTGTAGTTATTATCATATACACTGTATCCATTAGAATTATTAAAGCAAATTAAATTTTCCTTCTTTCCGTATTCTTATTCATTCGAAAAAAAAAACTTTTTCCTTTCACATCGAGACCTCGATCTGGTGTTTATTAAAAAAGTCTAATATAACCACAAATATTAGAAATTGGTTTCGACTTTTTGAACATTATATTGCTATTTTAACAAAAATTAGATCAAGATCTACATTATCACCTATTTTGCTACCTATAGAACTTCTAGACTGATTATCGCAGCTAACTCTAATATGAACTAGCAATACATACCAAACAATAACATGGTAATGACTTCTTGACTTAACTTGATATAACCAGATCCGTAAGTACTTTATTTTAAATTTAGCCGTTTTATTTAAACGTGCGCTATTAACAGAAAACTATTTTTCTGTATGAAAACCATTGTTTGACTAAAATTAGATCGCCAAATACCCAAGTTCATATTCTGTGTAAGCAAAGTAACCCTTTTTTATAAGCACTTATTTAAGTAGTTAGTTGTAAACACTACATGCCCCATATTTCTTCGGATTTAATGTATTAATGTACATCCTCCTTTCAAACTAACTATTTAGTTGCAAGCTAGTGTGGTACATACTTGCCCCCAATATCTCCAAATATAAGCACTTATTTAAGTAGTTGGTTGTAAACACTACAAGCCCCTTAAGTGTATTTCTTCGGATTTGATGTATTTATGTACATCCTCCTTTCAAACTAACTAACTATTTGGTTGCAAGCTAGTGTGGTACATACTTGCCTCCAATATGACCAAAGTGTAAAAATAATTAGTTTAAATGCTAATAAAAAAGTCTGAAAAGCGACTTGTGAGGTTTTTTAACTCATTACTTTTTCATGTAAGTTTTTGCTGGGTATATAGACATATTTTCCATAATTAACTAAAAATTGGAAACAGTGTTAATTTTAAATGCAAATACTTAAAATGGTAAAAGTAACAATCATATCATGTTTTTTAGTAACGACTTACAACTGATTTTCTTCTGTTGGTTGTATCTATTTTTTTTAAGTTTTATTCGTTGGAATGGCTAGCAATTTGTAACAGGAAAAACATACAATCATAACCAAGTTTGGATGGGCAGATAGATGAATGAATGAATGAATGTTTATTTATATTTATAAAACATATGTTTGAACCTAAAATATTTTGATTTCCTTTCTGTTTGTTAAATTTGAAATTAAAGGTTTCGTTTGATGTTAGTAGCATCGTTTCTTCTTTATGAAAAGTAGACTCAAAGTTCATTCATAAAGAAGAAAATTTTGTGTAAACTTTATTTTATTTCTTCTACTTTCACTTTTATTGTTTGTGTAACTGATTTTTCTTATGATTTGTTTGTTTGTTTTTTTCGTGTATGTTGTATCTATCGTATGTTGTATCTATTTGTTGCATAGGTAGTGATGGTGGGGTATAAATCTGATTTTATTATCTTTGACTTTGATGTACATCATAAAGAAGTGGACGTATGTACTACGATCATTACGAGTGGTGTATGTGTTGGTCATTCTTCTAATGGTTGAGACATGAAAATATGCGCACATTGTGAAGAGGTGTAAGAAAGAGTATCATAGACAAAGTGTTTGTTTAAATTAAAAAGAAATAAAATAATAATAATAAAAAAGAAAGATAGAAATTAATCTTTGAATTAAATTCCGCACATGATCGTTAAAACAAATCAAGCACATGGCAGTTAAAGATTTAACATTTTATATGGGGAATGAATGAATGAATGCATGGCCTAGAGTGTGCTTGCTGAACATTTAATGTATGTACAAGAAACTTTTGGAGTAAACCTGGAGTTATTTTCTGTTATGTAAATATTTAATGATCTCATAAACATGGGGGCCAAAGTAAATGAATTTCGAAAACAAATTGCAAATAATTAAAATGAAATTTAATTAAATTAAGCTGCAGGGCTATAAAACATAAAATTAAACGAAGTTTTGTTATAAAAAATTAAAAACTGATTAAAGAAATTTTTATAATAACTTTTTTTAGATATCAATTAAATATTTCTTTTTATTTTCAGTTACCGATTCTCCAATTAAAATTATAAAATTACCTGCACAGGCTCCAGTTATACGTTATAGCCGCATAGAGTTACAACCAGAAGAAAAATTGGCAGTAGGAAACGATTCCGTATTAGTAACAACAGAAAATTCGGGATTGTTGCAGCAAACAGAAGCAGATTTTCAAAATGATGATCCTTTAGGTTTACTCAATTTGAGTGGAGCCATGAATACTTTAATACCACGCCAGAATCGTGGTAGCAACAGCAATTGTCCAAGATCCTGTCCGCCTAGTATGACAGTGGGTGCTGAGCCAGTATGTGGTTCGGATGGTTTGATTTATGCCAATTTATGTGATATGAAAAAGAAAACTTGTTCCAGAAATGGTGCCATAAAGGTGGATTTTTAAATGTTACTAATTGTTATAAAAATTTTAATAAATTTTCTCCATTCCAAGCAGGATGTTAGAGATGGTTGTGAAAGAGCTCGTGGTTCCGATTGTAAACATCGTTGTCCTAGTGAAAAGGATCCTATATGTGGTACTGATGGCCGTACTTACTTAAACAGGTTTAATATGAAAATTAATAAACAAAGAAATATATTTTTAAATAAATTTTGAATTGATTTCCAGATGCATGTTACGTGTACAAGCTTGTCGTGTTGGCATGGCTGCGGTTAAGATGGCCCATGTAGGACCTTGCAGTAATACAAGCGCCATACGCGAATCTTGTCCCGTGGATTGTAACAGTGCCCCTAAGGATGGTCCTATTTGTGCTTCAGATGGCAATGTCTACAATTCCACCTGCGAAATGAAACTATTGACTTGCGGTCAAGGTGTGGTAAAAACCAGCCGTAAACACTGTCAATCAACTAGAATGTGTCGTGAATCATGTTGGCGTGTTGCTCGACCCACTTGTGGTTCAGATGGCAGACTTTATGCTAGTCCCTGTAAAATGCGTTCCTCCAATTGTGGCAAACATGTGTTTGAAGTGCCGCTGTCATTCTGTATGTCTCAAGAACGCAATGGAAATCAGGTGGAAAACTGTCCTACCGAATGTCCCAAAACTGACAGTGCGGCATATGTATGTGGTAGCGATGGTAATATTTACTCTTCGTTGTGTGAATTAAAAATGTTAAATTGTGGGTACGTAATAGAACCATAATTTTATTGATGATTTACATTAATATCATGTGCATTTTGTAGGCCTCAGCGTAAATCTATACAAAAGATGAGTATGGATAAATGTAAGACACGTTTGTCTAGATGTAAACAACTGCCTCCCTGCAAAGATTTCAATAATCTTTTTGGTTCTATATTCTCTTCCAAAAAAAGTGATAAATTGTGTGGCACTGATGCCAAGACTTACAATAATGAATGTGAATTGGCTCATGCTACTTGTTTGTAAGTATTTTTTGATAGAATATGTTAAGAAAATTAATTTTTAATCGTTTTTCTTATTTTTTAATAAAATTCCTAGGCGAGGAGTTAATTTGGCCCATATTGGACCCTGCACCGATTTAAAATCACCGCCCAAAGACTGTGGCGAACGTTGCACCAAACAAGATATTGAAGGAGGGCCCGTATGTGGTTCTGACGGCAACACTTATGCCTCCAACTGTGAATTTAAACGTAGAACTTGTCATTTAAGAGTTGTACAAGTATCCTTGAAAAACTGCCTTTTAACAGCAGACTGTGAAACCGATTGTGATGCTCAACCGCCCAATTTTGTGTGTGGTTCGGATAATAAATTCTATAAATCAGAATGTCACATGCGCAAGGAAAATTGTGGCAAACACGTTTTCGTTGTGCCACTAAAAAGATGTTTAAGTAATGTGCAATTTAAAGGTTGTGCCAAAATATGTCCACCCGACTTTGAACCGGTTTGTGGTACCGACAATATGACCTATTCGAATGAGTGCTTTTTGGATATGGAAAACTGTCATAGCAATAACACAATAGCGATATTACATTATGGTGCTTGCGGTCGACCAGAAGCACCCTCAACGAATTTCTTATATTAAAGAAAATATAATATTTCATCATTGTTGTCCACAGTTGTCTAGTTGAAAATTGAACAACAACATTAAATTGCTAAATGAACGATTATTATTATTATTTTTTTTTACATATTTAATATATTTATGAAATTATTTATTTGCTTAGTTTAATAATTGTTATACGATAAGACATTTTTTATATCTAACTTTATAATATAAATTTAATTCAATTAAAAAAAAATGAAATAAATAAATTTGTGTGATTATAACTTAAGCGGAATCGTCGAAGAGTTTATTTAGGTTAGCCTTAATTTCGTGAGGCTTAAATTTAATATACTTATCAGGATTTTTACTAAATTGGACACCAGCATACCTATAAAGGAGTATAAATGTAAGAAGAATTAAAAAAAAAATTAGGAAAAATTTGAAATGGAATTTCAAAGAAAGTATGTAGGTGCAAATGATAAGATTTGAATGTAAATAGAACATATGAATCTTTTTAACTTTAAGGTTATTTTACCAGTTTTAGCTTTTTTTAAGTCTATGAGTCGAATTTTGTTTTAAAACTGGTATGTGTTTGTATTAATACGAAAAATTAAAATAGAAAACACAAATGTACTTACACATTGAAAAATTCATTATATTTGGGCAAAATATGTTCCTCATTATCGCGCTTAATACCTTGTCGCAAAGTAACATCCGGTATTGAGATACCTCTTTGAATTTTACAAGCTTCTTCGAAGTCTTTGTTAAAAGTCTAACGAGTATTAGAATATGCATTATTATTTCCTTTAGTAGTCTTGTTTTATTTATAATTTTATTTCTTACCAAAAACTTTTCCTTTAGAATACTGCGATCTTTATCTTTTACTTTACCCTGTATTGGTTTGGGCAGTTCATCTAAAGGCGAAATATTCGATAGCATTTTTGACCAGGTTTTCTGATACGAAAATTTTAATTCTTTAATAGTTTCAATATAACTATTGCGACAATCGGGTTCGGCAATAGTAACAATATCAATTAAGTTTGAAGTGACCAATGAATTTAGTATGTAATTAATATTATTTAAACGGAACAAATGTTTGGTAGCTTGATCATTGTATTGTTCACATTTATTCATTATGGAGAGATTTAATTCTGCTAAAGCTTTTTCTACATGAAATTACAATAAAAATTAGTTCTTTGATTATTAAATGTTAAACACAATTTTTTCTTACTTATGTAAATTGCCAATAAGGCCTTATTGCGCTCTTCCTCGGTCAATGATTTTTTCATAAGTATTGTATCCAGCTGTGTGGAATAGAGTACATCAGGTTGTAGTATTACACCAATGACATCGTAGTGATTTAAAAGATTTTCTATAAACCATATTGTATTCGATGTTAACTCGTGCACTGTGGCATCTTTTGGCACATTGACATAACCCAAAGTACTAGAACTCATGCCCACTATATTTGTTGAATCACCTCTAACAACTTCCAAGAAATGTTCCAAAGCTTTGGCACCCTTTTAAACAATAGATATTTTTTTATTGAATTACAACTTATGCATTTCTAATTCTTCTTCCTACCGTGTATTGCAATTTATTTAAAACCTTTGTTAGTTGTTCTCGCTGTTGTACATCATAAGTCCGATCGATATCTGGTTGTAGTAGTAAAACATTTTTCAAAGTCTTAAATATACCCAAAGCCGAAGTCCATTCTTTACGCGAGATGCTGCGCATTATGCGATTTGTTATCGCTTCGGCATCTTTAACCACCATATCAATCGATTTATAAGCCAATTTAGCAAATACATCAGATTGTTTTGAAGTCGGAATGATTTCTTGCATAAGAGCACGTTCCCAATTTAGAAGACGCTGTAGACCCAATAACATGACTAAATATTTATCTAGTTCTTGGTCACCATCAGCATATTCTTCTGAGGATAAATGTTCCGAATGAGAGGTGGCTTTTTTTATGGAAATGCCAGTTGATTGTTCCAAAGTTTGTGTGGCTTTTAGATATAATTTATTTGCTTTACGTTCAAATCTGAGTGTAAAATTAAGTTTATTTTAATAAATTAAAAAAAAAAGAACTTTCTACTTACATTTGCTGTAAACGTATGGAGGGACTTTTTTTGGTATCCTGACGTCCAGAATGACGAGATTTCTACAAGAAATTTAACATAACCTCAATAAATAAAATGTAAATTCGAAAAAAGAACTACTTGCACATACTTAATTTAAATAAAAGATATTTTATTTTGTTTAAAAAATAATTTATTAAAATAAGGAATATAAAAAAATAATTAAAAGGTACAAACAAAAACAAATTGATTTAAAATGTAGGATTTAGCATTAGTTTTTCTACTTTTTTTAGGTTGAGGTTGAAAATATATTTTGAAACATTTCCATAATACATTTACGATCTTCACGCGACGTTATACCAATGTTTATAAGATCACATGATTTAATATCCATAAGGTATTTGCAATCTATGCCAGCCTTTTCAAAATTTTCACTGTAACGTTCCAAACCCAAAGTTTTTAATAAGATTTTTATACTCAAAGTATGATCCAGAATAGAAATATTTTTGCTGTCTTCTGATTGAGGACTTTTACTGTTGACATCGGAAGTGCCGTATGAGGGCGATGTAGAAAAATTACTACCAAATGCTGGACAAGGGCTTAAGAAGTTTGTCTTGTCGCCATATTTGGGAGAGGCGGTATAAGTAACAACTGGTTTCGTCAACAGGGTTGGTTTCTTAAATTGCATAAAAGAGGAACTGTGATGTGTAAGTGTATCCACCGGGTAAATGGGTGACAGCCCAGGTGATCGATAGTTGTTGTGGACTGGTGTAAAGGAACGTCTGTTAGCCATGATATTGTGGATGTCATGATAGGAGTGTACGGTGGAATTCATGGCGGTAGGTGTTACATTAAATTTAAACTCTCTAGGAGTGGTGAAAGTCGGTGTACGACAATCTTCCATTTTTATGTTTTCAAATTTTTTATTATTTTTTTAAAGTAGATTTTGTTTTTTTAAACATACAATTGATTTTAACACATACTAAACAATTACAATACTAAACGCAAATATAAATAACTGGTTTATTTTTCCTTAAAATATTTATAACGGTTTGCCACTGGAAATTTAACGAAATTTTTTTATATTCGATGACAATTATTTTATATACATGTAAGAAATGTACATACATACAAATGACTGACTTGCAGTAAGAAAGTCATAACTTAGAAATTTGCACAAAGTAAATGATTTAAAGTCATTTTTAAAATGTGTGTAAATTTTAAGGACTAGGTGAAATAATGGACCGATCTTAACCATTTTTAATAGGCTTCGTCCCTATAGTTTGGTTACAAGGAATACATGAACGGATGGATGGACATAGCTATATCGTCTCAGAAAATCATTTTTAGCAGATTGGTATACTTTATGGTGGGTATATGTCGAATATTAGTGTGCGTCACAAACATCAGCATAAAACCAATATACCGTTCGCACTAAAGTGGTGTAGGGTATAAAAATAAAGTTTATTTTTATGAAAACTCATGATGTGTATACGGTTAGTGTGAACAGCATTAAAAACGTACAAAAATAAGTTCGAATTATTTAAGAACTTTTACAAAGATTACTTTAAAAGCTTTAAATATTTCTCATCCCAATGTCTTTGAAGACAATCAGAACTAGTTTGAAATTAAGATATAATTGTTTTAACTTTTTTAATCTAAGCAAATTAAATAAAATTGATAGATATTTATGTATATATACTAATAATTAAACTTACCAATGCCTCATTACCCCAACTACTGCTCTTCTGATGATCTTTCAAATTTTGCAAAGAACGAAATACAACTTCTCCCCTTTCGGTGGCATAATTCACGGTATATTCAAATCTTAAATTCTGCTCCAGCCAATGGGAAATTGTAAACAGTTCCTCCCTTGTACTTTGAGTCAACTGTCTAAAAGAAGTGTATTCGTCATTTGATGAGTCATCTTCATTATAGATGAGATCCAAAATATCAACTGGCTTTAAAGGTGAACCATTTTTCTTTAGCAACAAACGATAGTGATTGTTTAAGCTCTCACAGCCAGTGTTGAACAGACTAGTTACATTTTCCAATTCAACGCTCTGGGAATTGTGATGAAGAAAATATTCCATAGCCGAGCGCAGTCTGTCCAATGCTTCTGTGAATACGCCAACATTACCCTCGGTGGGACCTTGATGTATAAGATTGCAGACTTCTTGAGAAACATCATAATGGGACAATACAGTTTCCAAGCAATTGAGGGTGGCTTCCAAATCTAATCAATAAATGTTTATGTTTACAATTTTTTTCGTTTTTCATAAGAATTTACATACTGTGTTGGCGTTTTTGCAATTGCTCCGTTTCTTGATAAACTGGTAATATGGTTTGCTCCAGTTTCCCTAAGCGATTTTCAAATACTGTTAGAATATCAGACATCTGATTGGACAAGTCATGATATTTATCCACCCTTTCTCTTAGCAATACTAAATTGGAAGTCTCCTATTAATGGGATGGTGTAGTATAATTTATTAATGTTCTGGTGAAAAAATTATATGTTTAAGTAAAACCCACTCTACCTTTTCCAATTTAGAATGCACTTGCAAACTTGTATCTAAATTATTCATTTTGTAATAGTATTTTAGAAAAAATTAAGAAAATTGATTTGTAAATAAAATAAATAAATTTACAGCAACACTGTCTTATCTTTGAAACTGTTTTATCATTAACAGATTTGGCCTTTTTTCAAATACGTCTGGCAGTGTTGGTTGGTACTTTGTTGTCGATGAATTACAATCAGTGATGGCATTATTGGATGGTTACAAATATTTTTGAAGGATCCTAGAAAATATTACCCATCATATTTGTCCAATTCACAACTGGTCTTGTTTTATGTGTACAGAATTCCATTTGGAACGATTTTTTTTCCAGAAGAGATCAAGACCGATTTTATTTAAAAATGGCGAAGACTAGTCGCCTATGAAATTTTAAAGCCGACGCCGTCAAAATTTTTTAAACTTATAGCTTTAAAGTCAAAATTTTGATAAAAATTGTACATGTGTTGTTTATGCTTCTCAAATTTGTTGTCAAAATGTATTGAACAATTTTCATTCATGTATTATAAAAACAATTTTTTTGTTTTATTTTCAATTTCAAATATATTATAAAATAATATGGTGAAAGAACATACAGCTTAACAGTTTGCAGGAAAAATTATGGCAAAATAATTACTAAAATTTACTTATATATAGATTATTCCATATAATCTATCTAAAAATATGGGAAAAAATTTATATCCCTAAATTATGTAATTGTGAAGGGTATATTAGATTCGACAAAATTTTGCCTATGTTGTAAGATCTGACAACCATGTATACGTATCTTTTGACGTCTTATTTTCGCCTTTTAGCCGCCTAGGAAATTTATAGTGACGCCGTCATTAATGATTGTCGTCGCAGGGCTGTGGTGACGATTTTCCTATTTTCTCTCATTCTTAAAAAGTATTTCTCCGCAGTAGGTTAATTCTTTGTGCTCAAGATAAGAAAAATTTATAAAAATATATTAAATTATTAATAATCTACAGAAAAATATATTAAAAATGTAAGTAAATATTATTTTAATAAAATTAATTAGTTTATATAAGGATATTATTAATTTTAAGTTCAATTTAAACCGATTTTAATTGGAGTGGAAGAAAAAAAAGTATTGTATAAAGAAAACAAAATGGCCGACTTGAAAAAATCGATAAGTCTTGCATAAAATTTGTTAGCAACTGCATCATCATTCATTTCAAAAATACAAATATATTATAGAGAATTAGCAGACAATTTGGTACAAAGGTCATTTCATTTGTGAAAAAATAGATAGGTAAATTTATTTAGAAACTTATGTTTTTTATAATGTAAAATTTTTATAGATTATTTTTTTTCCTTGATGAAATTCATTTACGTTTCACTTTTTTTATGTATACTAAAAAATACGAAACTATTATACATACATACATCGTATATATGTACATACACAAATATATGCTTACATACACATTTTAAATCATGTATGTATATACAAATTAGATTGGCTCTTATTTTCATAGCTACCCAGTTGGCCAGATCGTTATTGACGACGTCTGCATCGATGATGTCTGCAGGAATTTTCCAAATTTGTCCTGTATAAAATGCAATTTAAGACAACTTTAATAACAAAGTCCTCCAATTTGCCGTGTTTTGAGCTTAATAGTAGACAGCATAATGACAATTTTTTTAAATTATCGTGAATAAGATATTATTGAGGACAGTATGAGCGACAATCGCATGCAAATTGTCGTGTTTGAGGTTACATTTACGACAAGATGAGCGACAATGTCTTGAACTTGTCTTTATTTAACCATCTTTAAAGAAAAACTTATCGACAACTTCATGTGTGTTGTCTTGTTTCAAACTATATTGACGACGAAATGAGCGACGGTGTCATTAAGTTTTTGATTCAAAAAATATTTCTTGAGGACAACAAAGACAACATTTGTAAAAATTTGTCGTGTTTCTATCCTCACTTAGAATTAGATGTTGTTGTCAACACATTTTTTTAGTTTTTTCTATGAAAAAAAT